>NC_056450.1:37459357-37814357 GCF_018296145.1 Oncorhynchus tshawytscha | reverse complement strand
GCCCCCTCAGACATGAAGATTCATAGACCTGTCACTCAAGAAAAAATACAATAATGTGCACTGTGGAATGAACCATCCTCTAGGACACCCCAAGGACTGAGATTTGATCTTGTTTGAGACTACCTTTGGGATCTGTGAGCGATGTTGACTTCCCTAAAGCGTTACTATCATTATGTGGTTAGTGGTAGGACAAATAGGGGACAGTACATGTCGGCCCACACATTTTTAAAAATTCAAATAAGAGGAAAGACAAATGTATTTTAAAACACTAAAGAAAATACCTTTTTTTTTTATTTTAATAGGAAGATACATTTGTTTCTATAGAAGATCACTTTGAGAGAAGAGAGCTTAAGATGGCTGAGACTGTAGCAAAGGCAGACAAGGAAGCAAACACAATTATTGTTTGTTGGGATAACATGTTTGATTTACAGTAAGGCCATAAGATTTTGTAGTATAAGGTAAGTAACATAAAACAACCGCAATCAAATGTGTAGCTTGTGGGAGTTGATAAGGTCATCTTCCAAGCATCCATAAACCACAGAAGAGAGAGAGAGAGAGAGAGAGAGAGAGAGAGAGAGAGAGAGAGAGAGAGAGAGAGAGAGAGAGAGAGAGAGAGAGAGAGAGAGAGAGAGAGAGAGAGAGAGAGAGAGAGAGAGAGAGAGAGAGAGAGAGAGAGAGAGAGAGAGAGAGAGAGAGAGAGAGAGAGAGAGAGACAGCACTCACAAAGAGAGTAGTGGTGAAATTACCCTGCTCTCAATTCCCACCTCAGGCAATAGCACCATGTTGTAAAATAACCTTGCATCCTTTATGACTCCTGACAGCCTTTATGACTCCTTAAAGACTTCTTTATGACTCCTCCCTCTCACAGCATACTTTCTGACCTAACATAATTGTTAACTTTATTTAACTAGGCAAGTCAGTTAAGAACAAATTCTTATTGACAATGACGGCCTACCCCGGCCAAACCTGGACGACGCTGGGCCAATTGTACGCCGCCCTATGGGACTCCCAATCCCGGCTGGATGTGATTCAACCTTGATTCAAACCAGGGACTGTAGTGACACCTCTTGCGCTGAGATGCAGTGCCTTAGACCGGCCGGGAGCATTGTACTATCTGCCCAGAACAATTTCTCGCAGTGGTTGAATTTGTGCTTCATCATCTCTCATTCTCAATCCCTCTGTATCCTTGTTGTCCATCCCCCCATGTGCTGATAGAGTCATCATATATCTCCCTCAAGTCCCCTCCTGGGTGGAACAGTAGATGAATGGCTTAGAGATGCTGCTGGGGTCACGGCTCCATAGCTTGTTAATGTAACTCCCACCTAAAGGGTCAGCTGAGAAACAAGGCTTGAATGCCATGCTGTTGTTTGAGGAGAGTGCACAATTATGAAACAATTAGGCACATTTGGGCAGTCTTGATACAACATGTTGAATAGATAGGTAAGATTTCACTGGATTTCACTGGATTTCACTAGTTCTAAAACGTTGCACCTACAGTGCTGCCGTTTAGTGGACAATGTCTAAATTGTGCCTGGGCTAGAATAATTCATTATGCCCTTTCTCTTGCGTTTCAAAGATGATTTATTTTTAAACGGTTGTTTTTTTCTTTGTTTTATCTTTTACCAGATCTAATGTGTTATGTTCTCCTACATTCCTTTCACATTTCCTCAAACTTCAAAGTGTTTATTTACAAATGGAATCAAGAATATGCATATCCTTGCTTCAGGTCCTGAGCTACAGGCAGTTAGATTTGGGTATGTAATTTTTGGTGAAATAAAAACAATAAAAAAGGTTTGGATCCTTAAGAGGAGAGATAAAAAAGTATAATCCTCTGAAATTAATGTGATGTATATCTACAACCGTAGTTACCTAAATACGGATGGGCTATTCCCCAAAGGCATTCCCTGGGTTTTAACATGGTATTGTGAGGTTGCATATGCTCAGATATAGAGATGGTGTGGTATCAACAGGAAGGAGACAACTAAGAGACTGGAGACACAGGAGATGAACTGGAGACAAGAGATGGACTGGAGACACAGGAGATGGACTGGAGACAAGAGATGGACTGGAGACAAGAGATGGACTGGAGACAAGAGATGGACTGGAGACACAGGAGATGGACTGGAAACACGGGAGATGGACTGAAGACACAGTAGATGGACTGGAGACACAGTAGATGGACTGGAGACAAGAGATGGACTGGAGACATGGGAGATGGACTGGAGACATGGGAAGAACTTGCCGCCGAGTAGGTAAACCACCAGAACCCTCCGTATTATTGGCCAACTTGCCAATAATAATCATTGGAAAATAAACTGGACAATATACGTTTAAGACTATCCAACCAACAGGACATTAACTGTAATATCTTATGTTTCACCGAGACGTGGCTGAACAACGGCTTGGATAAGCTGGCTGGGTTTTCCATGCATCGGCAGGACAGAGCAGCTACGTCTGCTAAGACGAGGGACGGGGTGTGCGTGTCTATTTGTAAATAACGGGTGGTGCGCGATGTCCAATATTAAAGAAGTCTCAAGGTATTGCTCGCCTGAGGTAGAGTACCTTATGATAAGCTCTAGACCACACTATCAACTATTCGTAGCCGTCTATTTACCACCACAAACCGATACTGCACTAAGACCGCACTCAACAAGCTTTATAAGGCCATAAGCATGTCACGCCTGCTCCCGCTCCCCATCTCTGGCGCCAGGCGGCCCATCATCAGGCACATCTGTCACCATCATTACGTGCATCTGCGCAATATTGGACTCAACTGGACTCCATTACTTTGTTGATTGCCCCTCTATATCTGTGTGCTCCACAGTTTGTTCCCAGGAAGTTTTTTGTTTTTGTTGGTGAAGTCGGGTCCGGGTGCCGCTGCCGGAGCGGAGGAACCGGGGGTGCCTCAGCTGGCTCGTCTTCCAAGCCTTAGCTGGCTCGAGAGGTTACTTTGCCTTGGTTGGCTCAGCAGGCTCCCATCCCACGTCATGCCTCAGCTGGCTCATCGGGCTCCCACACCTCAGCCGGCTCAACAGACTCCCATCACACGTCATGCCACAACCGGCTCGCCAGTCTCCCATGCCTCAGCTGGCTCGTCCGGCTCCCACGCCTCGGCCGGCCCGTCAGGCTCGCCCAGGTGGGACATCGGGTGGCGCCCCTAGAAGGGGGGGCACTCATGCCTGCTCCCACTCCACCTCTCTGGCGCTCGTCACCATCATTACGTGCATCTGATTGCCCCTCTATATCTGTGTGCTCCTCAGTTTGTTCCCCGTGTCAGCATTGATGTCGTTATGTTTTCCCCTGACCAGACGCAGTCCTTGTTTGTTTCTTGTCTGTTATCCATTAATGTTCACTCCCTGTACTTGCTTCTCATTTTCAAGTGTCCTTACAAAGCGAACAACAAAATGCTCACCCAGAAGCGATGCTCCTAGTGGCCGGGGACTTTAATGCAGGCAAACTTAAATCCGTTTAACCTCAACTCTACCAGCATGTCACATGTGCAACCAGAGGGGGAAAAAACTCTACTCCACCTTTACTCCATACACAGAGACGCATACAAAGCTCTCCCTCACCCTCCATTTGGCAAATCTGACTATAATTATATCCTGCTGATTCCTACTTACAAGCAAAAACCAAATAGGAAGTACCAGTGACTCGCTCAATACGGAAGTGGTCAGATTAATTGGATGCTACGCTACAGGATTGTTTTGCTAGCACAGACTGGAATATGTTCTGGGATTCATCCAATGGCATTGAGGAGAATACTACCTCAGTCACCAGCTTCATCAATAAGTGCATCGGTGACATCATCCCCATAGTGACCGTACGTACATATCCCAACCAGAAGCCATGGATTACAGGCAACATCCACACAGAGCTAAAGGCTAGAGATGCCACTTTCAAGGAGTGGGAGAATAATCTGGATGCTTATAAGAAATCCCGCTATGCCCTCAGATCATCAATCAGGCTAAGTGCCAATATAGGACAAAGATTGAATCCTACTACCTTTTATGCTCGCTGAGGCAAGCAACACTGAAGCATGCATGAGAGCACCAGCTGTCCGGACGACTGTGTGATCACGCTCTCCGTAGCCGATGTCAGCAAGACCTTTAAACACATCAACATTCACAAAGCAGCGGGGCAAGTCGGATTACCAGGACATGTACTCAAAACATGCGCGGACCAACTTGCAAGTGTCTTCACTGACATTTTCAACCTCTCCCTGACAAGTCTGTAATACCTATATGTTTCAAACAGACCACCATAGTCCCTGTGCCCAAGAAACCATAGCTAACCTGACTAAAAGATTACCGCCCATAGCACTCACGTCAGTTTCCATGTAAGTGCATTGAAAGGCTGGTCATGGTTCACATCAACAAGCAATCTCAATCGCACTCCACACTACCCTTTCCTACCTGGACAAAAGGAACACCTATGTGAGAATGCTGTTCATTGACTACAGCTCAGCGTTCAACACCATAGTTCCCACAATGCTCATCACTAAGCTAAGGACCCTGGGACTAGAGACCTCCCTCTGCAACTGGATCCTGGACTTCCTGACGGGCCGCCCCCAGGTGGTATGGGTAGGCAACAACACATCTGCTGATCCTCAACACTGGGGCCCCTCGGGGGTGTGTGCTGTACCTCCTGTATTCTCTGTTCACACACAACTGTGTGGCCAAGCACGACTCCCACACCATCATTAAGTTTGCTGACGACACAACAGAGGTCGGTTTGATCACCGACATGATGAGACTGCCTATAGGGAGGAGGTCAGAGACCTGGCAGTGTTGTGCCAGGACAACAACCTCTCCCTCAAGACAAAGGAGCTGATTGTGGACTATAAGAAAAGGAGGGCCAACACGCCCCCATTGACATTGACGGGGCTGTAGGGGAGCGGGTCGAGAGTTTCAAGTTCCTTGGTGTCCACATCACCAACAAACTGTCCTGGTCCAAACACATCAAGACAGTTGTGAAGAGGTCACAACAACACCTTTTCCCCCTCCGGAGACTGAAAAGATTTGGCATGGGTCCCCAGATCCTCAAAAATGTCTACAGCTGCACCATCGAGAGCATCCTGACCGATTGCATCACTGCCTGGTATGGCAACTGCTCAGCATTTTACCATAAGGCACAACAGAGGGCAATGCGAACGGCCCAGTACATCACTGCGGAAAGCTTCCTGCCATCCAGGACATTTATACTAGACGGTGTCAGAGGAAAGAACAAAACATTGTCAAAGACTCCAGTCAACCAAGTCATAGACTGTTCTCTCTGCTACCACACGGCAAGCTGTACTGAAGCGCCAAGTCTAGGTCCAAAAGGCTCCTTAACAGCTTCTACCCCCAAGCCATAAGACTGCTGAACAATGAATCAAACTATTTACATTGAGTAGAAACTGCATGCAATGGTACCCCGTCATCCACATGCAATCGCTTCCTTTAAATCTTCCTCACTCCCTTCCTCCCTTCCTCACTCCCTTCCTCCCTTCCTCCCTCTCTCTCTCTATCCGCCTACTTACCCACGGAACTACCTAACTAACCTTCCCGTCCATTGTATTTCCATCTGTCCAAACGTCCCCACCTCTCTCGGAGAGCAGGGATGCACAACATAACATCACCAAAACAATCTCACACCTGTTCTATTCTCCATGGCAACTGGAAATAAAATGTCCTCCTGGTTATAGAATGACTGGTTATAGAATGACTGGTTATAGAATGGCTGGTTATAGAATGACTGGTTATAGAATGACTGGTTATAGAATGACTGGTTATAGAATGACTGGTTATAGAATGACTAGTAACAGAATGGCTGGTTATAGAATGACTAGTAACAGAATGGCTGGTTATAGAATGACTGGTTATAGAATGACTGGTTATAGAATGACTAGTAACAGAATGACTGGTTATAGAATGACTGGTTATAGAATGACTAGTAACAGAATGGCTGGTTATAGAATGACTGGTTATAGAATGGCTGGTTATAGAATGACTGGTTATAGAATGACTGGTTATAGAATGACTGGTTATAGAATGACTGGTTATAGAATGACTAGTAACAGAATGGCTGGTTATAGAATGACTGGTTATAGAATGACTGGTTATAGAATGACTAGTTATAGAATGACTAGTAACAGAATGACTGGTTATAGAATGACTAGTAACAGAATGACTGGTTATAGAATGACTGGTTATAGAATGACTAGTAACAGAATGACTGGTTATAGAATGACTAGTAACAGAATGACAAGTAACAGAATGACTGGTTATAGAATGACTAGTAACAGAATGACTGGTTATAGAATGACTGGTTATAGAATGACTAGTAACAGAATGGCTGGTTATAGAATGACTGGTTATAGAATGGCTGGTTATAGAATGACCGGTTATAGAATGACTGGTTATAGAATGACTAGTAACAGAATGACTGGTTATAGAATGGCTGGTTATAGAATGACTAGTAACAGAATGACTGGTTATAGAATGACTGGATATAGAATGGCTGGTTATAGAATGACTGGTTATAGAATGACTGGTTATAGAATGACTAGAAACAGAATGACTGGTTATAGAATAACTGGTTATAGAATGACTAGTAACAGAATGACTGGTAATAGAATGACTAGTTATAGAATGACTAGTAACAGAATGACTGGTTATAGAATGACTGGTTATAGAATGACTAGTAACAGAATGACTGGTTATAGAATGACTAGTAACAGAATGACTGGTTATAGAATGGCTAGTAACAGAATGACTGGTTAGAGAATGACTAGCAACAGAATGACTAGTAATGGAATTACTGGTTATAGAATGAATAGTAACAGAATGACTGGTTATAGAATGACTGGTTATAAAATGACTGGTTATAGAATGACTAGTAACAGAATGACTAGTAATAGAATGGCTGGTTATAGAATGGCTGGTTATATAATGGCTAGGTATAGATGACTAGTAACATAATGATTGGTTACATAATGACTGGTTATAGAATGACTAGTAACAGAATGGCTGGTTATAGAATGACTGGTTATAGAATGACTAGTAACAGAATGGCTGGTTATAGAATGACTGGTTATAGAATGACTGGTTATAGAATGACTGGTTATAGAATGACTGGTTATAGAATGACTGGTTATAGAATGGCTGGTTATAGAATGGCTGGTTATAGAATGGCTGGTTATAGAATGACTGGTTATAGAATGACTGGTTATAGAATGGCTGGTTATAGAATGTCTGGTTGCAGAATGACTGGTTATAGAATGACTGGTTATAGAATGGCTGGTTATAGAATGACTGGTTATAGAATGGCTGGTTATAGAATGGCTGGTTATAGAATGACTGGTTATAGAATGGCTGGTTATAGAATGGCTGGTTATAGAATGTCTGGTTGCAGAATGACTGGTTATAGAATGGCTGGTTATAGAATGACTGGTTATAGAATGACTGGTTATAGAATGACTGGTTATAGAATGACTGGTTATAGAATGTCTGGTTATAGAATGTCTGGTTATAGAATGTCTGGTTACAGAATGACTGGTTATAGAATGGCTGGTTATAGAATGACTGGTTATAGAATGGCTCTTTAAAGAGATTCCTACCATGTAACCATATTATTTCTTGTTATCAGGTTGCAGGTCCATAAGGCCGAGCTGCCCCTTGGCTCCAGCTAGTTCTCTGTCTCTTTGTGATTTGATTGACAACAAATGAGAAACAGCAGATCCAGGCCCTCTGGGCGTTTTCAGATGTTTGAGGAAAAAGAGGATCCCATTCCAGTCTCTTAACAAGGTTTCAGACAACCATAAATCTGTGCCTCTCAGCCAAGATTTACTACAAGTAACTGTGTTTATTTCAAATTCTTCTCCCTCCTACAGCAGGGAAGGTCTAGCACTTAGCACACGCCATTGTTCCTCGAGGTCACACTGACCTTCCATCGCTGCTCCACAAAGTTCATTTAAAGATGTTGATTTACGGTGATCAAGACGGCACAGAACAGCAATTACAGTGCCTTGCGAAAGTATTTTGTGCAATATACGACTGATTGTTGTCCTATGGACAGAGTCTCCCACCTCAGCTGTAGATCTCTGCAGTTCATCCAGAGTGATCATGGGCCTCTTGGCTGCATCTCTGATCAGTCTTCTCCTTGTATGAGCTGAAAGTTTAGAGGGACGGCCAGGTCTTGGTAGATTTGCAGTGGTCTGATACTCCTTCCATTTTAATATTATCGCTTGAACAGTGCTCCTTGGGATGTTTAAAGCTTGGGAAATCTTTTTGTATCCAAATCCGGCTTTAAACTTCTTCACAACAGTATCTCGGACCTGCCTGGTGTGTTCCTTGTTCTTCATGATGCTCTCTGCGCTTTTAACGGACCTCTGAGACTATCACAGTGCAGGTGCATTTATACGGAGACTTGATTACACACAGGTGGATTGTATTTATCATCATTAGTCATTTAGGTCAACATTGGATCATTCAGAGATCCTCACTGAACTTCTGGAGAGAGTTTGCTGCACTGAAAGTAAAGGGGCTGAATAATTTTGCACGGCCAATTTTTCAGTTTTTGATTTGTTAAAAAAGTTTGAAATATCCAATAAATGTCATTCCACTTCATGATTGTGTCCCACTTGTTGTTGAATCTTCACAAAAAAATACAGTTTTATATATTTATGTTTGAAGCCTGAAATGTGGCAAAAGGTCGCAAAGTTCAAGGGGGCCGAATACTTTCGCAAGGCACTGTATATGTCGGACACATAAAAACAATCTATGTTGTTCAGAAAAAACATATTAACGTAAAATGTTATTTCATTTGAATTATTACGATCACGTTGAGCATTTTCTGTACAGAATCAGAAAAGCGAATGAAAATGGTAGTTGATTGAACTGTGTTACTGGACCAGTTATGTTGTTGAAAGAGCCGTTTACATGTAGAGTACTGCCCTTTATTGAGTCGTGTGCATTTCTGGTTGAATTGCTTTGTTTTTTCAAATTCATTAGGGTTTACATTCCCCCAAAATAATACATAAGGGAAAACATCTGTGAGTGTATGCACATGTCGACAGGTGCCTAATATACACATAATACACAATAATATACACATAATACACAATAATATACACATAATATACAATAATATACACATAATATTCAATAATATACACATAATACACAATAGTATACAGATAATACACAATAATATACAGATAATACATAATAATATACACATAATACACAATAATATACACATAATATACAATAATATACACATAATAAACAATAATATACACATAATATACAATAATATACACATAATACACAATAATATACACATAATACACAATAATATACAATAATATACACATAATACACAATAATATACAATAATATACACATAATACACAATAATATACAATAATATACACATAATACACAATAATATACACATAATACACAATAATATACACATAATACACAATAATATACACATAATATACAATAATATACACATAATACACAATAATATACACATAATACACAATAATATACAATAATATACACATAATACACAATAATATACAATAATATACACATAATACACAATAATATACAATAATATACACATAATACACAATAATATACACATAATACACAATAATATACAATAATATACACATAATATACACCGTATACATATAATATTGTCACGGCTTTCTTCTGTTGAAGGAGAGGCGGACCAAAACGCAGTGTGGTTATTTTGATACATCTTTAATGAAGATGAAAAATTAACAATATACAAAAACAAGAAACGTGAAAAAATGAAAACAGCCCTCTCTGGTGTAACAAACACAAATACAGGAACAATCACCCACAAAACCCAACACAAAACAGGCTACCTAAATATGGCTGGCTCCCAATCGGAGACAATGACTAACACCTGCCTCTGATTGAGAACCATATCAGGCCAAACACAGAAACAAACAAACTAGACATCCAACAGAATGCCCACTCAGATCACACCCTGACCAAACAAAACATAGAACATACAAAGCAAACTAGGGTCAGGGTGTGACAAATATACATTAATATACACATAATATACACATAATATACAATAATATACACACAATATACAATAACCTAAACATAATATACAACAATATACACAAAATATACAATAACCTAAACATAATATACAATAACCTACACATAATGATATACAATAATCATATATCATATATAATAATATACACAAAATATACAATAATACACAATAATATACACATAATATACACATCTGAATTCATGGCTTACAGAATTATAGACTTATTTAGTCATTTTCAGAAACAAAGGAAGTCAATCTGCTTCTGTAATTAACGGTGCTACAAAGCCTTGGGAACTCACTTGGTTGGTGTGAATGCACAATAAAAACCCAAGTCAAACAAGCATAAAAACAGCCCACTCTCAGTGCATGTTTCATCTCAGGACCCCCCCCCCCTGCTCCCCACTCCAGGGGGAATTCTTTCCTCTTCATGCCTTTTTAGTGGGGTCACCATGGTAACCACATGCTCCACTGGAGGACCTCATCTGGCCAAATGGGCATTTGGGACGTGCCTGCAAGCCAATGCCCCAGATCTCAGCTGACATTTGGCAGTCTTTAGTGTCTGTCTGGCTGTGTATATGTGTGTGTTTATGTATGTGCTGATGTGCATGTGGGGGGAGGGGCTCTGTCTGGCAGAGTGTTCATCTGGGCCATATAGAAATTACTTCTGTCTGGCGGCAAAAAGACACAACTGAGCTGATCTAAAGAATACAGAGGAGTGCTGATGTGGCCCAAGGCTCAGCTGTGTCTGTGTCCTCGCTGATATCTGTGTTATGGGATCATTTATTTTTGGGATCGATATCTGAGAAACAGATTTGGTCCTGTTGTGTTGTTACCACTGGAAATATGGAGACGTGTTAAATATGGACATGTGTTAAACATTTATGTCCCGACTTGAAACTGGTCCCTTGAAATACCATAGTATACTGTATATGGTTGATGTTCTTTAAAGGGATATTTCGTGATTTTGGCAAAATAGGCTTATAGAGTTATTTATTTTTTTACCTTCAAAGCATACGTAGACACATAAAAATGGTATCCATCAGTTCATCTGAGTCTGTGGAAATAGATAAAGAGCCTCATCTGACTCTGGGTCAGTAGATAAAGAGCCTCATCTGACTCTTGGTCAGTAGATAAAGAGCCTCATCTGACTCTGGGTCAGGAGATAAAGAGCCTCATTACCAAAATCCAGAAGTATCCCTTTAAAGATTCAGGCATGGCTCTTCCTCTTTCATCTTTTATCTCTCTCTCTCTCTCTCTCTCTCTCTGTCTCTTGCTCTCTCTCTCTGTCTCTCGCTCTCTCTCTCTCTCGCTCTCTCTCTCTGTCTCTCGCTCTCTCTCTCTCTCGCTCTCTCTCTCTCTCTCTCTCTCTGTCTCTCGCTCTCTCTCTCTCTCGCTCTCTCTCTCTGTCTCTCGCTCTCTCTCGCTCTCTCTCTGTCTCTCTCTGTCTCTCGCTCTCTCTCGCTCTCTCTCTCTCTCTCTCTCTCTCTCTCTCTCTCTCGCTCTCTCTCTCTCTCTCTCTCTCTCTCTCTCTCTCTCTCTCTCTCTCTCTCTCTCTCTCTCTCTCGCCTCTCTTTCTTTGTCACACTGTATCAAGTGAATAAATAACTATATAATTGGTGAAAATGTGTGTCTGTTGGTTATGTTGAGGGAAGTCAAAGGGGTGAGGAACTGTTTCATTTCTTAGGGAGGGAACAGAGAGAAGAGATTTTTTAAAAAGGAGCAGAACAGCAGACAGGTGAAAGAATGCGTTGCTTATCCCATCACTGTCACCCAGATCAACGAGTCACCACATTAATATAAACCCTGATCAATACATCAGCAGGGTTTTGTTCACATGAGGCTTGGTGAGATCCACCCTCTGCACACAGCATGCAGTGTAAGGTACTCCCCATGTCAAAGGGATAACATTCTCAGTCTTTGAGGTAGCACATCCAAATCACATGCAGATGAAAAGGATTTTGGAGGCAGGGTTGTGGTCCCGGCTCGGTCCCATGAGGCCACCCCTTCTCGTCAGCTTCTGATTGTCTTCCAGACAAAACAAGGCCTTGGATCAAACGCTATCCTTACTAAACCATCTCTGTCTTTCTGTCTTGTACCGGCCTTTTTTTTCTCTCAATCAGCCTGCCTTTATCCTCTCTATCTCTCCCATCCCTCTCTTCCTCCCTGTGACTGATTGGGCACATCCTTGGCAGGTTCTGTCTCAAGGCTCTCCTGACCTAATTCAACAACAGGAAATACATATTTTGATGTAATTTAATCAATTCCCTAACGTGGCGTCTTCTACTACTTCTACTTCTTCTTAGCCTCCGTTTCCTTTCCATTTCCCTTCCGTTTCTGCTATTGCTCTAACAAGTTTAATTATCTCTCTCTTAGAAATCTCCTTTTCTCTTTCTCGACCAGTCAGTCGCTGTTTTTTTTTCTCCTTCCTTCCTTCCTTCCTTCCTTCCTTCCTTCCTTCCTTCCTTCCTTCCTTCCTTCCTTCCTTCCTTCCTTCCTTCTTCCTTCCTTCCTTCTTCCTTCCTTCCTTCCTTTCTCTCTTCCTTTCTCCTTTCCTCGGTCCCTTGTTATCTCTTGTCTCTCTTCCTTTCCTATGCCTTCCTAAATCTGTCTCGGTCCTCTCCTCTGGTGGGGGTTTCCTCCAAGCTCTCGTGGCTCTAGTTCTCTCTGTTATCAAACAGGAAGTGGCTGAAAATGTCATCCTGTTCCACATACACAGGGCATGATAATACCCCAAAAATTGCCACCACTATTTATGAAATATTCAGCCGAGAGCTCACTGCGACACTGCCAGGAGCTCACTCTATCACGGCTTCTATATTTCATTGTGTGTCATTGAATGTTCTGTAGACTTTTGATATTATCATGACATGTTATCAAACTCCATGACAAATCAAATCAAATGTTATTTGTCACATGTGCCCAAATACAACAGGTGTTACAGTGAAATTTAAGCAAAATAAGTGGTAAGTAAAAAAAAAGATAAGTAAAAAATGTAAATAACAAATAGTTAAAGAACAGCAGTAAAATAACAGTAGCGAGGCTAAATGCAAGGCGTACCAGTAATATGTACATGTAGGTAGAGTTAAAGTGGCTATGCATAGATAATAACCAGAGAGTAGCAGCAGTGTAAAAGAGGGGGTGAGGGGGGGGCAAATAGTCTTGGTAGCCATTTGATTAGATGGTCAGGAGTCTTTGGGGGTTTGGGGGTAGAAGCTGTTAAGAAGCCTTTTGGACCTAGACTTGGCGCTCCGGTAATACTTGCCGTGCGGTAGCAGAGAGAACAGTCTATGATTACGGTGGCTGGAGACTTTGAAAATCTTTAGGGCCTTCCTCTGCCACCGCCTGGTAAAGAGGTCCTGGCTGGCAGGAAGCTTAGCCCCAGTGATGTACTGGGCCGTTCGCACTACCCTCTGTAGTGCCTTGCGGTTGGAGGCCGAGCAGTTGCCATACCAGGCAGTGATGCAACCAGTCAGGATGCTCTCGATGGTGCAGCTGTATAACTTTTTGAGGATCTGAGGGCCCATGCCAAATCTTTTCAGTCTCCTGAGGGGGAAAAGGTGTTATCGTGACCTCTTCATGACTGTCTTGGTGTGTTTGGACCATGATAGTTTGCTGGTGATGTGGACACCAAGGAACTTGAAGCTCTCAACCTGCTCCACTACAGCCCCGTCAATGAGAATGGGGGCGTGCTCAGTACTCCTTTTCCTGTAGTCCACAATCATCTCCTTTGTCTTGATCATATGTTGAGGGAGAGGTTATTAACCTGGCACCACACTGCCAGGTCTCTGACCTCCTCCCTATAGGCTGTCTCATCATTGTCAGTGATCAGGCCTAACACTGTATTGTCTTCTGCAAACTTAATGATGGTGCTGGAGTCGTGCCTGGCCATGCAGTCGTAGGTGAACAGGGAGTACAGGAGGGGACTGAGAACGCATCCCTGAGGGGCCCACGTGTTAAGGATCAGCGTGGTAGATATGTTGTTGCCCACCCTTACCACCTGGGGGCGGCCTGTCAGGAACTCCAGGATCCAGTTGCAGAGAGAGGTGTTTAGTCCCAGGGTCCTTTGAGGGCACTATGGTGTTGAACGATGAGCTGTATCAGCCTCATATTCAACACAGAAAGCATGACTGTATGGGAGAAATGTGGAATGACCAGAGAACTGATCTCTGTGCTGCTGTGTGAACTCAAACGTAGCATTCAACAGGAGGTCATTACTTTGCCCGTTATGAACTCCATCTCTTCTCCCATAAGCATGTACTGTATCTGGCAAACACTGGGACCACACAGGCAAGCCAGCTATGTTTCACGCACAGACCAGCTACATGCTGAATCAAGCCCTTTCAACAGACCACTTACAGGCTGGATCAAGCTTTCAAAAGGAGCCTGGCAGAGAGGAATATAGAGTGAGGAAATACAGAGACAGACAGAGAGACAAACAAGACAGAAATAGAGACAAATAAGAAAGGAGAAAAGACAGACAGAGACAAACAAGACAGACAGAGAGACAAACAAGACAGACAGAGAGACAAACAAGACAGAAATAGAGACAAATAAGAAAGGAGAAAAGACAGACAGAGAGAAACAAGACAGACAGAGAGACAAACAAGACAGAAATAGAGACAAATAAGAAAGGAGAAAAGACAGACAGAGAGAAACAAGACAGACAGAGAGACAAACAAGACAGAAATAGAGACAAATAAGAAAGGAGAAAAGACAGACAGAGAGAAACAAGACAGACAGAGAGACAAACAAGACAGAAAGAGAGACAAACAAAACAGAAATGAGGAAAGTGTAAGTGGAGTACACCTTGTGTACCCTAGTAAGAATAGCAGGGACTCACAGCTAATGCCGACTCAAATAAACAAAACTAAACCTAAAGAAAAGTACAAAGACAGAAACTAGGGACATTCTGAAAAGCATATTGCTGATTCAACATGCATGTTTTTTCCCAATGGTCTGATAGGAGAGCAGAAAGTAAAGAGGGGTGCTGTGGGAGGAGGGCTGGGAGGAGGGCTGGGAGGATGGCTGGGAGAAGGTCCAGGAGGAGGGCTGGGAGAAGGTCCAGGAGGAGGGCTGGGAGAAGGTCCAGGAGGAAGGGTTGGAACAGACACAGAGAATGTCCAGAAACCATACCTGGTTGCGAGTAGGAGGCAGAGGGCAAGTCCAGCCAAGAAATGAACAAAACAAAGTCAGCCCACATGTTACGCAATCTGGGTTCGTCTTTCCCTTTCAGCTAGCCAACAAGTGAGTCAGGTGACTCACACACACCGACTGAGAAATTGCTACAGAGGATGAGATTACGCATTTTTCTTGTGCCGTTCCTGAATATATATTCTGAAATACTGCTGGGCCTCTGCTATTTCAAACTGCGCCAGCGGCTAAATTAGCAATGGAAATGGTTACATGAATTAGAGATACACATCCGTTCTGCCTCATTGATTTATACATCACAAGCAATCAGACAGAGAGTTTTGGGGCGAAGGTCATTGTATTACAAATACAGATAAAAAGAGGAAAACAACGAGACTCTTGAGTGGCGCAGCGTCATCCGGGTTAGGGGAGGGTTTGGCGTGGGGGGGGGGGGCTTTATTTGGCACATCGCGCTCTAGCGACTCCTTGTGGCAGGCCGGGAACCTGCAAGCTGACTTCGGTTGTCAGTTGAACGGTGTTTCCTCCAACACATTGGTGTGGCTGACTACCAGGTTAAACGGGTGGGTGTTAAGCAGCGCGGTTTGGCAGGTCATGTTTTTGGGGACGCATGAGTCCTCCTTCGCCTCACCCGAGCCCGGTGCAGCGATGAGACAAGAACATAAATGAAATTGTGAGGAAAAGGGGGTAAAATACTAAAAACATATATATTTTAAAGAAACAAAAAGAGGAAAAATCACAATGATTCAGCTATCATATTAAAATGAGCCTTTGTGAAAATCCCTGTTAGTGAATCACTGGAGAGTTGTACACTATGTCCCTGTTAGTGAATCACTGGAGAGTTGTACACTATGTCCCTGTTAGTGAATCACTGGAGAGTTGTACACTATGTCCCTGTTAGTGAATCACTGGAGAGTTATACACTATGTCCCTGTTAGTGAATCACTGGAGAGTTATACACTATGTCCCTGTTAGTGAATCACTGGAGAGTTATACACTATGTCCCTGTTAGTGAATCACTGGAGAGTTGTACACTATGTCCCTGTTAGTGAATCACTGGAGAGTTGTACACTATGTCCCTGTTAGTGAATCACTGGAGAGTTGTACACTATGTCCCTCCTCATAGACAATAGTCACATGGTCAGTCACATGACCTATCCAAACCAGAAGTGCTCCAGATGCATTTCACCAGAGCTGACTAACTGGTATGGCGTCTCTGGAGGGGATTCATGCTCCAGTCATGGTTGTTGTGGGTTGCTGTGTGTCCCGGGGTGGATTAGATTGGGTTGGGCAGGTAAGAGGATTGGCACAGCGGGTCGGGGTCAGCACCCCGCATTAGCCAGCAGGTCAAACAGGCAGCTGCACAGTCAACCATAATCTTGCCTTCGCCTCTCTTCTCCCAGATCCACCAGTAATCTCAGCCGTACTCCCACATGAGAACCCCATCTCACACTCAGAACCACAGGATTCCAGGTCACCTGACCTGGTTCTATCACGTCGGCCAGCCAGACGTATGCAGAGGCAATGCATTCACACACATCTCCACGTCTCAGTTTTTCCAGCTCCACTCATTCCACCCCCCCGACACACATCTCCACGTCTCAGTTTTTCCAGCTCCACTCATTCCACCCCCCCCCCGACACACATGCACGAGTCAAAAAGACAGATTTTTATCACGTCATCTAGCTCTCTACCAATACAATCTACCCGACACAATCTACCCGATACAATCTACCAATATAATATACCTGTCACGGTCGTCATATGGAGGAGACCAAGGCGTAGCGTGATACGCATACATTCTCCTTTTAATGAAGGAAACCACTAAACAAAGAAACAAAACGACTGTGCCGCTATATAACGCGAGTGCTGACAGGCAACTACACATAGACAATAACCCACAAAACCAAAATGGAAAAATGGCAACCTAAATAGGATCCCCAATCAGAGACAACGATAAACAGCTGTCTCTGATTGGGAACCAATTCAGGCCACCATAGACCTACAAACACCTAGACATACCAAAACCCCATAGAATTACAAAAAACCCTAGACACGGAGGAACACACATACCACCCTCATCAAACCCTGACCTAAACAAAATAATAAATAAAATAAAGATAACTAAGGTCAGGGCGTGACAATACCAATACAATCTACCAATACAATATACCAATACAATATACAATACAATATACCAATACAATATACAATACAGTCTACCAATACAATCTACCAATACAATATACCAATACAATATATAATACAATATACCAATACAATATACCAATACAGTCTACCAATACAATCTACCAATACAATCTACCAATACAATCTACCAATACAATCTACCAATACAATCTACCAATACAGCGTACCAATACAATCTACCAATACAATCTACCAATACAATCTACCAATACAATCTACCAATACAGTGTACCAATACAATCTACCAATACAATCTACCAATACAATCTACCAATACAATCTACCAATACAGTGTACCAATACAATCTACCAATACAATCTACCAATACATTATACCAATACAATATACCAATACAATATACCAATACAGTCTACCAATACAATCTACCAATACAATATACCAATACAATCTACCAATACAATCTACCAATACAATCTACCAATACAGTGTACCAATACAATCTACCAATACAATCTACCAATACAATCTACCAATACAATCTACCAATACAATCTACCAATACAATCTAGCAATACAATCTACCAATACAATCTACCAATACAATCTACCAATACAGTGTACCAATACAATCTACCAATACATTATACCAATACAATATACCAATACGATATACAATACAGTCTACCAATACAATCTATCAATACAATATACCAATACAGTCTACCAATACAATCTACCAATACAATATACCAATACAATCTAAACAATACAATCCACATCTTCAGCACTGGGTTGGTCCTCCCCCTCTCCACATCTTCACCACTGGGTTGGTCCTCCCCCTCCCCACATCTTCACCACTGGGTTGGTGCTCCCCCTCCCCCTCTCCACATCTTCACTGGGTTGGTCCTCCCCTCTCCACATCTTCACTGGGTTGGTCAATCTCCACATCTTCACTGGGTTGGTCCTCCCAATCCCTCTCCACAGCTTCACCACTGGGTTGGTCCTCCCCCTCTCCACATCTTCACTGGGTTGGTCCTCCCCTCCCACTCTCCACAGCTTCACCACTGGGTTGGTCCTCCCCCTCTCCACAGCTTCACTGGGTTGGTCAGTCCCCCTCCCCCTCTCCACAGCTTCACCACTGGTTGGTCCTCCCCCTCTCCACAGCTTCACCACTGGGTTGGTCCTCCCCCTCTCCACATCTTCACCACTGGGTGGGTCCTCCCCTCTCCACATCTTCACCACTGGGTGGGTCCTCCCCTCTCACATCTTCACCACTGGGTTGGTCCTCCCCTCTCCACATCTTCACTGTGTTGGTCCTCCCCTCTCCACATCTTCACTGGGTTGGTCCTCCCCCTCTCCACAGCTTCACCACTGGGTTGGTCCTCCCTCTCCCCCTCTCCACAGCTTCACCACTGGGTTGGTCCTCCCCCTCTCCACAGCTTCACTGGGTTGGTCCTCCCCCTCTCCACATCTTCACCACTGGGTTGGTCCTCCCCCTCTCCACAGCTTCACCACTGGGTTGGTCCTCCCCCTCTCCACATCTTCACCACTGGGTTGGTCCTCCCCCTCTCCACAGCTTCAATGGGTTGGTCCTCCCCTCTCCACATCTTCACCACTGGGTTGGTCCTCCCCTCTCCACAGCTTCACCACTGGGTTGGTCCTCCCCCTCTCCACATCTTCACCACTGGGTTGGTCCTCCCCTCTCCACATCTTCACTGGGTTGGTCCTCCCCTCTCCACAGCTTCATCACTGGGTTGGTCCTCCCCTCTCCACTTCACCAATGGGTTGGTCCTCCCCCTCTCCACATCTTCACTGGGTTGGTCCTCCCCCTCTCCACAGCTTCACCACTGGGTTGGTCCTCCCCCTCCCCCTCCACAGCTTCACCACTGGGTTGGTCCTCCCCCTCTCCACATCTTCACCACTGGGTTGGTCCTCCCCCTCTCCACAGCTTCACTGGGTTGGTCCTCCCCCTCCCCCTCTCCACATTTTCACTGGGTTGGTCCTCCCCCTCTCCACATCTTCACCACTGGGTTGGTCCTCCCCTCTCCACATCTTCACCACTGGGTTGGTCCTCCCCTCTCCACATCTTCACTGGGTTGGTCCTCCCCTCTCCACATCTTCACTGTGTTGGTCCTCCCCTCTCCACATCTTCACTGGGTTGGTCCTCCCCCTCTCCACAGCTTCACCACTGGGTTGGTCCTCCCCCTCCCCCTCTCCACAGCTTCACCACTGGGTTGGTCCTCCCCTCTCCACAGCTTCACTGGGTTGGTCCTCCCCCTCCCCCTCTCCACAGCTTCACTGGGTTGGTCCTCCCCCTCCCCCTCTCCACATCTTCACTGGGTTGGTCCTCCCCTCTCCACATCTTCACCACTGGGTTGGTCCTCCCCCTCTCCACATCTTCACCACTGGGTTGGTCCTCCCCTCTCCACAGCTTCACCACTGGGTTGGTCCTCCCCCTCTCCACATCTTCACCACTGGGTTGGTCCTCCCCTCTCCACATCTTCACTGGGTTGGTCCTCCCCCTCTCCACAGCTTCACCACTGGGTTGGTCCTCCCCCTCCCCTCTCCACAGCTTCACCACTGGGTTGGTCCTCCCCCTCTCCACAGCTTCACTGGGTTGGTCCTCCCCCTCTCCACATCTTCACCACTGGGTTGGTCCTCCCCCTCTCCACAGCTTCACTGGGTTGGTCCTCCCCCTCCCCCTCTCCACATTTTCACTGGGTTGGTCCTCCCCCTCTCCACATCTTCACCACTGGGTTGGTCCTCCCCTCTCCACATCTTCACCACTGGGTTGGTCCTCCCCTCTCCACATCTTCACTGGGTTGGTCCTCCCCTCTCCACATCTTCACTGGGTTGGTCCTCCCCCTCTCCACATCTTCACTGGGTTGGTCCTCCCCCTCCCCCTCTCCACAGCTTTACCACTGGGTTGGTCCTCCCCCTCTCCACAGCTTCACTGGGTTGGTCCTCCCCCTCCCCAGCTTCCACATCTTCACTGGGTTGGTCCTCCCCCTCTCCACATCTTCACCACTGGGTTGGTCCTCCCCCTCTCCACATCTTCACCACTGGGTTGGTCCTCCCCTCTCCACAGCTTCACCACTGGGTTGGTCCTCCCCCTCTCCACATCTTCACCACTGGGTTGGTCCTCCCCTCTCCACATCTTCACTGGGTTGGTCCTCCCCCTCTCCACAGCTTCACCACTGGGTTGGTCCTCCCCTCCCCCTCTCCACATCTTCACCACTGGGTTGGTCCTCCCCTCTCCACAGCTTCACCACTGGGTTGGTCCTCCCCCTCTCCACATCTTCACCACTGGGTTGGTCCTCCCCCTCTCCCACATCTTCACTGGGTTGGTCCCCCCCTCCACAGCTTCACATTTTCACTGGGTTGGTCCTCCCCCTCTCCACATCTTCACCACTGGGTTGGTCCTCCCACTCTCCACATCTTCACCACTGGGTTGGTCCTCCCCTCTCCACATCTTCACCACTGGGTTGGTCCTCCCCTCTCCACATCTTCACTGGGTTGGTCCTCCCCCTCTCCACAGCTTCACTGGGTTGGTCCTCCCCCTCCCCCTCTCCACAGCTTTACCACTGGGTTGGTCCTCCCCCTCTCCACAGCTTCACTGGGTTGGTCCTCCCCTCTCCAGATCTTCACTGGGTTGGTTCTCCCCCTCTTCACCACTGGATTGGTCCTCCCCCTCTTCACCACGGGGTTGGTCCTCCCCTCTCCACATCTTCACCACTGGGTTGGTCCTCCCCCTCTCCACAGCTTCACCACTGGGTTGGCCCTCCCCTCTCCACATCTTCACCACTGGGTTGGTCCTCCCCCTCTCCACATTTTCACCACTGGGTGTGTCTTCTCCCTCTCCACATCTTCACCACTGGGTTGGTCCTCCCCCTCTCCACATCTTCACCACTGGGTTGGTCCTCCCCCTCTCCACATCTTCACCACTGGGTTGGTCCTCCCCCTCTTCACCACGGGATTGGTCCTCCCCCTCTCCACATCTTCACTGGGTTGGTCCTCCCCCCCCCTCTCCACATCTTCACCACGGGGTTGGTCCTCCCCTCTTCACCACGGGGTTGGTCCTCCCCCCTCTCCACATCTTCACCACTGGGTTGGTCCTCCCCCTCTCCACATCTTCACCACTGGGTTGGTCCTCCCCCTCTCCACAGCTTCACCACTGGGTTGGTCCTCCCCCTCTTCACCACGGGGTTGGTCCTCCCCCTCTCCACAGCTTCACCACCCTTTTGGCCTGCTTTCAGAAAGCTGATTCCTCTCCATAATTCATCAATGTGTTCCGTTAGTTGACGCCGTTGGCCGTTGGCCTACCTTCAGGAAGCTGATTCCTCTCCATAATTCATCTGACTGCTCAACACACATGGAATAGATACAGCGACAGACCTGCTCACAGTCACACCTGCCATATTTAATGACTCATATATGCAGCTGAAGTCTTAATGGAGAATCCAAGTCAAATTATGGTCTCTGGGGTACAATGTCTCCCACTGTTCGAGACAAATGCACGAGCGCTGGTTGAGACCCTCACACGCACGCACAAAACACACACACACACAAAACACACACACACACACAAAACACACACACACACAGACACTCATTGTCAAGCAGTAACATTAGCTTGCCCATTAGATTGAGAAGGCCCAGGGGATTTCACCTCTTAAATGGTTGTAATGCCGGACACTTAGGCATGCTATTATTGCATGCTGTTGATGTTTACATACTAGAGAAACCCCCTGACCATCATATACGCTAGGGGGAAAGCTTAGTGGTGTGACACCTTCATTTAAAGAGACAGTGTCATTACACACTACATCCAGAAGCCTGGGGTGCATCTGAATTCCTTCCCCTGACAGTTCAATACATTGCATACCCGACAGCTAGCTATAATAAGGACAGATATTCAAATTAATATGTAAACCAATTAAATGTTGTCCTCACTTCCCGTTTCCTTGGTGACTCCTTACTTCGCACCCTGTGATCCTACAGTATGCCTTCTATGTTCGAGATTTAAAATAACCAAAACAAGGCCAGGGAAAAGAGAACATGAAGCTACTGAACGCAGACATACCATAACCACGAGGCTGCGTCACGTCATTTCGATGGATTCAATTTATCCATCCAGGCAAACCATTATAACTGTGAATGTACTCATTCCAGTGCTACCGACAAAACTTTTCTCTCTTGTAAAATCCTTCGCTACACTGGCGACCCAGTTTAGTGATATCGCCTCAGAGACATTAGCGTTTTCCTTTGAAGACGCGTTGAGCTTCAAAGCATGGCATCCACATTACAGAGCCGGGGAGAGAAATCCCTCAATTACTGATGCTGATTCCAGAGGAAGAGTGAAAATGCAATATTCATTTGACAAAATCAGTACTTTATCAAAATATGTTAGCGTAGATAGTGTAAAGGTAAAGTCTATTCTGTTCCAGTCTATGGCATTTAGTGAGATACCCAATGGGTTGGATGATTCTCTTCACATCACTCATCTTGAAAAAAATGGATACTAAAAAGTTGGAAATCAATAAAAGTATTTGTTATTTAAATATCAAAAAAGTGTGTGGGCTACGGATTGAAACAAAATGATGCAGATTTAGGTCGTGGTGGGAAGTGATGCGGGCGCTGGAGATGGGGGTGTGAGCTAGTGGGTCTGATGTAGTTGATGGAGATGGGGGTGTGAGCTAGTGGGTCTGATGTAGTTGATGGAGATGGGGGTGTGAGCTAGTGGGTCTGATGTAGTTGATGGAGATGGGGGTGTGAGCTAGTGGGTCTGGGCAGGTATGATGTAGTTGATGGCAATGGGGGTATGAGCTAGTGGGTCTGATGTAGTTGATGGAGATGGGGGTGTGAGCTAGTGGGTCTGGGCAGGTATGATGTAGTTGATGGCGATGGGGGTATGAGCTAGTGGGTCTGATGTAGTTGATGGAGATGGGGGTGTGAGCTAGTGGGTCTGGGCAGGTATGATGTAGTTGATGGAGATGGGGGTATGAGCTAGTGGGTCTGATGTGGTTGATGGAGATGGGGGTGTGAGCTAGTGGGTCTGGGCAGGTATGATGTAGTTGATGGAGATGGTGGTGTGAGCTAGTGGGTCTGGGCAGGTACGATGTAGTTGATGGAGATGGGAGTATGAGCTAGTGGGTCTGATGTAGTTGATGGAGATGGGGGTGTGAGCTAGTGGGTCTGGGCAGATATGATGTAGTTGATGGAGATGGTGGTGTGAGCTAGTGGGTCTGGGCAGGTGTGATGTAGTTGATGGAGATGGTGGTGTGGGTATGGGCAGGTATGATGTAGTTGATGGAGATGGTGGTGTGGGTCTGGGCAGGTATGATGTAGTTGATGGAGATGGTGGTGTGAGCTAGTGGGTCTGGGCAGCTGTGATGTAGTTGATGGAGATGTGGGTCTGGGCTGGGCAGGTGTGATGTAGTTTATGGAGATGGTGGTGTGGGGTCTGGGCAGGTGTAATGTAGTTGATGGAGATGGGGGTGTGAGCTAGTGGGTCAGGGCAGGAGTGATGTAGTTGATGGAGATGGTGGTGTGGGTCTGGGCAGGTATGATGTAGTTGATGGAGATGGGGTGTGAGCTAGTGGGTCAGGGCAGGTGTGATGTAGTTGATGGAGATGGTGGTGTGGGTCTGGGCAGGTATGATGTAGTTGATGGAGATGGTGGTGTGGGTCTGGGCAGGTATGATGTAGTTGATGGAGATGGTGGTGTGAGCTAGTGGGTCTGGGCAGCTGTGATGTAGTTGATGGAGATGTGGGTCTGGGCAGGTGTGATGTAGTTGATGGAGATGGTGGTGTGAGCTAGTGGGTCTGGGCAGCTGTGATGTAGTTGATGGAGATGTGGGTCTGGGCAGGTGTGATGTAGTTGATGGAGATGGGGGTGTGAGCTAGTGGGTCTGGGCAGGTGTGATGTAGTTGATGGAGATGGGGGTATGAGCTAGTGGGTCTGGGCAGGTATGATGTAGTTGATAGAGATGTGGGTGTGAGCTAGTGGGTCTGGGCAGGTGTGATGTAGTTGATGGAGATGGTGGTGTGGGTCTGGGCAGGTATGATGTAGTTGATGGAGATGGGGGTGTGAGCTAGTGGGTCAGGGCAGGTGTGATGTAGTTGATGGAGATGGTGGTGTGGGTCTGGGCAGGTATGATGTAGTTGATGGAGATGGGGTGTGAGCTAGTGGGTCAGGGCAGGTATGATGTAGTTGATGGAGATGGTGGTGTGGGGTCAGGGCAGGTATGATGTAGTTGATGGAGATGGTGGTGTGGGTCTGGGCAGGTATGATGTAGTTGATGGAGATGGTGGTGTGAGCTAGTGGGTCTGGGCAGGTGTGATGTAGTTGATGGAGTTGGGGATATGAGCTAGTGGGTCTGGGCAGGTATGATATAGTTGATGGAGATGTGGGTCTGGGCAGGTGTGATGTAGTTGATGGAGATGGGGGTATGAGCAAGTGGGTGTGATGTAGTTGATGGAGATGGTGGTGTGAGCTAGTGGGTCTGGGCAGGTGTGATGTAGTTGATGGAGATGGGGTTGATGAGCTAGTGGGTCTGGGCAGGTATGATGTAGTTTATGGAGATGGTGGCGTGGGTCTGGGCAGGTGTGATGTAGTTGATGGAGATGGGGTATGAGCTAGTGGGTGTGATGTAGTTGATGGAGATGGGGGTGTGAGCTATTGGGTTTGGGCAGGTGTGATGTAGTTGATGGAGATGGTGGTGTGGGTCTGGGCAGTTATGATGTAGTTGATGGAGATGGGGGTGTGAGCTAGTGGGTCAGGGCAGGTGTGATGTAGTTGATGGAGATGGTGGTGTGGGTCTGGGCAGGTATGATGTAGTTGATGGAGATGGTTGTGTGGGTCTGGGCAGGTATGATGTAGTTGATGGAGATGGTGGTGTGAGCTAGTGGGTCTGGGCAGGTGTGATGTAGTTGATGGAGATGTGGGTCTGGGCAGTTGTGATGTAGTTTATGGAGATGGTGGTGTGGGTCTGGGCAGGTGTGATGTAGTTGATGGAGATGGGGGTATGAGCTAGTGGGTGTGATGTAGTTGATGGAGATGGTGGTGTGAGCTAGTGGGTCAGGGCAGGTATGATGTAGTTGATGGAGATGGGGGTGTGAGCTAGTGGGTCTGGGCAGGTGTGATGTAGTTGATGGAGATGGTGGTGTGGGTCTGGGCAGGTATGATGTAGTTGATGGAGATGGGGTGTGAGCTAGTGGGTCAGGGCAGGTGTGATGTAGTTGATGGAGATGGTGGTGTGGGTCTGGGCAGGTAGGATGTAGTTGATGGAGATGGTGGTGTGGGTCTGGGCAGGTATGATGTAGTTGATGGAGATGGTGGTGTGAGCTAGTGGGTCTGGGCAGCTGTGATGTAGTTGATGGAGATGTGGGTCTGGGCAGGTGTGATGTAGTTGATGGAGATGGGGTGTGAGCTAGTGGGTCTGGGCAGGTGTGATGTAGTTGATGGAGATGGGGTATGAGCTAGTGGGTCTGGGCAGGTATGATGTAGTTGATAGAGATGTGGGTGATGAGCTAGTGGGTCTGGGCAGGTGTGATGTAGTTGATGGAGATGGTGGTGTGGGTCTGGGCAGGTATGATGTAGTTGATGGAGATGGGGGTGTGAGCTAGTGGGTCAGGGCAGGTGTGATGTAGTTGATGGAGATGGTGGTGTGGGTCTGGGCAGGTATGATGTAGTTGATGGAGATGGTGGTGTGGGTCTGGGCAGGTATGATGTAGTTGATGGAGATGGGGGTGTGAGCTAGTGGGTCAGGGCAGGAGTGATGTAGTTGATGGAGATGGTGGTGTGGGTCATGGGCAGGTATGATGTAGTTGATGGAGATGGTGGTGTGGGTCAGGGCAGGTGTGATGTAGTTGATGGAGATGGTGGTGTGGGTCTGGGCAGGTATGATGTAGTTGATGGAGATGGTGGTGTGAGCTAGTGGGTCAGGGCAGGTGTGATGTAGTTGATGGAGATGGTGGTGTGGGTCTGGGCAGGTGTGATGTAGTTGATGGAGATGGTGGTGTGGGTCTGGGCAGGTATGATGTAGTTGATGGAGATGGTGGTGTGGGTCTGGGCAGGTATGATGTAGTTGATGGAGATGGGGGTGTGAGCTAGTGGGTCAGGGCAGGTGTGATGTAGTTGATGGAGATAGTGGTGTGGGTCTGGGCAGGTATGATGTAGTTGATGGAGATGGTGGTGTGGGTCTGGGCAGGTATGATGTAGTTGATGGAGATGGTGGTGTGAGCTAGTGGGTCTGGGCAGGTGTGATGTAGTTGATGGAGATGGGGGTATGAGCTATTGGGTCTGGGCAGGTATGATGTAGTTGATAGAGATGTGCGTCTGGGCAGGTGTGATGTAGTTTATGGAGATGGTGGTGTGGGTCTGGGCAGGTGTGATGTAGTTGATGGAGATGGGGGTATGAGCTAGTGGGTGTGATGTAGTTGATGGAGATGGTGGTGTGAGCTAGTGGGTCAGGGCAGGTATGATGTAGTTGATGGAGATGGGGGTGTGAGCTAGTGGGTCTGGGCAGGTATGATGTAGTTGATGGAGATGGTGGTGTGGGTCTGGGCAGGTATGATGTAGTTGATGGAGATGGGGGTGTGAGCTAGTGGGTCAGGGCAGGTGTGATGTAGTTGATGGAGATGGTGGTGTGGGTCTGGGCAGGTATGATGTAGTTGATGGAGATGGTGGTGTGGGTCTGGGCAGGTATGATGTAGTTGATGGAGATGGTAGTGTGAGCTAGTGGGTCTGGGCAGGTATGATGTAGTTGATGGAGATGGTGGTGTGAGCTAGTGGGTCTGGGCAGGTGTGATGTAGTTGATGGAGATGGTGGTGTGAGCTAGTGAGTCTGGGAAGGTATGATGTAGTTGATGTTTGTATTATGTTGTTGTTTGTATGTGTTTGTATGTATGTATATATATATATATTTTAAAGACAGTGTCTGTTCTATATCATATTGTGTTTTGCAAGTGAGTACTGGTAGAAATATCAAAGTAAAAACAAATGATGCCACTGCATTGTTTGCATAAGTAAATATGACATAGTTGGTGCGATTGCATATAACTTGCTGAGAAAGATACAGGTTTGTTGTAGATACAGACATCACCATGGCAGACCCCTGACCTCACTCAGAGGGTAAAAACATGACCCAATGGTGGAATCTCACTGTGCTCACAACAGGGCTCCACCTTGGTGGCAAGGAGGGACAAGACAAAGGCTCTATGCCCATCAACTGGCACAGAGAGATGGATGCTGTGATCCTATTGGTGTCCGTGGGAGTTAGGGAGAGGGACAGTGAAACACTGGCCAAGACTGATATCTAAAAATTGAAAATAGGCACAACATCTTATATGGGATAAATCAACGAGCCAAGCTATACCGTTATTCTAACACACTGAGGGTTCTCTGAGCTGATGAGCCAAGCTATACCGTTATTCTAACACACTGAGGGTTCTCTGAGCTGATGAGCCAAACTATACCGTTATTCTAACACACTGAGGGTTCTCTGAGCTGATGAGCCAAACTATACCGTTATTCTAACACACTGAGGGTTCTCTGAGCTGATGAGCCAAACTATACCGTTATTCTAACACACTGAGGGTTCTCTGAGCTTCCATATTGTGCAACCGCAGCCCAGTGTAGAAGATGTTCTCAAAGTTATATACACTTAGAAAAAAAGGTGCTATCTAGAACCCAAAGGGGTTATTCGGCTGTCCCCATAGAAGAACCCTTTGAAGAACCCCTTTTGTTCCAAGTATAACTATTTTGGGATACATGTAGAACCCTCCACAGTGGGTTCTACGTGGAAGCCTAAAGGGTTCTCCTATGGGGACAACCAAAGAACCCTTTTGGAACCCTTTTTTCTACGAGTGTATATTATATATGTGTGTGTTCAAAAGCTAAGCACATGCAAATGAGGACATAACACGTGTGTGTGTGTGTGTGTGTGTGTGTGTGTGTGTGTGAAAGACTGAAAGAATGAGAGTGAGAAACACAAGCCTTCTATGGTGGAGGAAAGCAGCCCTGCTTTAGAAGCAGTTTTACGGACATTAAGCTGTAACTGAAAGTGGGGTAGATTTTGCATCTTTAATTAGTTGAGGGATTTATCCCCTGAAAGGCTCCTGTGTAGACTGAATGGAAAAGAAGGTGGGATAGGATGAGAGAGAGAGAGGAAGAATGAGAGTGAGAGAGAGAGAGAGAGAGAGAGAGAAGGATGAGAGAGAGAGAGAGAGAGAGAGAGGAAGAATGAGAGTGAGAGAGAGAGAGAGAGAGAGAGAGGAAAGGATGAGAGAGAGAGAGAGAGAGAGAGAGAGAGAGAGAGGATGAGAGTGAGAAAGAGAGGAATGATGAGAGAGAGAGAAAGAGAGGAAGGATGAGAGAGAGAGAGAGAGAGAGAGGGAGGATGAGAGTGAGAAAGAGAGGAATGATGAGAGAGAGAGAAAGAGAGGAAGGATGAGAGAGAGAGAGGAAGGATGAGAGAGAGAGAAAGAGAGGAAGGATGAGAGAGTGAGAAAGAGAGGAAGGATGAGAGAGAGAGAGAGAGGAATGATGAGAGAGAAAGAGAGAGAGGAATGATGAGAGAAAGAGAGGAAGAAAGAAAGGCTGTTGTTTTTGTTGATTGGTGATGATGCTGCTGTTACTGATGTATTTGTACTCTTTAACACGGAATACCCTGGGTGTCTGTTCTCTAGCCGTTTGTCTGTTCTCTAACTGTCTGTCTGTTCTCTAACTGTCTGTCCTCTAACTGTCTGTCTGTCCTCTAGCTGTCTGTCTATCTTCCTCTAGCTGTCTGTCCTCTAGTCGTTTGTCTGTTCTCTAACTGTCTGTCTGTTCTCTAACCGTTTGTCTGTTCTCTAACTGTCTGTCTGTCCTCTAGCCGTCTGTCTGTTCTCTAACTGTCTGTCCTCTAGCTGTCTGTCTATCTTCCTCTAGCTGTCTGTCCTCTAGCTGTCTGTCTGTTCTCTATTTGTCCTCTAGCTGTCTGTCTGTCTGGCTGTCCTCTAGCTGTCTGTCTGTCTGTCCTCTAGCTGTCTGCCTATCTGTCTGTCCTCTAGCTGTCTATCTGTCCTCTAGCTGTCTGTCTGTCCTCTAGCTGTCTGTCTGTCCTCTAGCTGTCTGTTCTCTAGCTGTCTGTCTATCTGTCTGTCTGTCCTCTAGCTGTCTGTCTTCTAGCTGTCTGTCTGTCTTTTCATATCTCTCAGTGACTTAATATCTGTCTCAGTGTTTATCAGACTCTCCCTCTGTCATGATATTCACTCACAGAGTCGGAGCCAGTGGGTATCTGCTCACGCTTGTCTCAGTCCAGGGCACCAGCTATGTCCCAACAGACAACTAGTCTACTAGGACAACTGGCTCCAGCATATCAGCGGAGCTAACAAGCCGAGGCTCTCTTCCAACTCCAACGTAACACACGTGCTGTCCTCTCTATGGACGTGTGTTAGCATACATTTTTATAATGACAGATGTAGGGCACATGTAGAGGAAGTCTGCAAAACAGATTCTTTATACAGTGCATTTATTGACATTAAAAATAAATAATAATACCTACATCAGATACATTACATACAGTACCAGTCAAAAGTTTGGACACACCTACTCATTCAAGGGTCTTTCTTTATTTGTACTATGTTCTACATTATAGCATAATATTAAAGACATCAAACTATGAAATAGCACATATGGAATCACGTAGTAACCAAAAAAGTGTTAAATCAAAATATATTTTAATATTTTAGATTCTTCAAAGTAGCCACCCTTTGCCTTGATGACAGCTTTGAACACTCTTGGCATTCTCTCAACCAGCTTCACCTGGAATGCTTTTCCAACCGTCTTGAATGAGTTCCCACATATGCTGAGCACTTGTTGGCTGCTTTTCCTTCAATCTGTGGTCCAACTCATCCCAAACCATCTCAATTGGGTTGAGGTCAAATGATTGTGGAGGCCAGGTTCAAGGGTTTTTCTTTTTTTTAAATAAATAAAAACCCTTGAATGAGTAGGTGTGTCCAAACTTTTGACTGGTACTGTACATCAGACCAGTTTGAAAAGCAATGTACAAGCAGAGAAATGAACCAATATTTCAATACACTCTAGTCCTTTTAATTCTATTTAATCCAGCATTCAATGTTATTGAAACCATACTTTGTGCTGATCCTACATGTGACGCCTGGAGCCACAGTGGCAGAGAAAAAGTGATTATGTTTTCTAGGTCACTACAGGTCATGAGGCCGGATACTCCTTTGTGTAACCCACCCATCAACTCAATCACTTGTTGATCTGTTGCTTTAGGTCAATTGCCATGTTGAAGGACAGAGACACACTAACCTAAAATCCTGTGTAATATCATGCAATTATAGTACTTCTGTAACGATATTCTTCGTCCTCCTCTGACGAGGAGTAAGAAATGTCAGACCAATGCGCAGCGTGGTATGTGTTCATGATGTTTATTGACTGAACACTGAAAAATACAAAAATAACAATGTGAAATAAACGAAAACCGAAACAGTCCTGAAAGGTGCAGAAAACACTAGACAGAAAATAATCACCCACAAAACTCAGGTGGGAAAAGGCTACCTAAGTATAATGCTCAATCAGAGACAACTAACGACACCTGCCTCTGATTGAGAATCATACCAGGACAAACACATAAACACAACATAGAAAAAAATAACAGACAACCCACCCCAACTCACGCCCTGACCAAACTAAAACAAAGACATAACAAAGGAACTAAGGTCAGAACGTGACAATATCACACACATCATTTAAAAAACCTTGTTAATGACAGACCATCTGTGCATATCTAAAGTGCATTATAAAGCACTATAACACTATAATAAAGTCTTCACTATAATATAACATATTACATCATTATTAACATGCTTGTACTATGATCTGGGTGGCCAACTACAGTACCGATGGGCTGGTCTCCCCCATGCTGCCTGTGTTACGTAGGCAGACCTTTGACGAGAGAGTTATTTATTACAGGACATCGAGGGACAGGGTTCACAACAACAACAGGGTGGGAGACTTCCTATAAAACTTGTGATGTCAGTCAAGGAATTTTTTCAATGGAAGAGGTTAGGCAATCACTAATAATCCTGGAATTGCCCAACTCTGGCCTAAGGTACTCCCGGTACATGACATCCGACGTGGGCGGTTTAAATCCGTTGTTTCCGTTGATTATGGCTCCTGGCCTGACATTGTTATTGCCAGAGAGAGGAGGGTTGTGAGGCAGGCAGGTGTGGATGTGTTTGTCTGTGTGCAGCAGACAGGTCAAAGTAGAAGACATATCTCATCTGATTATCTCAGAGATTTAAGGTATTTTACTGTATGTACATATTTCCAACAGGAAAGGCTATATGTGCCCCAGAAAACCAGACAGGAAGTCAAACCCCCAAGCAGATAAAGACACGTTGATCACTGACATAACACATTCCTCAAAGCCCTAATACACTAAAGGAAGCTCATACGGTTGAAGTGATAGGACCAATTGAAGTGACAGGACCAATTGAAGTGACAGGACCAATTGAAGTGATAGGACCAATTGAAGTGATAGGACCAATTGAAGTGACTGGACCAATTGAAGTGACTGGACCAATTGAAGTGACTGGACCAATTGAAGTGACAGGACCAATTGAAGTGATAGGACCAATTGAAGTGACTGGACCACTTGAAGTGATAGGACCAATTGAAGTGATAGGACCAATTGAAGTGACAGGACCACTTGAAGTGACAGGAAAACATGTTTCATGCTACACCAGCCCAATTCATATTGTGTTGAGTGTGTCTCAGATGTTTCTTCTGCCTTAGCCTGCTCGTTTACAAGCTTCATACACTATTAAAAGGAGTTGCTTTTCACACCTCCTTTAGGAGATCCATTAGGGTCACTGAACTTTAGCGACCCCTGTCATTGATCCGCCCTGTTGAGACATGGCTCTGCACTCCTATCCTCCCACGCTGCTACTTATCCTTGCAAAACAGTTGCTTGAGTAAAAGTAAAGATACCTTCATAGAAAATGACTCAAGTAAAAGTGAAAAGTAAAATCCTACTTGAGTAAAAGTCTAAAAGTATTTGGTTTTAAATATACTTAAGTATCAAAAGTAACTGTAATTGCTCAAATATACTTCGTAAAAATATATTGTAAAAGTATGAATCATTTCAAATTGCGTATATTAAGCAAACCAGACAGATAGCCAGGGGCACACTACAGCACTCAGACTCACTCTGTTTAGTGAGTCCTCCAGATCAGAGGCAGTAGGGATGACCTGGGATGTTCTCTGTTTAGTGAGTCCTCCAGATCAGAGGCAGTAGGGATGACCTGGGATGTTTTCTGTTTAGTGAGTCCCCAGATCAGAGGCAGTAGGGATGACCTGGGATGTTCTCTGTTTAGTGAGTCCCCAGATCAGAGGCAGTAGGGATGACCTGGGATGTTCTCTGTTTTGTGAGTCCCCAGATCAGAGGCAGTAGGGATGACCTGGGATGTTGTCTGTTTAGTGAGTCCCCAGATCAAAGGCAATAGGGATGACCAGGGATGTTCTCTGTTTAGTGAGTCCCCAGATCAAAGGCAATAGGGATGACCAGGGATGTTCTCTGTTTAGTGAGTCCCCAGATCAAAGGCAATAGGGATGACCTGGGATGTTCTCTGTTTAGTGAGTCCCCAGATCAAAGGCACTAGGGATGACCTGGGATGTTCTCTGTTTAGTGAGTCCACCAGATCAGAGGCAGTAGGGATGACCAGGGATGTTCTCTTGATAAGTGTATGAATTGGAGCACTTTCTTGTCCTGCTAATCATTCAAAAATGTAACGAGTACTTTTTTGTGTCAGGGAAAATGTATGGAGTAAGAAGTACATTATTTTCATTAGGAATGTAGTGAAGTAAAAGTTGTCAAAAATATAAATAGTAAAGTACAGATACCCCAAAATCTACTAAGTAATACTTTAAAGTATTTTTACTTAAGTACTTTACAACCCTAGAAACTGTCACACCCTGACCATAGTTTGCTTTGTATGTTTCTATGTTTTGTTTGGTCAGGGTGTGATCTGAGTGGGCATTCTATGTTCTATGTCTAGTTTGTCTGTTTCTGTGTTTGGCCTGATATGGTTCTCAATCAGAGGCAGGTGTTAGTCATTGTCTCTGATTGGGAACCATATTTAGGTAGCCTGTTTTGTCATTGTGGGTTGTGGGTGATTGTCTATGTTATGTTGCCTGTTAGCACAGTGGTTTAGCAGCGTCACGTTGTTTTGTAGTGTTCAGTTTTTTCATTAAAATTAGGAAAACTTAACAAGCTGCATCTTGGTCCGATCCTTACTCCTCTTCAGACGAAGAGGAGATCTGCCATGACAGAAACATGGGAATCTTCAGGTCTGGGAAGGGGTTCAAGCTAGGTTAATGTTCTAATTCTGTTCTCTACATTCAGATCCTTAACAACCTCCCAGTGGGCACAGACACCAATTCAATGTCTATTCCACATTGGGGTTAACATCATTTTATTGAAATGAGGTGGAAACTATGTTGATTCAACCAGTGTGTGCCCGGTGGGATGGTACTTTGACAGACAGAAAAAGTAGAGGAGAAATGATAGAATCAGTCACTGACTGTGGTAAACAGAATCTTCTGGCGGTTTCTGAAACCAATGTGGCATTTTTGAATGCATTTTCTTTCAATGGATTTGGCTGTAGCATTTGAACCAGTTTGGCTATGAGCTATTATGACCCCACTCCTGAAAGCTAAGACTCTACGAAGCATGAACGTGCCTTCTGTTCAAATCTATGATGCTCACAGGTTGCGGTAGAAGGGATTGTCACAAAAACAAAACTGTCCCTCATAAGAATATAGTTGACATGCACTATCATAGCCATTCTAAGGATAGCCTTTCCACTCCCTATTTAATCTTGCACTTGCGACTGATTGACAAACCAGGTCTCCTGCATGTCACAAGACTGTGTTAGCCCACTAAGCTAAAGCCTATAGGGATCAGTAAGTTCACGTAAAGGACAACACTGCTTGCTCAACGAGTACCACTTCCCCCTGATTCGGCTCATACAGAGACTCGAACTCAGGACCCCTGCCTCACAGAGGCTTCATGCCCATAGGGGGCACAGGGGCACGTGCCCCCTCAGATCTGTCCTGTTAAAATAATAATATTTATTATTATTATGAAGTTGGCTTTAGCTAGCCCGGCTAGGTTTCCAATCTCCCATCATAACTAGCTAGCAAGAAGACATTTCAGGATATCAAGTTAGAGAAACTAGCTTGTAGAACTACAGGTAACTGCCTAAATCAAGGAAACATCAACATAAAGGGTCTTAATAGGGTTGTTGGGCGACCACCAGCCAGAACAGCTTCAATGTTACCGTGACATAGATTGGAGGGATGAGACACCCTTCTTCCATGAGAAATTCCATAATTGTAAAGATCATCACGCTGCCTGCTTAGCGAGTACCGGTTCCCTCTGATTCAGCTCATATTGAGACTCAAAAGACGTGACCGCCCTCCTGAAGCATTTCAACACATTGACCTATAAAAAAAACGGCCTTCTTCAATTGTACAAGGGGTGATATATCTTTATGTACATATTCTTTATCCCCTTACACTTGTGTCTATAAGGTAGTAGTTTTGGAATTGTTAGCTAGATTACTTGTTGGTTATTACTGCATTGTCGGAACTAGAAGCACAAGCATTTCGCTACACTCGCATTCACATCTGCTAACCATGTGTATGTGACAAATAAAATTTGATTTGATTTGACTCCAGGCGGAGGAGTGAGTTTAACTAATACAAGTCTTCAAGATCAAGCAAAGTTACTCGCATGGTTTGGGGATCCATGAAAATCTTTTACCTGAGACCTGAAGATGTGTTAGTTTGACGTGTTAGTTTGTATTAGACATAGTCCAGTTTCAAGCAGGGGTGGACTGGCCATATGGCATTTCAGGCAAATGCCAGATGGGCTGGACCATTTTTAGACCAGTGGTCCTGTCTAACTTTTTTTTTTCAAAATGATTTCAAAATGATCATTATCTGGCTAATAATGGGCCCCTCAAGCAAAAGAATGGGCCGGGTGAAATGTAACACAGGTGGTTCGCTGACCACGCTCATGTCATGAGTAACTTTTCTTGTGCACTGGGGACCTGGATTAGAAACCCATCAGTCAAACTAACACGTCTTCATGTCTCAGCCAAGGTTGCTCATCACATCCCGCGAGCGGGCCTGATCCCACGAGCTTACATGAATGGTTTGCTACACACGGTAATGTAATCAGTCTGGTAATTACAAGGCTACTCATCACATGCATGGATCACCAAACCACCTCTATTGCACTCTCATTCAATTGGGGTGCACAGATCCTTCTGCTTCTGTTTGCCACTGAATGTGTTGTTGTGCAGTAGGCCTGATTTGGAAACCAGTCAGTTATATTGGTACCGTGATCTCTGAGCATGAGGTCAAATGGGGGGGGGTGAAATGTAACCGAGGTGGTTCAATGAACCTTGCTGGAGAATTGAAGGCTTGTGTTAGCTTCCCAAACAAATCCCTATGGGCTTTATCTAAGTGTGTTAATTAACACAGTCTTGTGACATGCAGGAGACCTGGTTCGAACCCAATCAGTCGCAATATTAAATAGGGAATGGAAATGCTATCCTTAGAAGGGCTATGACGGGGCTATTCGACTATTCTTATATTTCACTTTGATCAACTTTAAATTATGTTTCGTAAACATAATACACAGACAATGAATGCAATATTTACCATATTGAAACTGAATATATAAATAATATAGTTTACAAAAAAAACTGAATGCAATAATCATTCAATTTTAAATAATGAAATACAAGTTCAATCTTACATTTTAGTAGACACTCTTATCCAGAGCAACTTACAGTAGTGAGGGTGTACATTTTCATACTGGTCCCCCCGTGGGAATCGAACCCACCACCCTGGCATTGCAGAAGACATTCTCTACCAACTCAGCCACATGGCTCAGTTCAAATATTAAATTGGTGCATTAAACAATTAACAATATTAAAATCAACTTCAATATCCTAATACAAATAAAAAATTATAAAATGAAAATACAAATTAGCTCCATACCTGTCTCCCCTGCTCAACCAACACTCATTCTGCCCTTTCACCTAGTCTAAAGCTCCTGAGTGGCGCAGCAGTCTAAGGCACTGCTTCTCAGCGCTAAAGGTGTCACTACAGTACCTGGTTTGAATCCAGGCTGTATCACATCTGGCTATGATTTGGAGTCCCATAGGGCAGTGCACAATTGGCCCAGTGCCGACTGTGTTTGGCTGAGGTAGATCGTCATTGTAAATAAGAATTTGTTCTTCTAAATAAGAATTTGTAACTGACTTGCCTAGTTAAATTTGAAAAAATAATAGAGATGGTTTCACATTTGAGCTTTTAAAAGGTTTTAGGAGACGAGACAGAGACCCCATCTGCCCCTTGTCCCTAATCAGCTTATCACTGCACATGCTCCTCCTACTTCCTGCCGGTGGGTTAGTGTGTCACTAGCAGCAGCCTAGAAACTAGGAATCAGCAAGCCCTCAGTTTACAATAACACTCACCCAGCCCCCCAGAAATCAACACACACAAAGTACATTCCCCTTTTAACACAGCCCTCCTAGTCTAAAGTCAAACATGCTCTACACACACCTACAAACGCCCTAAACTGATACACAGAGCAAACATACACAGTGACACACAAAACTGAACATGCAGTTCACACACTAACAGATGGCTACATTTCCACATGACTGTGTGTGTTTGTGGAGAAATGCAGATGTGTGTGTGTATCTGTGTGTGTTTTTCCCCTTGCAGAGCACCAGAGCCCAGCTGATCTCTCAGTAAATATGGACATATGGCCTCCTCTGTGCCTCGCTTCCTCGCTCCCTCACTCCCTTGCTCCCTCACTCCCTCGCTCCGCCTGAGAACTAGGTGATCCTCTGCTTGTTAGACTGTGAGTCTAATGGGAAACGACAGACCACAGGAAAACACAGGAAATATGCTAAAATTTCATCCCTGTCCCACACTCCCTAAAAATGTGTCTTGTCTCTTGAAATTCCTCTAAAGTGGTCATAGTATCTTCTGCTGTTGCTGTACTCCAGGTAAGTTATTGGATACGAATTTGAGAGGTGTCATCCTAAAAACACTGTGGCAGTAGAGCCACTGGCCTGTTGTCCTTATCCCTCTACGTATTCCTCTATGACATCAGTCGTTAACCACTGTCTTCCCGGGGCCAAGGTAGTCTGCTCCGTTCAGAATACAAAGGGCCTCTTTACACTACGTTGACGACACAAACTAGATCCAGGAGAGGTACAGTGCTCGTGTAGTGTAAATAGACAGATCCAGATTCAAATCTCACTTTAAGAGATGTCCTAATCTACACCACATACCCCCCTCTCTGAGTGGTACAGTGTAAAGACAATGGCTCTCCAACACCACACGTCCCTGCAAGAATAACCTTTATTAACTTAACTATGTTATTACTTGCATTTTTTTGCCTCTGTTAGTCAAATAGGCCACATTTAAAATATCCACACGTTTGTGAATCAATGCATTAGTCAATTGTGCAACACTAGTGCAATATGGTTTAGATCAGCCTTTTGTTAAAGTATGGGTCGCAACCCAAAGTGGGTAGCGGACATGTTAATGGTGGGTCGCGTTAAATGTATAATTTTTCATGAATTACTAGAATTTATTTGGCAAAGTGCAAATGCGCTCTCTGTGACAGTATGTACATATCCCAACCAGAAGCCATGGATTACAGGCAACATCCACACTGAGCAAAAGTGTAGAGTTGCCACTTTCAAGGAGCGGAACTCCAATCCAGACGCATATAAGAAATCCCTCTATGCCCTCCGACAAACCATCAAACAGGCAAAGCGTCAATAGAGGACTAAGATTGAATCGTATTACACCGGCTCTGATGCTCGTCAGATATGGCAGGGCTTGCAAACTATTACGGACTACAAAGGGAAACCCAGCCGCGAGCTGCCCAGATGAGGTAAATGCCTTTTATGCTTGCTTCGAGGCAAGCAACACTGAAGCATCCATGAGAGCACCAGCTGTTCCAGACAATAGTGTGATCATGCTCCCCATGGCCGATGTGAGCAAGACCTTTAAACAGGTCAACATTGAAAAGGGCGCGGGGCCAGACGGATTACCAGGAAGTGTACTCAGAGCATGCGCAGAACAACTGGCAAGTATCTTGACTGATATTTTCAACCTCTCCCTGCCTGACCGACTCTGTAATACCTACATGTTTCAAGCAGACCACCATAGTCCCTGTGCACAAGAAAGCAAAGGTAGGGCCTCCCGGGTGGCGCAGTGGTTAAGGGCACTGTACTGCAGCGCCAGCTGCGCCACCAGAGACTCTGGGTTTGTGCCCAGGCTCTGTCATAACCGGCCGCGACTGGGAGGTCCGTGGGGCGACGCACAATTGGCTTAGCGCCTATAGGGGTCAGTGACCTGGCAGTGTGGTACCAGTTTAATAACCTCTCCCTCAATGTGATCAAGACAAAGGAGCTGATTGTCGACTATGGGAAAAGGAGGGCCGAACACGCCCCCATTCTCATCGACAGGGCTGTAGTGGAGCAGTTTGAGAGTTTAATTTTCCTTGGTGTCCACATCACCAATGAACCATCATGGTCCAAACACACCAAAACAGTTGTGAAGAGGCCACGACAACACCTTTTCCACCTCAGGAGACTGAAAAGTTTTGACATGGGTCCTCAAAAGGTTCTGCAGCTGCACCATCAAGAGCATCCTGACCGGTTGCATCACCGCTTGGCATGGCAACTGCTCGGTATCCTACCATAAGGCGCTACAGAGGGTAGTGCATACGGCCCAGTACATCACTGGGGCCGAGCTTCCTGCCAGCCAGGACCTTTATACTAGGCAGTGTCAGAGGAAGGCCCAAAAAATGGTCAAAGACCAAGACATAGACTGTTCTCTCTGCTACCGCACGGCAAGCGTTACCGGAGCGCCAAGTCTAGGTCCAAAAGGCTCCTCAACAGCTTCTACCCCCAAGCCATAAGACTGCTGAACAATGAATCAAATGGCCATCAGCACTGTTGCATTGACACACACTTTTGCTACTTGCTGTTTATTATATATGCATCGTCACTTTATCCCTACCTACACGTACAAATTACCTCGACTAACATGTACGCCCGCACATTGACTCGGTATCGGTACCCCCTGTATATAGCCTCGTTATTGTTATTTTATTGTTACTTTTTATTATTTTTTTAAATTGTTTTGTTTAAAAAAAATATGTTCTTAACTCTATTTCTTGAACTGCATTGTTGGTTAAGGGCTTGTAAGTATTTCCCTGTAAGGTTGTTGTATTTGGCGCATGTGACAAATAACATTTGATTTCGCACTCGTTCCGTACACACTCTGCTTAGCGGCTGCGTCTCTGCTCAGCTTGGCGACGTAGGGGGAAGGAGATGCCTGTGTGATTCGGTGGCTAACCGGATCTTTTTTCTGCAGTGTTCTTGAAGATCACTCCAAACCCACACGCTGCAAAAGTGTGCAACTGCAGCCTGCAGTTTGGGGTGTTCCTGCATCTGCCGGAATGGCCCCCCTCGAGCATCCTATTGGTTCCTGTATGAAGATCCCCCTCTCAAGCACCCTATTGGTGCAGTCTTTCGGATGAGACGTTAAACGGGTGTCCTGGCTAAATTCCCATTCTGGCCCTCATACCATCATGGCCACCTAATTATCTCCAGCTTCCAATTGGCTCATTCATCCCTCATTATTCCTCAGGTCATTGCTGTAAATGAAAATGTATTCTCAGTCAACTTGCCTGGTAAAATAAGGGTAAAATTAAATAAAAATTCCTGCAGGAACATCCCCCATTGAGCATGACACCTTCATGCTTGTGTACCATGTTTCTTTCTGTGGCTCAAAATGGAAATAAAAGTCTTATCTGAGGTAGACAGTGTCCTTCGCTCCAGCCTCCCGAGTGGCGCAGCGGTCTAAGGCACTGCGTCTCAGTGCAAGAGGTGTCAGTACAGACCCTGGTTCGATTACAGGCTATATCACAAAAGGCTGTGATTGGGAATTGGCCCAGCGTAATCCGGGGTAGAGTTTGGCCGGGTTGCTGCACCAATACCATCAAAACTATAACCCTCCCCAAAACAACTAAAACCTGCACCTTAAATCAGAACACATCCTTGGGTACGTAGGGGGTGTTAAAATGACGTGCCATGGAACATGGTTTGGCAGGCAGGGACACTGTGGAATGAGGATTCGGAGCCTGGGTAACAGCCCCCTCCTGTACCCACTACCCATTCCATTCTCCCTTAGTATGGAGGGCAAGTGGGGACAACCACCTCAGGAAGACAAGAGAGAAGGACATCTTTCTCTGGTGTGTAATATCACATCAAGTACTGACCAGGGAAATACTTTAAAAAAACATTATTCTTTATTGACATGTTAAGAAAGACAACATGTTGCAGCATAAGGATAGCTTGACTTTTCTTTGGGCAGCCAGACAGTGTTGAACTCAACAGTACATCATCACAGACCATGGAGCTCAGGCCCAGACCCACATCATCATAACACCAGACCAGACCATGGAGCTCAGGCCCAGACCCACATCATCATAACACCAGACCAGACCATGGAGCTCAGGCCCAGACCCACATCATCATAACACCAGACCAGACCATGGAGCTCAGGCCCAGACCCACATCATCATAACACCAGACCAGACCATGGCTGAGCCCTCCGTCTGTCTCCCCTGAGAGGAACAGGAAGTCGAATAAATAGTCTTCCCTCCTTTTCTTTCCCACAGAGCAGAGTGCATATTACACTGTCATCACACGTACTTCAGCATTCAGTTACACACAACATTCACACTCATGTTGTGTGGCTGGTGCCTAGGTGTGTGTGTGTGTGTGTGTGTGTGTGTGTGTGTGTGTGTGTGTGTGTGTGTGTGTGCATGCTCACATAGATACGATCAGATTGTACTTTTGTACACATTTTTAACGCTATGCACTGGTTGTTGAATATTACAATAGTTTGTAACTTCAAATGACATTGTAAAAATAAATATTGGTCCATTTCAGTAGACTGTCGAGTACACGCAGTTTCCTTTTGAGAGAATTCTGTCTCACACTCTTTCCTGTATCAATTTGTCTCACACTCTTTCCTGTATACACCTGTCTCACACTCTTTCCTGTATCAACCCGTCTCACACTCTTTCCTGTATCAACCTGTCTCACACTCTTTCCTGTATACACCTGTCTCACACTCTTTCCTGTATCAATCTGTCTCACACTCTTTCCTGTATACACCTGTCTCACACTCTTTCCTGTATCAATCTGTCTCACACTCTTTCCTGTATCAACCTGTCTCACACTCTTTCCTGTATCAACCTGTCTCACACTCTTTCCTGTATCAACCTGTCTCACACTCTTTCCTGTATCAATCTGTCTCACACTCTTTCCTGTATCAATCTGTCTCACACTCTTTCCTGTATCAACCTGTCTCACACTCTTTCCTGTATCAACCTGTCTCACTAGACCATCCTGATCCCTCTTCCATTGAGCCGCGTGTCTCTCCTCCAACCCCAGACAGCAACCTACTCATCCAACCTACACTTACCTCAACCCTCCACTCATCACAAGACTATCTTTGTCATCCGTGCCCAGACGTATAGGTGAATGTGCTTTGTTGAGATGAGGACACATATTAACTTTGACTTGTGTGCTTGACAGCAACGGTATTAATTAACAGTTTTACAGACGAGGTTACAAGAAAGAAAAACAGGTTCTTTTACAGCTTTCATGTTTCACAGTATCAATGAAGTCCCCCACTCTCACACCCTCCACACACAAGACTATCTTTGTCATCCGTGAATGTGTGAGAGCTTTGTTGAGATGAGGACACATATTAGAGCCTTTTCTTGCATCATGAGATTCTGTTAACAGTTTTACAGAACAGGGCCCTGGACCCTGTTACAGACAGATCACAGTATCTGGACCCCTGTGCAGACAGAACAGGGTCTGGACCCCTGAATGTGTGAGACAGAACAGGGCCTGGACCCCTGTGCAGACAGAACAGGGCCTGGACCCCTGTGCAGACAGAACAGGGCCTGGACCCCTGTGCAGACAGAACAGGGTCTGGACCCCTGTGCAGACAGAACAGGGCCTGGACCCCTGTGCAGACAGAACAGGGCCTGGACCCCTGTGCAGACAGAACAGGGCCTGGACCCCTGTGTAGACAGAACAGGGCCCTGGACCCCTGTGCAGACAGAACAGGGCCCTGGACCCCTGTGCAGACAGAACAGGGCCCTGGACCCCTGTGTAGACAGAACAGGGCCCTGGACCCCTGTGCAGACAGAACAGGGCCCTGGACCCCTGTGCAGAGAGAACGGGGCCCTGGAGTCTAAACACAGCCTCCAAAGTACCTGTATTTCAGACAGACAGTGACAGCAGGAACCACAGCATCTGGTCAACATCACCATCATCCTCAGCATTCAGTCATTTCTACCACTGCCATTATTGCTTTGAATATTTGTTTAGAGAGGAGTGTGATTTCTGGTCCTTCATCTCTTCTAAGAAATTATACTATACATGCCGTAAGGCAACACAATACAGAATGACAATGTCCTCCTAGAAAATATGTACCCCTCAATGGTCTGTGGGATTTATCAATAAATAAAAAACAACCTGTGTTAGTCCTGGGTATCATTCCAGAGCCTCCCCCTCGTGTCTCTAACCTCTAGGCCTGGGTATCATTCCAGAGCCTCCCCCTCCTGTCTCTTTCCTCTAGTCCTGGGTATCATTCCAGAGCCTCCCCCTCGTGTCTCTAACCTCTAGGCCTGGGTATCATTCCAGAGCCTCCCCCTCCTGTCTCTTTCCTCTAGTCCTGGGTATCATTCCAGAGCCTCCCCTCCTGTCTCTTTCCTCTAGTCCTGGGTATCATTCCAGAGCATCCCCCTCCTGTCTCTAACCTCTAGTCCTGGGTATCATTCCAGAGCCTCCCCCTCCTGTCTCTTTCCTCTAGTCCTGGGTATCATTCCAGAGCCTCCCCCTCCTGTCTCTAACCTCTAGTCCTGGGTATCATTCCAGAGCCTCCCCCTCCTGTCTCTTTCCTCTAAGCCTGGGTATCATTCCAGAGCCTCCCCCTCCTGTCTCTAACCTCTAGGCCTGGGTATCATTCCAGAGCCTCCCCCTCCTGTCTCTTTCCTCTAAGCCTGGGTATCATTCCAGAGCCTCCCCTCCTGTCTCTAACCTCTAGTCCTGGGTATCATTCCAGAGCCTCCCCCTCCTGTCTCTTTCCTCTAAGCCTGGGTATCATTCCAGAGCCTCCCCCTCCTGTCTCTTTCCTCTAAACGTTGGACACAGCGTCCCGCGCCTGCCGGATCCCGTACAGCCACTTGATGACACGAGCGTTCCTCTCGATGATTGAGATTCCGTAGGGGACACGCTCCCCGGGCCGGGCAGGACCCTCCTCGCTCTCCATCTCCCCTTGTTCCCGCGCCTGCTCACACTCAGAGCTGGGGGTGCTGGCGCTGCGCAGCTTGGACACAGACACAATGTCTGAGCTGGCCCTGGCGAAGCGCTCCACTCCCCCCATGCCCTCTACCTCCTCTGGGTGCAGCCCACAGTAGTTGAAGAAGCGCTCCAGGTCGGCTGTGGCTCGTGAGTACCGGTCGCTCAGGTCAGACTTGGAGCGGTGTAGGGAGGGGTGTTTCCGGGCCAAGCCGGGCCGAGACCCCCTGGAGCTGGCTGAGGACAGGCGGGTGAAAGCAGGGGAGGCTGGGGGCATCATGCCGGCCCGGATCAGCATGGGGCTGGGAGGCAGGCAGGTTGGGGGAGAGGGCAAAGCCTGGGTGGGGGTGAGAGGCTGGGGCTTGGCCTGCTGTGAGGGTGGTGGTGATGGGGCCTGGAGCTGAGCCACCTGGGGCTGGGAAGTTTGTCTGGGCTTGATCTGAGGCTGAAACTGGGTCCTCTGGGGCTTCCTCGGCTCAGCCTGGGGCCTCACATCCACCCTGCGCACCGTCACGGAGTTAGGAGAGCTGTAGGGCGCTGGCACCCCCACCCTGATGCCCCGTGCTGGGACAGGGGGTGGCCGGTGGCTGGGCTCGTCAGGGCAGGTCTGGCTGTTGTTGTTGTTAAGGGGAGAGGAGGTGGAAGAAGAGGAGGTGGTGGAGGAGGAGGTGTTGCAGTTATTAACAGGTTTAAGGTTGCTCAGGACTCGATTGCTCCTCTCCCGGTCAGCTGAGAGACCCTTCTCCATGCTGTTCCCCCCAGATGAAGGAGAGGAGGTGTATGGCGAGGAGGGGACGGAAGATGGGGAGCAGAGAAGGGGTGCATCACACACATTGTTGATGAGGTTGTTGAGGATCTCCAGGTTAAGAGGTGGTCCCCTCCGCCACCCTATCCCTCCTGTCCCTCCTCCGTTCTCTGAGTCGGCAGGCCGCCGGGGAGCCTTGCGGGCCGGGGGGGCGTTGATCCGACACTGCAGCATCATGCCCGGGGACAGCAGAGGCTTGCGGATGATGGGTGGTTTGACAGGCTCCTGCCTGGTGAGCACCACCTGCTGGCTCTTCACATACTTGGCCTTGTCCGCCTCCAGACGCTCCACCGCGCTCAGCTTACGGGCTCCAGGCTCCGCGGGCCGCCGGAAGTAGCCGGGTCCCTTGTTGAGGATACGGAAAGGCATGGCTGAGGTGAAGGGGACCCCCGCCAGACGCCCGTCTGAGGGCCGGAGGGTCTCTACAGGCATTCTGGAGCTGTGAAGGAGGAACAGAGCGTTAGGAAAAGAGGGTGAGACGGGGGGGGGTTAGGGGGTAATGTTCAATGTCCTTGTTGTGCGCTCAAATGTCCTAAACCAGAGAAAATAGGAATCTTCTATTCCACCTTTTACCCCCCAGTCTCCTCTTCTCCCTCCCACCCAAGGCCTTTAACTATCTTACTGGCTCGTCTGCTGCTGTTCGTCCTGCTCTCTTCACGTCGTTCCTCTGGTCTATTGTCTGTCCTTTTCGCAGTCTTCCTCACTGAAAGACTTCTTGTGGGACAGAGTCACCATGGCTCGCACACCACATCAGTCCGGCTTAGTGACCCAACAGGGGCATATCCTGGGGTGCTGGTTGGTCCCTTTAACTAAATCACACAGCAGAAAACTGTCAGACTGTCTGAGCGACTAAATCTCCTGATCCAGCTCCGTCTGTCTGGTCCTCCCACTATCCTTAAACGCAGCGGATCAACTGGCAGCTCCACAGATTCCCAGGGTCCCCGGAGTGATGCTCCAGCAGGGCTCCTGGAGAGGAGACAGGGCGAGGAAGACTGTGTCAGACCGATAGGACTTCCTGTTGTGTTACTGCTCCACATTAACACAAGCACACAGGAGCACTCTAAAGGAAAGGAGAGCAGACAGCCCGGCTTTAATATGCCATCTGACTCCTCCCCTAAACACGCTCACAGCCTCTGGGTGACAGGGTCCCACAGCAGCCAATCACAGGCCAGACATGGAATCTCAGCAGGGCAGGGAGGAGGGGTGGAGGGTGGGAGCTGCACTGCTATTGGCTGTAGTCAAAGGCTTGACCAATTGCACCCCTCCCCCACTGACAACAAAACACAGACTGACACAGACACACACAGATTTTCATTCAAATGAAATTACTTGAAAGGGAGAATATTTATTTTTTTTAAAGGAGAGAGAGAAAGTGGGAAAAGCAGCTGAAATATTTTACATTCAGTTGCATCAAACACTGCAGGATCTTATGAAAACATTTCAACTTCCTCAATTACTCCACTTGTTCTGCTCTTTGTTCAACACCACAAGACAGACAGTGAGAGAAAGTCTTTGTGATGAAATATGGGCAGGTCCAACCTGTCAAGGCAGATGATATGAAGATGATTTATATCCCCTCCACAACACCAAACCTGATCCTCTAAATCCCAGTACAACAAACACTCTGGCACACCACCACCTCTTCCTGGTAATGATGAGCCCTTTTTTAATACTCCTAATGCATGACTGGAGAAAGAAGAGAATTGCTCCATTGCTGTTCTGGTCTCACAGCAGATTACAGCTCTCATCCACCACTTAGTTCTCCTCTTTTCTTCATCCCCAGTTTCAGAGGAATTGAAAAGCAATCCCGTTTTTTTTTTTTTGTCTTCACACATCTTTTTTTTCATTACAGTTACACCATCAAAGTCCCGGATTACATCACACTAAGTTCTACCGGGTTCATCTCATTCCCCTTCGTCATCATCATCATCAACATGACCATATTCATCCGTCAATTTTTTGATGAATCTTTTTAAAGCCTTGCTGTCTCCCAGAGCCCGAGTAGCATCAGAGAGAGAAAGCAGGGCCGGCTGGTACCAGGCAGCTCAGACTATTGTAATTCACCTCACACTACTCCTCTGTATGTGACAAACTAAAGAAGAACTCTCCACCCAAATAGACATTAGAGTCCCAGTAGTAAAATCCTTCGCTAATCTAGCTACATCCTGTATTAAAATAATCATGTGAAATATCACATGACCCTGATTCTACCAATCAGGAGAAGGGATGGATATACAAATATTGGAGTTGAATGGTTACTGTACGCAGACAGTCAGCAAATAACCAGTAAGAAAAGATCAGCAACGATGTTGACGCATGGAGAGAGGACAGGAGAGGACAGGAGAGGACAGGACAGAAGAGGACAAGTTATGTTGAAGCATGGAGAGAGGACAGGAGAGGACAAGTTATGTTGAAGCATGGGGAGAGGACAGAAGAGGACAGAAGAGGACACGTTATGTTGAAGCATGGGGAGAGGACAAGTTATGGTGAAGCATGGAGAGAGGACAGAAGAGGACAAGTTAGGGTGAAGCATGGAGAGAGGACAAGTTATGTTGAAGCATGGAGAGAGGACAGAAGAGGACAAGTTAGGGTGAAGCATGGAGAGAGGACAAGTTATGTTGAAGCATGGGGAGAGGACAGAAGAGGACAAGTTAGGGTGAAGCATGGAGAGAGGACAAGTTATGTTGAAGCATGGAGAGAGGACAGAAGAGGACAAGTTAGGGTGAAGCATGGAGAGAGGACAAGTTATGTTGAAGCATGGAGAGAGGACAGAAGAGGACAAGTTAGGGTGAAGCATGGAGAGAGGACAAGTTATGTTGAAGCATGGGGAGAGGACAGAAGAGGACAAGTTAGGGTGAAGCATGGAGAGAGGACAGAAGAGGACAAGTTAGGGTGAAGCATGGCGAGAGGACAAGTTACTGTATGTTGAAGCATGGGGAGAGGACAGGAGAGGACAGAAGAGGACAAGTTATGTTGAAGCATGGGGAGAGGACAGGAGAGGACAGAAGGGGACAAGTTATGTTGAAGCATGGGGAGAGGACAGGAGAGGACAGAAGGGGACAAGTTATGTTGAAGCATGGGGAGAGGACAGAAGAGGACAAGTTATGTCGAAATGTAGATATCAGTCCCCACACAGAAAGGACATGACTATAATCATGATATTGGCACATAAAACAAGGTTGAATTGTCTCGTGTAGCTCAGTCTCTCCTCACACACTGCTGTCCCGAAGAGGCAGGTCTTTTAATAGCTGGCCCAGTTGCTCAGGCAGTGTTGACTGGGTGAAGTGGCAGGCTAGCAGGCAGGCAGGCAGGCTCTCTAGTGTCTGGGCTTTACCTGACCCAGTCATCATTCACATCCAGAGCTACTGTGGAGCCATGCTGCAGCCCTACAGGCCCACAGACATACACACAAGGACAGGACACTGTCCAACACAACACGGCAGCTTCTGGTCAAAGGCAAGACAAGTCTCACACAGACAGTGATCATTCCAGAACACACTCAACCCAGATTCTTGTTCAGAGGAGAGACTTAGTAACCCCCCCCCATCTCCTTTTCTCACTCCTGACCTAATCAACTGCCCAGTTAACTGGAACACTCATGCTATTGTGCGATTAGCATTCTTGTATGGTTAGCATACTGGGTGTAATCACACCAACAAATGAGTCTCATTGTTCAGGTGGTAATTAGGGTAAACCTCTCCTGTTCCTGGTGATAAAACAGAGGGTTAATCTTTTCTCCCTAGACGCTGCCTCCTGTCCATTCAAACCCAGCCTAACTGATGGTGTTATCCTCAAATCCACTCGCTTTGTTATCTGTGGCCCCAGCCAGCAATACGGCCATGAATACCAAATACTGTGCACTAAGAAGGAAGGTGTCGAAACACAACCCACCAACACAAACCAACAACTACCCACCCATCTCCTCCTGAAGCAATGGCTAGTGGCATTCAGAGGTAGATAGGTACACACATGGTCATCTAAACCCCCAAACCAATAGCCCGCCAGAGTCTCACGTTGATACATCTCTAGTGTTATTGTGTTTCTATCAGGACAGTGACACTAAAGACTTGGGGTGAACAGGATCAACAAGCTCTGCATCATTCAAAACTGTTGTTTTGTGTGAAGTTGTTAAGGTTCAGAGTTAGCCATGTATGTAAATGTAAATGCAGGGTGAAAAGTGGTATGGGGGTAATAGGGGAGGAGGGACTGGTGGAGCTAAACCCTGGTGGACCTAATCCCTGGTGGAGCTAAACCCCTGGTGGAGCTAAACCCCTGGTGGAGCTAATCCCTGGTGGAGCTAAACCCTGGTGGACCTAATCCCTGGTGGAAAACCCCTGGTGGAGCTAAACCCCTGGTGGAGCTAAACCCTGGTGGAGCTAATCCCTGGTGGAGCTAAACCCCTGGTGGAGCTAATCCCTGGTGGAGCTAAACCCCTGGTGGAGCTAAACCCTGGTGGAGCTAATCCCTGGTGGACCTAATCCCTGGTGGAGCTAATCCCTGGTGGAGCTAAACCCCTGGTGGAGCTAAACCCCTGGTGGAGCTAAACCCCTGGTGGAGCTAATCCCTGGTGGAGCTAAACCCTGGTGGAGCTAAACCCCTGGTGGAGCTAATCCCTGGTGGACCTAATCCCTGGTGGAGCTAATCCCTGGTGGAGCTAATCCCTGGTGGACCTAATCCCTGGTGGAGCTAATCCCTGGTGGACCTAATCCCTGGTGGACCTAATCCCTGGTGGACCTAATCCCTGGTGGACCTAATCCCTGGTGGAGCTAATCCCTGGTGGAGCTAATCCCTGGTGGAGCTAATCCCTGGTGGAGCTCATCCCTGGTGGAGCTAATCCCTGGTGGACCTAATCCCTGGTGGACCTAATCCCTGGTGGAGCTAATCCCTGGTGGAGCTAATCCCTGGTGGAGCTAAACCCCTGGTGGAGCTAAACCCCTGGTGGAGCTAATCCCTGGTGGACCTAATCCCTGGTGGAGCTAATCCCTGGTGGAGCTAATCCCTGGTGGAGCTAATCCCTGGTGGACCTAATCCCTGGTGGACCTAATCCCTGGTGGACCTAATCCCTGGTGGACCTAATCCCTGGTGGACCTAATCCCTGGTGGAGCTAAATCCCTGGTAGAGCTAAATCCCTGGTAGAGCTAAATCCCTGGTGGGGCTAATCCCTGGTGGGGCTAATCCCTGGTGGAGCTAAACCCATGGTGGAGCTAAATCCCTGGTAGAGCTAAATCCCTGGTGGAGCTAAACATAGAGACACTGAGATCTGCCATTTGTCCACATTAGCCCACGAGAACACGAGAATTAAAAGAGAATAGTTCAAAAGCCCTCATCATCAGTCACGATGTTGACACAGGCTTTGTGACCTTTGCCCTCAACTCTGCTTCACCTGCAAACGACTGACGATTAGACAGTGTTCCACATATTCCTAAATTACCATAAAACATCTATAGTGCTCCAACTCTATCTATCATCATACTGTTCACAACCATTCATGTTCCTCTGAAATTCCTAAACCTAGGGCTCAGTCCCCAGCCCTGCTAATCTTAGGTAACACAGTATAGACAATTCCACAGGCCTTTACTGTGGTAGTAAAACTCAGCCTAAGAGGAGAGAGAAAGGGAGCACAGAGCAATGAATGCATTACAAAGATATGCAGGCACGGGCGCAATCACAAACATATCCCTAGTCAGCCAGCCAGCCAGTCAGTCAGCCAGTCAGTCACCCAGTAATCACAGAGATGTGATTCTGGAGGAGAGAGTGGCCAGGCTGAGTCACCAGCTGGTGCCTCCTTTTGGCTTTGCCAGAGAACCCACTTTCCCACTTTCCCCCAGACACACAGATCTCAGTCATCATCCAATGATTAACCCCTGGAATCCCAGGTTGTTTCGCCATAGGCAGGCAGAGAGCCTCTCAAAGTCCAAAGTGTGCAGGAGAGAGTGGGGCAGTTTGTTTGTTGTAACTGACGGCCTGAGGATATTACGACTTCTACGGTACATTCGAAAATATTCAGACCCCTTTACTTTTTCCACATTTTGTTACGTTACAGTTGATTACATTACTATTTTTACACATCAATCTACACACAATATCCCACAATGACAAAGCCAAAACAGGTTTTTAGAAAAACCTTACAGAGCTTGAGAGGATCTGTAGAGAAGAATGGGAGAAACTCCCCAAATACAGGTGTGCCAAGCTTGTAGCGTCATACCCAATAAGATTCGAGGCTGTAATCGCTGCCAAAGGAGCTTCAACAAAGTAATGAGTAAAAGGTCTGAATGCTTATTTAAAAATATAAAAAAATCGACTTGTGCAGAAATGTCTGAATCTGTTTTTGCTTCATCATAATGAGTTAAGGCTGTAACGTAGAAACATGTGGAAAAAAGTCAAGGGGTCTGAAAACTTTCCTAATGCACTGTACACACTAGTCTATACACAGGCTGGCAACAGAGACCACCAGCCAACCTGTGGATCTGACTTAAAGCTACATTATCCCAGTTCGGTATTACAACTGTCCGAACTACATCATTATAAACAGCATGATCCGTTTTCAACATTCTCATTCTGAAATGCATGGTTGCTAAGTGTTTACACTTCAATTCTTCCACTGCCTTACATACTTTCACCCGACTAAGGCGAGAGACGATTGTCTTCGAGCAGAGTTGCCATATGTTATAATCAAGGCCAGTATTTTTAGGAACATTCCAGCAACAATGAGGCCACAGGGAGCCAGAGACGAGAAGACACAGACAGAATGGATGGTCTCTGTGTCTTCATGGATAGAAGTCTCCACAGGCGTTGTTTTTTTAATAACATTTGTTCAGCAAACTTACAACAAATGTATCTAGGTTAGTTTCAAATGGAATGTGCTTCTGGTTAATATAAATGTCACTTACATGTCTGGAGTACAAAAAGTTATTTCCATTGAGTCAAAGTTTGGTTACCTCAACTAACAGAGACCAAAGCCTCCTACCATAAAAGCACACAGACACAAACCACGTCTAAACTCTGACTGTTTGATCTGCTCGTTCAGACAGTTCTAGTTTACTTACTTGTGAGTGTTCACCAACGGAATCTCCAGTGGAGTCTCAGAGACCTGGAACAGAACACTCCCTGGGACACTGAAGATTCCTCTCCTCTAAGTGAAAAGCTGGCTATGAGAACGTAGATCATGAGTCTGCGTCTTGTGAGCATGTGTTGAGTGCTGTCTGAAGACAAGCCTTTAAAAGGCTGGCTCACTCCTCCTCCTGCTCTCACTCCGCCCTACGTCATGAATCAGGAAGAGCCATGCAGGACGTAAGGACTTTTGCTCTCAGCCACATGACATCCCTTCTACTTTCTGACACTCTCTTCCCCGCTTCCTTTTAAAAGGTTGGACATATTTTCCTCGACCTGTGACAGATGACCAAGGGAATGGTGCCACTGTGCCAGGCTAGGATTTCAGTACACTGTCAGTCAAACTGTCATTTAGTGCAGGCATTCCTTTTATCCAGCATAAAATCACCTTCTTTGTCCCTAACAAACCCAATAAACAAACAATATGAACTCTGACCTATTATATGGGCATATACATTCATTCCAGTTGAAACACACCTCTGGTCTGCTGGACAGGAAGTGACATTACATCATAGAAAAGGATGGGTAAAGGAAAGAAAATCATGTGCAAATGGATGAAGATATCCTGCCGAGCCAGCCTGATAGGCCTGAGTTACAGTCTGATAGGCCTGAGTTACAGCCTGATAGGCCTGAGTTACAGTCTGATAGGCCTGCGTTACAGCCTGATAGGCCTGAGTTACAGTCTGATAGGCCTGAGTTACAGCCTGATAGGCCTGAGTTACAGCCTGATAGGCCTGAGTTACAGCCTGATAGGCCCGAGTTACAGCCTGATAGGCCTGAGTTACAGCCTGATAGGCCTGAGTTACAGCCTGATAGGCCTGAGTTACAGCCTGATAGGCCTGAGTTACAGCCTGATAGGCCCGATAGGCCCGAGTTACAGCCTGATAGGCCTGAGTTACAGCCTGATAGGCCTGAGTTACAGTCTGATAGGCCTGCGTTACAGCCTGATAGGCCTGCGTTACAGTCTGATAGGCCTGCGTTACAGCCTGATAGGCCTGCGTTACAGTCTGATAGGCCTGCGTTACAGCCTGATAGGCCTGCGTTACAGTCTGAGGCCTGCGTTACAGCCTGATAGGCCTGAGTTACAGTCTGATAGGCCTGAGTTACAGCCTGATAGGCCTGAGTTACAGCCTGATAGGCCTGAGTTACAGTCTGATAGGCCTGCGTTACAGCCTGATAGGCCTGCGTTACAGCCTGATAGGCCTGAGTTACAGCCTGATAGGCCTGCGTTACAGCCTGATAGGCCTGAGTTACAGCCTGATAGGCCTGAGTTACAGCCTGATAGGCCTGCGTTACAGCCTGATAGGCCTGAGTTACAGCCTGATAGGCCTGAGTTACAGTCTGATAGGCCTGAGTTACAGCCTGATAGGCCTGAGTTACAGTCTGATAGGCCTGAGTTACAGTCTGATAGGCCTGAGTTACAGCCTGATAGGCCTGCGTTACAGCCTGATAGGCCTGCGTTACAGCCTGATAGGCCTGAGTTACAGCCTGATAGGCCTGAGTTACAGTCTGATAGGCCTGAGTTACAGTCTGATAGGCCTGAGTTACAGCCTGATAGGCCTGAGTTACAGCCTGATAGGCCTGAGTTACAGCCTGATAGGCCTGAGTTACAGCCTGATAGGCCTGAGCCTGATAGGCCTGAGTTACAGTCTGATAGGCCTGAGTTACAGTCTGATAGGCCTGCGTTACAGCCTGATAGGCCTGAGTTACAGCCTGATAGGCCTGCGTTACAGTCTGATAGGCCTGCGTTACAGCCTGATAGGCCTGAGTTACAGTCTGATAGGCCTGCGTTACAGTCTGATAGGCCTGAGTTACAGTCTGATAGGCCTGAGTTACAGTCTGATAGGCCTGAGTTACAGCCTGATAGGCCTGCGTTACAGTCTGATAGGCCTGAGTTACAGCCTGATAGGCCTGCGTTACAGTCTGATAGGCCTGCGTTACAGTCTGATAGGCCTGAGTTACAGTCTGATAGGCCTGAGTTACAGTCTGATAGGCCTGAGTTACAGCCTGATAGGCCTGAGTTACAGTCTGATAGGCCTGCGTTACAGCCTGATAGGCCTGAGTTACAGTCTGATAGGCCTGAGTTACAGCCTGATAGGCCTGCGTTACAGCGGCAGACCTACTGGGAACACCTGGAAAGGACTGTGCTATGTCCAAGTAAATTCCTACCAGCGGCTTTATGGCTTCTTGTGAGACAGAGCTTCTCTTCTACAGTTCAAAACACACATCTTGCTTATTTATGGGAGACTACATGTAGGGTGGAGTGTTATTTTTCTGACACAGCACAGTGAAACTAGCACCGTCTTTCCACTTAAACACTGACTAGCTGTCTGCACTCTGCAGTGAAAGGTCAAGAACACAAACACTACAATAATATAATAGCCCCATATGTCATCATGATTTAAAGACATCCAGTCAGTTGATGTCAAAACAAACCGTTAGTCTAGTTAGGACAGTATCCCACCACATAACATCCTCCACTGTCGGGGTGTCCCATCAAACACAGAGAACAGCAGAACTGCAGAACCAGTCAGATCACAGAGAACAGCAGAACAAGTCAGATCAGAGAGAACAGCAGAACCAGTCAGATCACAGAGAACAGCAGAACCAGTCAGATCACAGAACAGCAGAACCAGTCAGATCAGAGAGAACAGCAGAACCAGTCATATCAGAGAGAACAGCAGAACCAGCCATATCAGAGAGAACAGCAGAACCAGTCAGATCACAGAGAACAGCAGAACCAGTCAGATCACAGAGAACAGCAGAACCAGTCAGATCACAGAGAACAGCAGAACCAGTCAGATCACAGAGAACAGCAGAACCAGTCAGATCACAGAGAACAGCAGAACCAGTCAGATCACAGAGAACAGCAGAACCAGTCAGATCCCAGAGAATAGCAGAACCAGTCAGATCACAGAGAACAGCAGAACCAGTCAGATCACAGAGAACAGCAGAACCAGTCAGATCACAGAGAACAGCAGAACCAGTCAGATCCCAGAGAATAGCAGAACCAGTCAGATCACAGAGAATAGCAGAACCAGTCAGATCACAGAGAACAGCAGAACCAGTCAGATCACAGAGAACAGCAGAACCAGTCAGATCAGAGAGAACAGCAGAACTGCAGAACCAGTCAGATCACAGAGAACAGCAGAACCAGTCAGATCACAGAGAACAGCAGAACCAGTCAGATCAGAGAACAGCAGAACCAGTCAGATCAGAGAACAGCAGAACCAGTCAGATCAGAGAGAACAGCAGAACAAGTCAGATCAGAGAGAACAGCAGAACCAGTCAGATCACAGAGAACAGCAGAACCAGTCAGATCACAGAGAACAGCAGAACCAGTCAGATCAGAGAACAGCAGAACCAGTCAGATCACAGAGAACAGCAGAACCAGTCAGATCAGAACAGCAGAACCAGTAAGATCAGAGAACAGCAGAACCAGTCAGATCAGAGAACAGCAGAACCAGTCAGATCACAGAGAACAGCAGAACCAGTCAGATCACAGAGAACAGCAGAACCAGTCAGATCACAGAGAACAGCAGAACCAGTCAGATCACAGAGAACAGCAGAACCAGTCAGATCACAGAGAACAGCGACAAACAGCCCTCTGATCCTTCAAATGTATGTAGTTCTGTCCTTGGGCTGTAGTTGTCTATTAATGTTCTGTATTATGTCATGTGTCATGTTTCATGTGGACCCCAGGAAGAGTAGCAGCTGCTTTTGCAACAGCTAATGGGGATGCTAATAAAATACCAAAATACCACCCACTCCATTAGCCTTCTGCTAAACCAGCACCTGTCCAGACAGACCATCAACCCTGGTCCATGTGAGTTAGCCCCCTCTCTCCGCTTCTCCATCCTCTAGCTGCTTAGAAACACACACCACTCTGCCAGAGGAACACACCTCAGCAAGAACAACTATTGAACATTCCTAACGACTTCCAAAGTGTACCCAGTAGCTATGGTAATGTTTCACCATGGAAACTCAAGTTTAGCTGAGCGTGTACCCTAACAACCTAACACCTGCTCCTGTTCCACCTGCGTTAGCCAGCTGCCAGGTAGGTGTCAGAGAGGATTAAACAGACATAGTGTATGATTGGTATTCTCCAGCAGGGGTTTAATATAATAACCTACGACATGGACCATCCATCTACAGCGCCAGACGTCTTGGACAAATCTACAATAACAAAATGTCCGCTTTATGAACAGATAGCCAGAGGTACACTGTCAGACTTCCCATTTTGATCCATGTTTTTGTATTACTAGTTTCTAGCTGAGGTTGAAAGGGCTTAACGAATGCTCCTCTCAAATCTGAGCGACAATTACCAGTTACCGAACCCATAACGCTTCAAAGCCTATAGCCTACATATTTGTTATTTAACTTTTCAAATGTATTAACTTCTATGTGTGGCATAAACACAACCAGTCACAATGTTGGAATCTGATTAGGCTGCTTTAAAAAGTCTGCTGTAGGTTACCTGGGCACGTATATCCAAAATATCATTCCAGCATCCTAACTGTGCAGATTGTGGTGTCGAAATACGCAAACCGTGATGTTGAAGCTCCCAAAGTCAGAAGGATTTGCTTATTGGTTGTAGTGCAACCAAGTTGATGCTATATTTATAATAGACATAATGCTATTATAAATATAGAATCAACATGTTGAAAATCTGATTACCACCTAACTGATCATTGTCTACAGCCGGCTTGTGTTGTCATCTAATGAAACAGGCAGGGAGACAGGAGACAGGCAGGGAGACAGGAAACAGGCAGGGAGACCAGGCAGGGAGAAAGGAGACAGGCAGGGAGACCAGGCAGGGAGACAGGAGACCAGGCAGGGAGACAGGAGACAGGCAGGGAGACAGGCATCAACCTTCTGGCCCGTAGCCCTGTCTGGCATCAACCTTCTGGTCCGTAGCCCTGCCTGGCATCAACCTTCTGGCCCGTAGCCCTGCCTGGCATCAACCTTCTGGCCCGTAGCCCTGCCTGGCAACAACCTTCTGGCCCGTAGCCCTGCCTGGCATCAACCTTCTGGCCCGTAGCCCTGCCTGGCATCAACCTTCTGGCCCGTAGCCCTGCCTGGCATCAACCTTCTGGCCCGTAGCCCTGCCTGGCATCAGCCTTCTGGCCCGTAGCCCCGCCTGGCATCAACCTTCTGGCCCGTAGCCCTGCCTGGCATCAACCTTCTGGCCCGTAGCCCTGCCTGGCATCAACCTTCTGGCCAGTAGCCCTGCCTGGCATCAACCTTCTGGCCCGTAGCCCTGCCTGGCATCAACCTTCTGGCCAGTAGCCCTGCCTGGCATCAACCTTCTGGCCCGTAGCCCTGCCTGGCATCGACTGTGCCACAAAAGCATCCTGAAATGGCAAAGTGGATATCCACCTTTATAAACACAGGGTTCCTACAGCTACTGTTATTTGTTGATGTAAATATTCATTTGAGCTAATTATATTCACAGAACAAGGGGAGGTTGTGCAATTCTTCAATTCCCTTCACAGAACAAGGGGAGAGTCGTGGACATTTTATTTTTGCAATGACACTTCGATTTGGACTGTCCCTGAGCCTGACCTCTGGGCTCAAACAAACAAACAAACAAACACACACACACACTCACACACTGAACTAAATGTCCCCACAGTCTCTATCCAGCTAACTAAATGGCTCCACAGTCTCTATCCAGCTAACTAAATTGCCTCACAGTCTCTATCCAGCTAACTAAATGGCCCCACAGTCTCTATCCAGCTAACTAAATGGCCCCACAGTCTCTATCCAGCTAACTAAATGGCCCCACAGTCTCTATCCAGCTAACTAAATGGCCCCACAGTCTCTATCCAGCTAACTAAATGGCCTCACAGTCTCTATCCAGCTAACTAAATGGCCTCACAGTCTCTATCCAGCTAACTAAATGGCCCACAGTCTCTATCCAGCTAACTAAATGGCCTCACAGTCTCTATCCAGCTAACTAAATGGCCTCACAGTCTCTATCCAGCTAACTATGGAGAAATGAAAGACCTGAAACATAACAGCACTATAATGATGCAATAAAACATACCTTGTTATCTACTCACATTTGCATTCATTGTAAATTTGCCTATGATACACTACAGTTCAAATTCAAATGTCTTTCAGTTAGCTTATCAGGGTCAATGACCTGCAACAGACCCACAAGGTGTACAGTCACCGGTAGTGTAACAGCAGCCCACTGCCAGTGGATTACAGTATGACCATTCTTTTGAGAGATAAAACTCTACAAAGAGTCTGGCACAAATAGAGCCAAAACACCAAGTGAAGAGATACTTTGCACAATAGCACAAGTTCACGTGAATAGTTGCCATGGAGAGTTGACTCCCCGCCTACCTCTCAGTTTTACTACCCTAAGGATCCGACTCCCACTTCGAACCCAGGAGACACAGCGTGAACCAATCACACAGCTCACTGTTTAAACACACAGCTCACTGTTTAAACACACAGCTCAGTTGGTCAACGGTCCCTTTGGTAATGAACGAAGGGAAGGTCTCAGCCTCCATCAGCAGACACGAGAGATCCTGCACACATTCCTCACAGACCTGGAGCTGAACAGCATTTCAAAACACCAGAGAATCAGACAAGAGAAGTCTGTCTGTCCCTAGTGTCGGTGAATGATTGTGATCTTGGTCGAAGTTGGCACGGCCTTCTAGCATCTTGTTCTGGCACATAACATCACGAGTCGCAAGTTAAAACACTGAAAAGGGAGGCAAAGGGGAAAACGTGCACCTAGAAACGCAAGACCTGAAAAAATGATCAAGACAAGGGGAAATGTAACTGTACCTGTGACTCGTTTTCCACACAAAATCATCTTCAATGTATAACTGAAAACGGCATTGATTTATTTTTTATTATTCAGTAGATGGCAAAAGTCAGCACAAAATTACCCTCTGTTATCTTGTGCTTCAGAGTCAAAGCTTTAGCTATCCATTTAGGCACGTCATCATCACTACCATACTCCTTCTGTTTGGCTTACCTCTGATGCAAGACAAGAGAGATGCAAAGACAACTTCAAACTGAGTGGGGTGGTATATTAGTGTATTATTTAATTGCATACATTTTTGTAAAAGGATGTCATTTAGAGAGTTGTTTTCAAAATAGGACGCTGCCCCTTTAAGACAATTGTGTTCCGAAAGATATTTATTTATTTTTATTTTACCTTTATTTAACTAGGCAAGTCAGTTAAGAACAAATTCGTATTTCCACTAGGCTACCCTGCTGGGGTACAGTATGCTAGCCAAAGCAAATGTTCAAGTGTATTTTTGTAGCTTTCATTTTGTAGACTATCAACAGTAGCTAGTAAATTTGCTAGTATGTTCACTATTGACGGTTTACTTTTGTAAATCACTTTCTCTGAAATAAATAATCTCAGCGAATAGATTGAGGGGTGATTCTTTTTGCTCAGGGGAGGACAGTTTGCATGTGCTGTGTGAACCAACAATTTATATAAACCCTGGATTGCTGATGCCTATGTATTGGCCATTGAGATGCTTTGAAGCCATTGGTCGGCCATATTGGCACTCCCCAGGAAGAGCAGTCCTCCATAGGAAAGAATGGAATTCTACACTATTTCAATTCAATGTTTCACAGACAGAAAAAAAAAAAATACTGTAAGGAAAATATTTTGATATTTTTTTCATTTTATGTTTAGATAACATAATAGAATTTAAAAGTATGCATTAAGGTGTCTTTATTTTAATAAATGTGGCAAATGCTATGCTGTATCTTGGCCAGGTCGCAGTTGTAAATGAGAACTTGTTCTTAACTAGCCTACCTGGTTAAATAAAGGTGTTCTCAACTAGCCTACCTGGTTAAATAAAGGTGTTCTCAACTAGCCTACCTGGTTAAATAAAGGTGTTCTCAACTAGCCTACCTGGTTAAATAAAGGTGTTCTCAACTAGCCTACCTGGTTAAATAAAGGTGTTCTCAACTAGCCTACCTGGTTAAATAAAGGTGTTCTCAACTAGCCTACCTGGTTAAATAAAGGTGTTCTCAACTAGCCTACCTGGTTAAATAAAGGTGTTCTCAACTAGCCTACCTGGTTAAATAAAGGTGTTCTCAACTAGCCTACCTGGTTAAATAAAGGTGTTCTCAACTAGCCTACCTGGTTAAATAAAGGTGTTCTCAACAAGCCTACCTGGTTAAATAAAGGTGTTCTCAACTAGCCTACCTGGTTAAATAAAGGTGTTCTCAACTAGCCTACCTGGTTAAATAAAGGTGTTCTCAACTAGACTACCTGGTTAAATAAAGGTGTTCTCAACTGGCCTACCTGGTTAAATAAAGGTGTTCTCAACTGGCCTACCTGGTTAAATAAAGGTGTTCTCAACTAGCCTACCTGGTTAAATAAAGGTGTTCTCAACTAGCCTACCTGGTTAAATAAAGGTGTTCTCAACTGGCCTACCTGGTTAAATAAAGGTGTTCTCAACTGGCCTACCTGGTTAAATAAAGGTGTTCTCAACAAGCCTACCTGGTTAAATAAAGGTGTTCTCAACTGGCCTACCTGGTTAAATAAAGGTGTTCTCAACTAGCCTACCTGGTTAAATAAAGGTGTTCTCAACTGGCCTACCTGGTTAAATAAAGGTGTTCTCAACTAGCCTACCTGGTTAAATAAAGGTGTTCTCAACTGGCCTACCTGGTTAAATAAAGGTGTTCTCAACTGGCCTACCTGGTTAAATAAAGGTGTTCTCAACAAGCCTACCTGGTTAAATAAAGGTGTTCTCAACTGGCCTACCTGGTTAAATAAAGGTGTTCTCAACTAGCCTACCTGGTTAAATAAAGGTGTTCTCAACTGGCCTACCTGGTTAAATAAAGGTGTTCTCAACTAGCCTACCTGGTTAAATAAAGGTGTTCTCAACTGGCCTACCTGGTTAAATAAAGGTGTTCTCAACTAGCCTACCTGGTTAAATAAAGGTGTTCTCAACTAGCCTACCTGGTTAAATAAAGGTGTTCTCAACAAGCCTACCTGGTTAAATAAAGGTGTTCTCAACTGGCCTACCTGGTTAAATAAAGGTGTTCTCAACTAGCCTACCTGGTTAAATAAAGGTGTTCTCAACTAGCCTACCTGGTTAAATAAAGGTGTTCTCAACTAGCCTACCTGGTTAAATAAAGGTGTTCTCAACTAGCCTACCTGGTTAAATAAAGGTGAAATAAAAAAAAGGAAAAATGTATTTACAAAAATTCTTTACAACGTGAGGGAGTGCCAAGATGGAGGCACGGTGGCTTCGACACAGCACCCCTCTATCGATCATCTAGCGTATATATAAATCATTGGTGTTAAGTATCAAATTCTGTACTGTTCGCATGCTCGAGAAGTTGTGGCTCTTGGTAGCGTGGTGCTGCTTGAATGAACAGTCAATCATATTGCTCAAATACAAAATAGTATGACAGCAGCAGATAGTCAGTAACAGCACTGACAACAAGCAGAATAAGTCAGAGAACAGGGCAACCTGACATCCAGTCAGCCCCTGAGGGAACGGACTAACATCTTTACAGAACTATTACCCCACCAGCAATGTGGGAGTTGTCCTATCCCATCCCAATAAGAGACAAACCACCCAAAACTATTACTCTACCAGCAATGTGGGAGTTGTCCTATCCCATCCCAAAAACAGACAAACCACCCAAAACTATTACCCCACCAGCAATGTGGGAGTTGTCCTATCCCATCCCAAAAACAGACAAACCACCCAAAACTATTACTCTACCAGCAATGTGGGAGTTGTCCTATCCCATCCCAATAAGAGACAAACCACCCAAAACTATTACTCTACCAGCAATGTGGGAGTTGTCCTATCCCATCCCAATAAGAAAAAAACCACCCAAAACTATTACTCTACCAGCAATGTGGGAGTTGTCCTATCCCATCCCAAAAACAGACAAACCACCCAAAACTATTACCCCACCAGCAATGTGGGAGTTGTCCTATCCCATCCCAAAAACAGACAAACCTCAAAAAACTATTACCCCACCAGCAACGTGGGAGTTTTCCTATCCCATCCCAAAAACAGACAAACCACCCAAAACTCTTTCTGATAGTCTACTACATCCCTTTCCTGCTATGTAAATTGGAGCAGAGAACGGCGTTTTAGTAAATTACAATTTGATGTCGTCTCTTTTTTAATCAAGTCTGAGCTCATAGGCCAGAAGGTCATCTGGTGCGGTTCCAAACAAGAAGTGTAATAACTGCACTAACCCAGATTGTTAATTACATGTTGATATTATGCAATCTGGTCTGGTAGACGATGTAACCCCAAAGAAAACATGTCATTATATTTGTGTGGCTATTCAAGGCACTGCTGAAACGTTGGTTAGGTTTACCCAGTAAATAATGTTGTTAAAGTTTACCCATTAAATAACATTGGTTAAGTTTACCCAGTAAATAACGTTGGTTAGGTTTACCCAGTAAATAACGTTGGTTAGGTTTACCCAGTAAATAACGTTGGTTAGGTTTACCCATTAAATAATGTTGTTTAAGTTTACCCATTAAATAATGTTGGGACAGGAGCATGTATAGTGTGGGACAGGAGCATGTATAGTGTGGGACAGGAGCATGTATAGTGTGGGACAGGAGCATGTATAGTGTGGGACAGGAGCATGTATAGTGTGGGACAGGAGCATGTATAGTGTGGGACAGGAGCATGTATAGTGTGGGACAGGAGAATGTATAGTGTGGGGACAGGAGAATGTATAGTGTGGGACAGGAGCATGTATAGTGTGGGACAGGAGAATGTATAGTGTGGGACAGGAGAATGTATAGTGTGGGACAGGAGAATGTATAGTGTGGGACAGGAGCATGTATAGTGTGGGACAGGAGAATGTATAGTGTGGGACAGGAGCATGTATAGTGTGGGACAGGAGCATGTATAGTGTGGGACAGGAGAATGTATAGTGTGGGACAGGAGCATGTATAGTGTGGGACAGGAGAATGTATAGTGTGGGACAGGAGCATGTATAGTGTGGGACAGGAGCATGTATAGTGTGGGACAGGAGCATGTATAGTGTGGGACAGGAGCATGTATAGTGTGGGACAGGAGAATGTATAGTGTGGGACAGGAGCATGTATAGTGTGTGACTTTCTTTTTCTACAGTTTACTCTCCGTTAGTCAGCACCTCTACTAAACGTTGGTCGTGCGTCAGCTCATGCTTTTTTACCAGACTAACTGTAATGTTACCCATAACACCCCTGACATCAATCTGTCTGGATTTGTGGCCGACAGACCAGAGATACGTGTGAAGAGGGATACATACACCTGTTGATAAAATTCACTACTAAATAAAGTACAACAATTGACTTCTCTCTTTAAAAAAACAAGTGAGCGTGTAAATCCAACTTCCTGGGGAAAATGACTCAAACACCCAGTGGGATGGTAGTGTGAGGGGGATGCTGGTGACTCAGTTTAGTGCTCTGCCAATACTGAATTCTAAAGAACATCCATATCGATGCACTGCTAGAACTTGTCTGTGTGTACCATGATGTATAATAAAGCTTTGCTATGGGGGTTCCTAAAACATTCTTAGAAAGGTTAAGAAAACATACGTAGGTATCTAGTTTCACCACTATTGAGGAAGTAGTCAGCAGGCTTTTCAAGATTGCAAACAAAAGGGGAGTATTCCGGGTGGGAATTATTAAGAAAGAAAATGACAAGGAAGAGGTTTGTTGTTTATCAGACAGACAACTGTTGAATGTCACTGTTTGATGTTCCAATGGATTTCTGCAGTAACAATGTGCCATGGTTCCTTTTCCAATGGATTTTAACATGTAAGCATGTTATGTAATTTCTTCACCTGAGCGAGCAGCATCGGTAATGGCCTGTTCATTCATAAGTAGAGCAGCATTCAGTATGCTGCGCCACATAAATCCCTGTTCCTGATTTCTGGCTCAGACACAAACACAAGGTCTGATGACAACACAAGACTTAGTTTCCTCTGAGACAAGGTCCTGATTTCATATGAAAGGAAAAGCAGCCAGCAACCAGGGCAATACAGGAAAGGACCACTGCTTCCTGGACAACATCTCCCAAACCCTGGCTTCTTTCTCCTAGGGGAACTTTAGCCCTTACACAGAAACCAGAGTGTAAATAAACCAACAATGAGAAGAAGGCCGAGCCTAGTCCCCCACACCCCATTCATTAGCGACCCACTTCCTAATACCCTCCGTGGAGGTAACGCCCATAACCTCTCTCCTGATTTCTGGGAATTAAACATAGGTCTCCAGATAGATGCCAGATTTTTTTTTAAATAAAAAAATCTAACTGTGATGACCTTTGGGTTTCTTGGACCCACATGGCTCTGTCAATCGTTGAGAAAATGATTTAGGATTCATATGACAATTGAAGGGTTGAAGCCGCATAGAATACATCATAAAGTAAGGTTTGGAATTAGCCTACTTCTGTGATCCACCAGGCACACAGGTCACCTATCCAGTCCCACAAGTCAGTTGGCGGACACACCTGTTTCATCACAAAGGACAACAACACATGAGGACTTCTTTTACACGTTTCTCTTGAGTCAATTTGCTGGGGGAAAGTTGTACGATCACATGAAAATAATATTGTTATGGAACCCAACTTTCTAGATAAAGAGATCCATGCCTAGGTTATGCCATTCATTCTGGTTTAAGCAAGCTGAATTTGAATGCGTATAAATAACGTAGATAATTTACTCACAATGGGCTTCTGAGTGGTTTATCAATTTGTTAGGATAATCTTTCCCGATTATTTAGCTAGCTAGTTACAGTAAAATTATGCATCTGTAAAGGGATTTCCAGATGAGTATGATAACGGAATAGAAAGTAAATATCGGTGTGGTTGTAGATCGGTCTGGGAATTCAACTTTGGCGCGGAAGATACCAACTCAAGATCATTCACTGGCAATATAATAAAAGCACGCTGTAATTTGTCTTCAAGGTTACAAAAAAAATCGTACCAGTTTCATACATATCTGTGTTTTTAAGGATATATGCGATGGTATTTCTTTAGATTAGGACTACCTATTGTAAATACTGCATCTCTTCCAAAGCATGGTATTTCATTCACCCCTCATAACGTCCCAATTTGGTATGTCCACAATCCCGCTATTGGTCAGTTCCCAGTTTGGAAGATGCATCTCTGGCTGCTAGGAGACCGCTCTCTACAATGAAAGCCTTGTGACAGAAGTTGCAGGACTAACATTTTTTATAATCAGATACATTTTCAGATGCCACAAAGAAATCCAGTCCACCATCTGTTCATCCATTCATACCCCATAGATAGATTAGCTTATTTAGTTGTTGTATGATGTGCCACAAGACAGTCAAAAAGAGTGAAAGTGAAAAAGAAAGATTCATTTTGTTTTATCAACACAAAGTTGCACAACCCAAATAATTTGCCAAACAAGAACCTTGTTGTGGAATGATTAAAAAAATTGTCATGATGTTGACATTTCATGCTTCTCACCTGACCAGGTAATGTCACAAGGACGCAGCCAACTGATATACACTGCGTGTACAAAACATTAGGAACACCTGCTCTTTCCATGACATAGACTGACCAGGTGAATCCAGGTGAAAGCTATGATCCCTTATTGATGTCACTGGTTAAATCCACTTCAAATCAGTGTAGATGAAGGGGAGGAGACAGGTTAAAGAAGGATTTTTAAACCCTGAGAGAATCGAGACATGGATTGTGTATGTGTTCCATTCAGAGGGTGAATGGGAAAGACAACAGATTGAAGTGCCTTTGAACAGGGTATGGTAGTACGGGCCAGGCACACCGGTTTGACTGTGTCAAGAACTGCAACGCTGCTGAGTTTTTTACGCTCAACAGTTTCCCATGTGTATCAAGAATGGTCCACCACCCAAATGACATTCAGACAACTTAACAACTGTGGGAAGCATTGGAATCAACATGGGCCAGCATTCCAGTGGAAGGCCTTTGACACCTTCTAGAGTCCGTGACCCGACAAATAGAGGCTGTTCTGAGAGCAAAATGCATCAATAGGAAGGTGTTCCTAATGTTTTGCACACTCAGTGTCGTTGACAATAGCAAGAGTAGCGGCTACACTTATCCTAAACCATTTCATTATACACAAACAAATAACTATCAAAAAGGATGTCAAACAGTTTGTCACCATGTTTCTCTGGGTTTATCGGATTTAAAGCGACTCATTCCTTCATGAACCGGAACGATTGTGTCCTTGAAGCTCCCATAGTCGCCATAATTGTCAGTCTGTCTTATCAACATGAAGCTATTTAAAACAGCTGCAAAAGTATTTGCCCACTTGGACACCTGCCAGCAAAGATGGAGAGTGCTGCACAGAGAGTTCACATTGATGGCAAAGTTGTGTGTGTGTGTGTGTGTGTGTGTGTGTATACATTCTCTGAATCCTGTATCCGGTGGGGACCAAGTGGACTGATGATCTAATGTTTTGGCAACAAACTGCATAAATTAACTAATTCAAGATGACCTAGACTCAAAGAAGATAGTGAAGTGTTTTTCTCTCTCCCATTATTTACGTGTGTAACACATAGGAAAGAGGAAAGAACACATGATTCTCTGTTCCTGTGGGAAAAAAATACATGTATTCTTCTCAGCAGAAACCCACATTAATATATTTCTTGCTTCCGTTATTCAATTTGGGAAGAGAAGCAAAAACCTTTGAATAAGGGGGCCTAGAAGACCCTCAGGGGGGCCTAGAAGACTCTCACACAACAAAGATGATTTAATTGGTATGTTTGCCACATCAAAGATTAGACAGGATAAGGAATAGGAGAGAGAGAGAGAGTGTGTGTGTGGGGGGGGATCCACTACAGATGGATTATGGAAGCATCTATCAAATACAACCGGTATTTCACCTTACAGTGAAATGTTTACTTACGTGCCCCTAACCAACAATGCAGTTTAAAAAAATAATAATAATATGAATAAAAATAAGAAATAAAAGTAACAAGTAATTAAAGTGCAAAAGTTATATAACAATAGCATCTATAGTATATCATAAACCTATACCCATTAAGAGTTGTTTTTATTTTTTATTTGACTGAAGAGATGTATTGAATGAAGAGATGTATTGACTGAAGAGGTGTATTGAATGAAGAGATGTATTGACTGAAGAGATGTATTGACTGAAGAGGTGTATTGACTGAAGAGATGTATTGACTGAAGAGATGTATAGAATTTAAAAGTAATGTAGCCTCTATCCTATAGGAACATTTGCCCTATTGCCCACGTCTGTAGCATCAACTCGTTAACTAGCCACAAATCAGTGGAGGGCATCAGGAGGATTATGATGGATGAGCATGGAAAGAGGAGTGTCAGTGCTGATGTTGATGGCACCACCCACCTCGGACACCAGCCTTAATAGTCCTCATTACTGACACCCACTCTCAAGGCCATTGTGCACAGCAGTTGAATCTGTCAGGAGGAGGGAGGACGGGCAGAGAGGACAGGTCTCAGAGAACCACTGTAGACAAAGGACTTGGTCCTGTCTGCCAAACCCTCTCCATGGTGTAACACATCCAGTATCCCCCCCTCCAAACCGGGACAGAGCTCGGGTCAATGCTCTGTAGACGGAGAGGAGACTTAATGTATGATAAAGGGAAATGCTGGGGATTTTAGGTCATTTAGTGAAGCAAAAGTTAAAAGCCTTGTTATGTTATGTAATCTGTATGGCTAAATGCGTCTAACGAGGATAGGAATGTATAGTACTGTACTTCCTCCTCAGTAGAAACTACTGTACATCAGTGACAGGCAGATGTTCATTTTTGCGGGTTCCATAATTTTATGATCTTTAGCTGTTTTCTCTCTCACTTCTGGACCCCTAAACATTGGACATTCTTTACAAATATGTGATAAATACAGTGTTTGGAGAGGTTAAAAAGACACAGCATTTCCTTACTGTTAAATATCATGCTCAAACTGAGACAGATTTCCAAGCTAGTTCCTCTCTTAGGCAACACAAAGGATGAATCCAGCTACAAAATGGATGTTTTCCACCCACACACACATCCAGTCGAGGACCAATAAAACACTTGGGGGTCTAGCTATTGCAATGCACCGTAGCCAGATGATTGTGTATTCAATGACTTCCAGTTAACTGGAAGGAACCTCATCACTGTTCCCAGTTGACCCGGAGCCAAGGAGCTGGACAACACTAAGGAGGAAATCCCTCTGTGGAAACACAGTGTGGTCACTTCCTTCAACTTGGCTGTTTCTTTTAACCCCCTGGCATGTGACTGGACATGTTTGTCACAGACAACAGTGTTTTTATTTTGGTTCCAGAGAGCTGCCCTCGCATGAACCAGCCCCGCCCGCATCTCACTAATACGTAATTAGTTGGGTGTTGTGATAAAAAGATTTATGTATCTCTTCCTGTATCTTTTATTTATTTATTTAACCTTTATTTAACTAGGCAAGTCAGTTTAAGAACAAATTCTTATTTTCAATGACAGCCTAGGAACAGTGGGTTAACTGCCTGTTCAGGGGCAGAACGACAGATTTGTACCTTGTCAGCTCGGGGGTTTGAAGTTGCAACCTTCCGGTTACTAGTCCAACGCTCTAACCACTAGGCTACCCTGCCGCCCCATCTCATAATCTTGGGCCCTCAACGATGGTTAGTGGATTTTAGGACAACACATGATCAGAGGCGGGAAGGTAGCCTAGTGGTTAGTGCATTGGGCCAGTAACCGAAAGGTTGCTGGATCAAATCCCTGAGGTGAAAATCTACCCCTGAGCAAGGCAGTAAACCCACTGTTCCCTGTGTGCTGTGGATCTTGAGTCCCCCACCTCTGTGATTCAGAGGGGTTGGGTTAAAATGCAGAAGATGCATTCAGTTGTACAGTAATGAATATGTAGATTTATGGTTAAGGGCTTGTAAAGTAAGCATTTCAGTGTTCTGTTGTATTTGGTGCTTGTGACAAATATGATTTGATGTCCAAAAGAATGTGAGAAAAGTTAATTAATTTGAATCATATTTCAGACTCATCCTGGTATCATGATTTCAATGAATAGGAGTCCTGAGTTTGTAAAGAATGCAATCAAGGATAAAGGAAGACAACAATTGACAGGAAGGGGAAACAAGTCTAGGTGGAGTAAACTTTTTCCCCTGAGTGTTTTTCACAGAGCCAATCGGTTTTCATTAGAAGTAAGAGGAGGAAAGAAAGGATGAATCCTTTCCATTGTAGAGATATGATCAGGGGCAGGGCATTGACCAAATCAAGTCAAGCACTGCACTCTCCCTTGGTAGCCTGTGGTAGGCTTCAGCATTCCAGTCTCAGGTTTTCTATCAGCAGGCATCAGCAGGCAACATCAGTCGTAGGCATCCGCTGTAATCTGACATAATGTAATCTGGCATAATGTCATCTGGCATAATGTAATTTGGAAAATCATAATGTTTTGGTACGTATCTAATTGGACCTCTTTTGATGTGTGTGGCCTGTTGCTCCCTTGTCTACAGTGCCTTCAGAAAGTATTCATACCCCTTGACATTTCCTATCCCTCCACATTCTGTTCTTACAGCCTGAATTCAAAATGTTCTCACCCATCTACACACAATACCCCATAATGAAAACGTGTTTTTAGAAATGTTTGTAAATTTATTGTAAATGAAAGAAATACACAAATATCTCATTTACATAAGTATTCACACCCCTGAGCCAGTACATGTTAGAATCATCTTTGGCAGCGATTACAGCTGTGATTCATTCTGGTTAAATCTCTTTGCACACCTAGATTGTACAATACTTGCACATTATTATTATCTAAATTCTTCAAGCTCTGTCAAGTTTGTTGTTGATCATTGCTAGACAGCCATTTTCAAGTCTTCCCATAGATTTCCAAGTCGATTTAAGTGAACACTGTAACTAGGCCACTCTTGAACATTCAATGCTGTCTTGGTAAGCAACTCCAGTGTATATTTGGTCTTGTGTTTTATGTTATTGTCCTGCTGAAAGGTTCATTTGTCTCCCAGTGTCTGTTGGAAAGCAGACTGAATCAGGTTTTCCTCTAGGATTTTGCATGTGCTTAGCTCTATTCTGTTTTTTTTTTTAAATGTTAAAAATACTCCCTAGTCCTTGCCGGTGACAAGCATACCCATAACATAATGCAGCCACCACCATGCTTGAAAATATGAAGAGTGGTACAACATAACTCTTTATATTCAGGACATGAAGTTACTTTCTTTGCCACATCATTTTTTTCAGTTTTACTTTAGTGCATTATTCCGAACAGGATGCACGTTTTGGAATATTTTTAATCTGTAATGGTTTACTACTTTTCACTCTGTCATTTAGGTTAGTATTGGGAAGTAACTACAATATTGTTGATCCATCCTCAGTTTTCTCCTATCACAGCCATTACACTCTCTAACTGTTTTAAAGTCACCATTGGCCTCATGATAAAATCCCTGAGAAGTTTCCTTCATGGTTGAATCTGTGTTTAAAATTCACTGCTCGACTGAGGGACCTTACCGATAATTGTATGTGTGGGGTACAGAGGTGAGGTACCCTTTTTTTTCTTCAGTTTTCGCTTAAAATGACTTACCCAAATCAAACTGCCTGTAGCTCTGGACCTGAAGCAAGGATATGCTTATTCTTGATACCATTTGAAAGGAAGCACTTTGAATTTTGTGGAAATGTGAATTTAATGTAGGAGAATATAACACATTAGATCTGGTAAAAGAAAATACAAACCAAAAAACATGCATTTTTAATATATTTTTTTATCATTTTGAAATGCAAGAGAAAGGTCATACTTTCAGATAGGAGTCTAGGTGTAAGATGTAGATTATGCCCACCAGCTGCAGCAATGTGTGTGTAAAGTTTCATGGATCCAGTGAAGAATTACATTACTACACAATATTTTGTATCAAGTCTGCCAGGAGTTTGCCCAAATGTGCCGAATTGGTCAATTGATACATTTTCAAGTACATAACTATAGAGAACATGCAAAATGCTATGGTAATAAAACATTTAAGTTTACACACTCCCAGGAATGTCATACATGACGGATCATTAGCTTCCCAATAGAAAAGACACTAACCTTCACACATCTAGATGGCCGGGCGGGGTGGGTGTGGAGCCAGAGACAGCAGTGGGGTCAAACTGTAGAACCCAGTTCCTACATTTGAACATAAAGATAGATTTGATCAAACAAAACTATGCTATATTTTATCTCTGGGACCATCCGGATGACAAATCAGAGCAAGATTAATGAATGTAAGTACATTATTTACCTTCAGAGGTGAGTGTATCAAACCAGTTGCTGTGATAAACATTTTGTTGATGTGCACTCTCCTCAAACAAGAGCATGGCATTTTCTCACTGTAATAGCTACTGTTAATTGGACACTGCAGTTAGATTAACAATAATTTAAGCTTTCTGCCCATATAAGACATGTTTATATCCCGGAAAGTTGGCTGTTGTATACCACATAATTCTAGTCACATTAGCGCATGTTAGCAACAACTGTCCCGGGTTAGGGACACCCATCCCATAGACCCACACCATTACTGCACAAAGAGTGAGTCCATGCAACTTACTATGTGACTTGTTAAGCACATTTTTACTCCTGAACTTATTTGGGCCATAACACAGGGGTTGAATATTTACTGAATACTTAAGACATTTAAACTTTTCATTTTATATTAATTTGTAAACATTTCTAAAAACATAATTCCACTTTAACATGATGGGGTATTGTGTGTAGGCCAGTAACAAAAAAATCTTAATTTAATCAATTTTTTATTCATGCTGTAACACAACAAAATGTAGAATAAGTCAAGGGGTGTGAATACTTCCTGAAAGCACTGGACCTGTGGGGTTGTTTTTATTTCTCTACTCAATCAGGCCTTAACAGTTATTTATACTGCTGGTTACCTTGTGTTCTCAGGCTGTGTAGCCGGGTCTGAAGGCCAGGCCAGGATGCTGGTACTCTGTTACAGCTGACAGCTCCTCTCTCTGTGGGCTTCTGTCTGACTCACAACCTCGGTTTTCTCCTTCTCTTTGTTCTTCCCTGGTATTTATAGCACGTACGTATAAATGCAGGTTAAAAGTAATGTCATTGTTTTGGTGTTATTTTTATTGCATTACATAATCACAACACTTTTCTTGGATATCAATAATCTAATTCTTGGAATCTTTCATTCTTGGGATCTAGCATGAGTAGGAGATGCGCTCTCTGCCTTTTAGTAGCGGTCTCTGCTCAGTTTGGCAGATGGGTGAGTAGGAGATGCGCTCTCTGCCTTTTAGTAGCAGTCTCTGCTCAGTTTGGCAGATGGGTGAGTAGGAGATGCGCTCTCTGCCTTTTAGTAGTGGTCTCTGCTCAGTTTGGCAGATGGGTGAGTAGGAGATGCGCTCTCTGCCTTTTAGTAGCAGTCTCTGCTCAGTTTGGCAGATGGGTGAGTAGGAGATGCGCTCTCTGCCTTTTAGTAGCAGTCTCTGCTCAGTTTGGCAGATGGGTCCATGCTTCCTTAACACCAAGGAGTCTAATTTGTGTTAAACATATCACAACAAGCAATTACTGTCCAGGAACTATTATTGAGCAAAAAGAAAAATAACAGTAAGTTACAGTAACCCAGAGCAGAGAGATAAAACAGGTCAGACAAGAAAATAACAGTAAGTTACAGTAACCCAGAGCAGAGAGATAAAACAGGTCAGACAAGAAAATAACAGTAAGTTACAGTAACCCAGAGCAGAGAGATAAAACAGGTCAGACAAGAAAATAACAGTAAGTTACAGTAACCCAGAGCAGAGAGATAAAACAGGTCAGACAAGAAAATAACAGTAAGTTACAGTAACCCAGAGCAGAGAGATAAAACAGGTCAGACAAGAAAATAACAGTAAGTTACAGTAACCCAGAGCAGAGAGATAAAACAGGTCAGACAAGAAAATAACAGTAAGTTACAGTAACCCAGAGCAGAGAGATAAAACAGGTCAGACAAGAAAATAACAGTAAGTTACAGTAACCCAGAGCAGAGAGATAAAACAGGTCAGACAAGAAAATAACAGTAAGTTACAGTAACCCAGAGCAGAGAGATAAAACAGGTCAGACAAGAAAATAACAGTAAGTTACAGTAACCCAGAGCAGAGAGATAAAACAGGTCAGACAAGAAAATAACAGTAAGTTACAGTAACCCAGAGCAGAGAGATAAAACAGGTCAGACAAGAAAATAACAGTAAGTTACAGTAACCCAGAGCAGAGAGATAAAACAGGTCAGACAAGAAAATAACAGTAAGTTACAGTAACCCAGAGCAGAGAGATAAAACAGGTCAGACAAGAAAATAACAGTAAGTTACAGTAACCCAGAGCAGAGAGATAAAACAGGTCAGACAAGAAAATAACATCAACCCACAAACCGATGACACGACACAAAACAGACAGACTCTCGGGCAAAACAGGGACACAGTCCACACTAGAGCTGAAGAAACATAATATTTGGTTTGAGTTTCTGACATGTGAGCTGAAAATGCCCCAGGAGCACACGAGCATCCCAGAGAACCTAATCACAGAGAGTTCTTTAGGGTTTTATAATAGCAGAGTTCTCTTACTTTCACACTCTGGAATATGACAGAATGGAAACATTGACACACAGAAAACACACAATTCCATATCCACCCATTTCAGTTCCACTAAAACTCTGAGGCAAATAAAAACCAAAACAAGTTTGACAACATGAGGAAACAATGTCGAGGGCTGTGGTCGAATTACCCCTACCCTGACTGACAGTCCCCTCACCCTATCACCAACCACCATCCCCTGTCCAATCCCCTTCCAGCAGAGGCGGGACTGCATCTCCTTCCCCATACCCACACCTGTCACTAATCAATGTGGCAGAACCGCTAGTAAGGGTTGGTTGCGTTCCGCGAGGTGATTGAATGCTGAGTTGGAATCAAGCAGCGCATCGAGAAAATTTGGTGAAGACGAATGTTCTGAGTGGACAATAGTAGTATCGAAAACTGGAAAAAAAAGTGAAATTGTCTAAAATTGGAGTGGAGGATATGTGTGTGAATGATAATGAATTGCTTCTTGTTGGGAATCGTTTGTTGACTAAGGATGCATATGTGGGAAACCCGTTTGAGGTGTCAAATATTGTGAAGTATGCGCTGGGGAAAGTGGAGTCTGTCAGAGTGACCAGGAGTGGTCTTATTCTGAGTTATTGTATTTCTGAAGAACAGAGGAAGATTGCAGTGGGCCTCAAAAGAATCGGAAAACAACAGAAGTTTTGTGTTTTGAAGTTCGGAGTAGAGACACCCATCAAAGCAGTCATCTCAGGGGTGACGACGGATGTTCAGGTTGAATACCTGAAGAGAATTCCTGGTGTGGTTGGTGCCCGGCATCTGACCCGCTGGGTGAATGGAGAAAACGAAGAAAGCCTGTTTGTCCTGTTGTTTTTTTGATAAAGAGCAAATACCTACGCATGTGAAGCTTGGTTATGTAAGATACACTGTAAGAGCTTTCATCCCCAAACCACTGCAGTGTAAGAATTGTAAAGGATTTGGCCATGTTTCCGTAAGGCGCTACAGAGGGTAGTGCGTACAGCCCAGTACATCACAGGTTCCGAGCTTCCTGACATCCAGGACCTCTATACCAGGAGGTGTCAGAGGAAGGCCCCCAAAAATTGTCAAAGACTCCAGTCACCCAAGTCACAGACTGTTCTCTCTGCTACCGCACAGCAAGCAGTACCAGAGTGCCAAGTCTAGGACCAAAAGGCTCCTTAACAGCTTCTATCCCCAAACCATAAGACTGCTGAACAATTGATCAAATCCTGGACAATTTACATTAACACCCCCCCCCCTTTTGTTTTAACACTGCTGCTACTCTGTGTTTATTATCCATGCATAGTCACTTTACAAATTAACTTGACTAACCTGTACCACTGCACATTGACTCGGTACCGGTACTCCCTGTATATAGCCTCCACATTGACTCGGTACCGGTACCCCCTGTATATAACCTCCACATTGACACGGTACTAGTAACCCCTGTATATAGTCTCCACATTGACTCGGTACTGGTACCCCTTGTATATAGGGGGGTACTTGTACTGGTACCCCTGTATATAGCCTCCACATTGACTCAGTACAAGTACCCCCCTGTATATAGTCTCCACCTTGACTCGGTACTGGTATCCCCTGTATATAGTCTCCACATTGACTTGGTACTGGTACCCCCTGTGTATAGTCTCCACATTGACTCTGTACTGGTACCCCCTGTATATAGTCTCCACATTGACTCTGTACCGTAACACCCTGTATATAGTCTCCACATTGTAACATACATTTCTTGTGTTACTCTTGATTGATTCAATTTTTTTAGTTTATTTAGTAAATATTTTCTTACCTATTTTTCTTGAACTACATTGTTCAAGGAGGTCAAGGAGGTCAGACTGGCATGCGCCGGGGATTTTTGTGTTCAATCTCTGTGAGGTTACCTAACCCCCAGGCACGCTAACATACTCCCCCTCAAACTGTTGATCTGCCCTGACACACACACACACACACAGAAACACACGCTCATTACTGAGTCGTTCAGCAGAGACAGGGTTCAGAACCCATGGACACAAAAGGGGCCCTGAAAAAAATATATAATGATCACCCCCCTCCGTTATCGTTAACCCCTACCTCCCTCCCTCCTTCCCTCCCTCACCAGAACACTTACCCCACGATCCCCCACTCCTCTCTTTCACTCTCTCCATCCTCCTTTGATCTGGGACAGATGATTCCATGCATGTTTGGCAGGAGTCAAGGTGCTGCCGTAAGGAACAAAGTGGTGGCCTCATGCATAAGAGCACTTAACCAAATCATAAATTATGATGAATAATTCATATTTAAATGAATAATAGATCAGAGATAATGTCTTTGCCCTGAAGCTGCAGAGATTGGACTGTAGAGATAGGACTGTAGAGATAGGACTGCAGAGATTGGACTGTAGAGATAGGACTGCAGAGATAGGACTGCAGAGATAGGACTGCAGAGATTGGACTGCAGAGATAGGACTGCAGAGATAGGACTGTAGAGATAGGACTGCAGAGATAGGACTGTAGAGATAGGACTGCAGAGATAGGACTGTAGAGATAGGTCTGTAGAGATAGGACTGCTCACCACACAGGTGAGTGATATATGCCAGTTAGGAATGAGAAGAATAATTAGGTGGCCATGATGGAATTTTGCCATGACACCCCTACAGTACTCTTAGAGTCATGGGATTTTGCTATGACACCCCTACAGTACTCTTAGAGTCATGGGATTTTGCTATGACACCCCTACAGTACTCTTAGAGTCATGGGATTTTGCCATGACACCCCTACAGTACTCTTAGAGTCATGGGATTTTGCCATGACACCCCTACAGTACTCTTAGAGTCATGGGATTTTGCTATGACACCCCTACAGTACTCTTAGAGTCATGGGATTTTGCCATGACACCCCTACAGTACTCTTAGAGTCATGGGATTTTGCCATGACACCCCTACAGTACTCTTAGAGTCATGGGATGTTGAATGACCACAGAGTCAGGATGCTTGTTTAGCATCCCAAAGACAGCACCCTACACAGGGCAATGTCCCCTTCACTGCAGTGGGGCATTTAGATCTCCTTAGACCAGAGGGAAGACTACTGGCCCTCTAACGCCAACTCTAGCAGCATCTGGTCTGTCATTCACTTGAAGCTGATTTCCTGGTGTTTTTAAAGTCTTTAAAGTCCAACAATACAAATAAATAAATAAAATAAAAATGTTTTTGCTCAAACAACATGGGGGACAAACAAAACCAAATTGTCACGCGGGCCGTCAGTTGAGGGACAGTGCCATTGACCAAGAAGGCTGTTTCACTCATGTATTCCTTGAGGATTTCACTATGCCAGTAACCAGTCCAACATGTGAACAATTTCATCATTGAGATACAAAATGAATCAATATCATGCAACACGTACAGTGGAAGTGTCTTTCCATTCTAGCCTGCATAGCACCTAACACCCTGGGCACTTTTCTTCATTTCCCAACCTCCTGATCTCTCTCTAGGTCACCTGTCTCAAACCAAACTCTCTAGGTCACCTGTCTATTTTCCAGCCTCTCATTTTCTCCTTCATGTGTGGTGCGTGGGAGATGCCAACATGTGGCTAGGAGTAGATTGATTTGTAACTATTTGTTTGAGTGTATTCAGGTCAATGTGAGGGTACATATGTAGAGTGGCTGACTTTGTGTGAACATAGAATGCGATGAGTGAGTGTCTGTGTGAGTCTATGAGTGTATATGTTCTGCGTATTAATCGCTACAGTTGTACTTGTAGGACCAGTTCAGGACCAGATTAGGACCAGATTAGGACCAGTTCAGGACCAGATTAGGACCAGTTCAGGACCAGTTCAGTTAGGTTTTAAATCAAGCCCCCGTTCAGAAAGTTTTAAATCATGCACACACACCACACACACACACACACACACACACACACACACACACACACACACACACACACACACACACACACACACACACACACACACACACACACACCTACCTAAACATGCCATGAAGCAGTGGCCTACTTGCGTCCCAACAGATAAAGTTGAAAGATGAATGAAGATGTTCACTAACACACAGAAGAGGAAGCAGAGCGGATATTGAGTCTATTTTTTAAGTGGATATTGAGTCTATTTTTAGAGTAGATATTTAGTCTATATTTTTAGAGTAAATATTGAGTCTATATTTAGAGTGGATATTGAGTTTATATTTTTAGAGTAAATATTGAGTCTATTTTTAGAGTAGATATTGAGTCTATATTTTTAGAGTAAATATTGAGTCTATATTTTTAGAGAGGATATTAAGTCTATTTTTAGATTGGATATTGAGTCTATTTTTAGAGTAGATATTGAGTCTATATTTTTAGTGAGGATATTGAGTCTATTTTTAGCGTGGATATTGAGTCTAGTTTTAGAGTAAATATTGAGTCTATTTTTAGAGTGGATATTGGGTCTATATTTTTAGAGTAGATATTGAGTCTATTTTTAGAGTAAATATTGAGTCTATTTTTAGAGTAGATATTGAGTCTATATTTTTAGTGAGGATATTGAGTCTATTTTTAGCGTGGATATTGAGTCTAGTTTTAGAGTAAATATTGAGTCTATTTTTAGAGTGGATATTGGGTCTATATTTTTAGAGTAGATATTGAGTCTATTTTTAGAGTAAATATTGAGTCTATTTTTAGAGTAGATATTGAGTCTATATTTTTATAGAGGATATTGAGTCTATATTTTTGGAGTAGATATTAAGTCTATATTTTTAGAGTAGATATTGAGTCTATATTTTTAGAGTAGATATTGAGTCTATTTTTAGAATAGATATTGAGTCTATATTTAGAGTAGATATTGAGTCTATTTTAGAGTAAATATTGAGTGTATTTTTAGAGTAAATATTGAGTCTATTTTTAGAGTAGACATTGAGTCTATATTTTTAGAGTAAATATTGAGTCTATATTTAGAGTGGATATTGAGTTTATTTTTAGAGTAAATATTGAGTCTATTTTTAGAGTAGATATTGAGTCTATATTTTTAGAGGAAATATTGAGTCTATATTTTTAGAGAGGATATTGAGTTTATTTTTAGATTGGATATTGAGTCTATTTTTAGAGTAGATATTGAGTCTATATTTTTAGTGAGGATATTGAGTCTATTTTTAGAGTAAATATTGAGTCTATTTTTAGAGTAGATATTGAGTCTATTTTTAGAGTAGACATTGAGTATATATTTTTAGAGTAGATATTGAGTCTATTTTTAGAGAGGATGTTGAGTCTATTTTTAGAGTTGATATTGGGTCTATATTTAGAGTAGATATTGAGTCTATTTTTAGAATAGATATTAAGTCTATATTTAGAGTAGATATTGAGTCTATTTTTAGAGTAAATATTGAGTCTATTTTTAGAGTAGACATTGAGTCTATATTTTTATAGAGGATATTGAGTTTATTTTTAGAGTAAATATTGAGTCTATTTTTAGAGTAGATATTGAATCTATATTTTTAGAGATATTGAGTCTATATTTGTAGAGTAAATATTGAGTCTATATTTTTAGAGAGGATATTGAGTCTATTTTTAGATTGATATTGAGTCTATTTTTAGAGTAGATATTGAGTCTATATTTTTAGTGAGGATATTGAGTCTATTTTTAACGTGAATATTCAGTCTATTTTTAGAGTAAATATTGAGTCTATTTTTAGAGTGGATATTGGGTCTATATTTTTTGAGTAAATATTGAGTCTATTTTTAGAGTAGATATTGAGTCAAATTTTTTATAGAGGATATTGAGTCTATTTTTAGAGTAAATATTGAGTCTATATTTTTATAGAGGATATTGAGTCTATTTTTAGAGTGGATATTGAGTCTATTTTTAGAATAAATATTGTGTCTATTTTTAGAGTATATATCGAGTCTCTATTTCTAGAGTAGATATTGAGTCTATATTTTTAGAGATATTGAGTCTATTTTTAGAATAGATATTGAGTCTATTTTTAGAGTAAATATTGAGTCTATTTTTAGTGTAAATATTGAGTCTATTTTTAGAGTAGATATTGAGTCTATATTTTTAGAGTAGATATTGAGTCTATATTTTTAGAGAGGATATTGAGTCTATTTTTAGAGTCGATATTGAGTCTATTTTTAGAGTGGATATCAAGTCTATATTTTTAGAGTAAATACTGAGTCTATATTTTTAGAGTAAATATTGAGTCTATATTTTTAGAGTGGATATTGAGTCTATATTTTTATTTTTGCTCCCAACATGTATTCTGTACATACAGCAACAGTGGCATAGCAGTGACCCCCCATCGCTATTGTGGCATCCTGGGGTCTGTGGTGGCATCCTGATCTGTGGTGGCATCCTGATCTGTGGTGGCATCCTGATCTGTGGTGGCATCCTGGCCTGTGTTGGCATCCTGGCCTGTAGGGGCATCCTGACCTGTGGTGGCATCCTGGTCTGTGGTGGCATCCTGGTCTGTGGTGGCATCCTGGCCTGTGTTGGCATCCTGATCTGTGGTGGCATCCTGGTCTGTGGTGGCATCCTGGTCTGTGGTGGCATCCTGGTCTGTGGTGGCATCCTGGCCTGTGGTGGCATCCTGGTCTGTGGTGGCATCCTGGTCTGTGGTGGCATCCTGGTCTGTGGTGGCATCCTGGCCTGTAGGGGCATCCTGACCTGTGGTGGCATCCTAGTCTGTGGTGGCATCCTGGTCTGTGGTGGCATCCTGGTCTGTGGTGGCATCCTGGTCTGTGGTGGCATCCTGGTCTGTGGTGGCATCCTGGTCTGTGGTGGCATCCTGGCCTGTGTTGGCATCCTGGCCTAGATCGTCAGTACCTAGAGGGTGCAGAAGGAAACACCAGTGACTTTTCAACATTCCTGCCTCACTTTAAAGCAATCCATTACTTCTAATTAGATTAAACCTGATTAATTTCCACCACATTTCCTTCGCTGAACCCTTTTAAAAACAAAGAGTGACAGAATGGGGTTTTTGTCCTGTAGATTCATTGGGATAAAGTTAATTAGAACATTGCCCCAGACCCTCTGGTCCCTTCTCCCTGCATTGTGTCCCAGGTGATTAGTCAGAGGCGCAGGACACTCTTCGACATCTAAAGGAAGGCCCCCAAACTCTGAGGCCATGCACAGAATGGCCCCTATATGCTGCCCTGGCAACGGCCACAATCCTGCAGAGACCAACTCCTCTGGAATACTAAAGACTGAAGAAAAAAGTCCCTGGCAAGTTCAACTGCCGCTTTTTACTTAGAGACGAATTTGGTTGAGTTGGTGCTGAAGTTTTATAGCTCTTAATGTTGTCTATTTTTATTGACGTGTGATGTAATACGATGTAATGTAATGGCACGTTATTAAAAATCCATGAGAAACCGTAGGCTAATCTGGTACGGAGCAAAACCACATTCTGCAGGCCCACTGGGCACAGACGTCAATTCAACGTCTATTCCACGTTGGTTCAACGCAATTTCATTTAAATAACGAGGAAATAATGTTGATTCAACCAGCGTGTGCCCAGTGAGGGAGCCACATCCAGTAGAACCGAGGACATTATGCTGCGCCCTCAGGCAAGATGCTTAACCCAACTTGCATCATTACGTAGATAATACGTAAAACTGCAAGCTAGGTGACTTGCCCTGAATAAAAGTGATTGTGCCAAGTACACAAACTAAAGTGACAATGTTGTTGTGGTGCAGCAGACCTTCCTTTAAAGCATCAGTGGAGAAACAGAGAGAACGTTGGTTAATCGTTATCCAGGGACACATCCTCCTCTCCTCTATGGAACGTTGGTTCATCGTTATCGGGGACACATCCCCCTCTCCTCTATGGAACGTTGGTTCCTCATTATCAGGACACATCCCCCTCTCCTCTATGGAACGTTGGTTCCTCATTATCAGGACACATCCCCCTCTCCTCCGGGACATGTTGGTTCATCGTTATCGGGGACACATCCCCCTCCCCTCCGGGGCATGTTGGTTCATCGTTATCCAGGGACACATCCTCCTCTCCTCTATGGAACGTTGGTTCATCGTTATGGGGGACACATCCCCCTCTCCTCTATGGAACGTTGGTTCCTCATTATCAAGACACATCCCCCTCTCCTCTATGGAACGTTGGTTCCTCATTATCAGGACACATCCCCCTCTCCTCCGGGACATATTGGTTCATCATTATCGGGGACACATCCCCCTCCCCTCCGGGGCACGTTGGTTCATCGTTATCCAGGGACACATCCCCTTCTCTCCTCCGGGGCACGTTGGTTCATCGTCCCCCTCTCCTCATTGGTTCCAGGGACACATCCCCTCTCCCCTCTCATTGGTTCCTCCGGGGCATGTTGGTTCATCGTTATCCAGGGACACATCCCCTCTCCTCCGGGGCATGTTGGTTCATCGTTATCCAGGGACACATCCTCCTCTCCTCATTGGTTCATCATTATCCAGGGACACATCCTCCTCTCCCCTCCTCATTGGTTCATCGTTATCCAGGGACACATCCCCCCCTCTCCTCATTGGTTCATCATTATCCAGGGACACATCCTCCTCTCCCCTCCTCATTGGTTCATCGTTATCCAGGGACACATCCTCCTCTCCTCATTGGTTCATCATTATCCAGGGACACATCCTCCTCTCCCCTCCTCATTGGTTCATCGTTATCCAGGGACACATCCCCTCTCCTCCGGGGCATGTTGGTTCATCGTTATCCAGGGACACATCCTCCTCTCCTCATTGGTTCATCATTATCCAGGGACACATCCTCCTCTCCCCTCCTCATTGGTTCATCGTTATCCAGGGACACATCCCCCTCTCCTCATTGGTTCATCATTATCCAGGGACACATCCTCCTCTCCCCTCCTCATTGGTTCATCGTTATCCAGGGACACATCCTCCTCTCCTCATTGGTTCATCATTATCCAGGGACACATCCTCCTCTCCTCATTAGATCATTATTATCCAGGGACACATCCTCCTCTCCTCTCCTCATTGGTTTCCCCTATGAAGCAGTGCCAGGGAAGCGACAACCCCAAAAACAGCACATAGCAGCAGAAGGAAAACTAACACAAACCAGCCTTGGAGTGCCCACGATGGGAATCTGACCCACTTACCCATTTTGCCTCAGGGCTTCAATGGAGGGGACGGTGCTGTGCTGCCAGGGCCAGGGAGCCTGCGTCAGCGCACAAGCTCTACAGCAGAGACGAGACAGCCCAGCGAGTCTGGGCATGTAGGGGCCACCATGGCAGCCTGAGTTAAAGCTGCGCCAAGAGATAGGCTGGGCCTCCACTCTTCTTCGACCCACATACATTAGCAGGAGAATGTTCTGTACAGTCTGATAAAACATCCTGATTCCCATGGCTGACTGAGGAAGCAGACTACACTGATGTGTGGAAGAAGATCAATAGCCCATACACTGACTACAGAGCCCTGATGTGTTCTGTCTCTGAGTATAGAACCCTGATGTGCTCTGACTCTGGGATGCTGCCTACACTGACTCCAGACCCCTGATGTGTTCTGTCTCTGACTATATAGATCTGATCTGTTCTGTCTCTGACAATAGACCCCTGATGTGTTCTGTCTCTGACTATAGAGATCTGATCTGTTCTGTCTCTGACAATAGACCCCTGATGTGTCCTGTCTCTGGAATGCTGCCTACAGTGACTATAGAGACCTGATGTGTCCTGTCTCTGGGATGCTGCCTACCCTGACTACAGAGACCTGATGTGTCCTGTCTCTGGGATGCTGCCTACAGTGTTTCTCCATCAGCTTCTCCTAAATGGAGATAAAAAAAGAAGCGTGTTAATTTGATGCCTGCTGGATATAGTGAACATTACACAATGTGTGATGATGAGGTGTCGTTCTGCCCCTGAACAAGGCAGTTAACCCACTGTTCCTAGGCCATCATTGTAAATAACAATGTGTTCTTAACTGACTTGCCTAGTTAAATAAAGGTTAAATAAAAAAATTCACGAAAGAAAACAAGTGATAGACGACAATACAGATGAAAACCAAATAACTGTGTGCAGGTTGGAAACCCAAGGGCTTATACAGAAATAGGGGCATCGACCGACAATAGGGGCATCGACTTGGGGGTGGATGTGTGCACCGTCAGGGCATGTACTTAATTTTCATGAATGAATCAAGGGGACATGTGCCGCCCTGTTTGGGGGTGTTTGTTTGTGTGTGTTTGTTGGAGGGGTCCACGGCCTGTGACATTTATGTCAGCTCTATGTCTTGTCCTCCCAGCTGTTATGGTAATGTCCTCTCAGCTGTTATGGTAATGTCCTCCCAGCTGTTATGGTAATGTCCTCTCAGCTGTTATGGTAATGTCCTCCCAGCTGTTATGATAATGTCCTCTCAGCTGTTATGATAATGTCCTCCCAGTTGTTATGGGAATGTCCTCCCAGCTGTTATGGTAATGTCCTCCCAGCTGTTATGATAATGTCCTCCCAGCTGTTATGATAATGTCCTCCAAGCTGTTATGATAATGTCCTCCTCACAGTTGTTATGATAATGTCCTCTCAGCTGTTATGGTAATGTCCTCCCAGCTGTTATGGTAATGTCCTCTCAGCTGTTATGATAATGTCCTCCTCCCAGCTGTTATGATAATGTCCTCCCAGCTGTTATGGTAATGTCCTCTCAGCTGTTATGGTAATGTCCTCTCAGCTGTTATGATAATGTCCTCCCAGCTGTTATGATAATGTCCTCCAAGCTGTTATGATAATGTCCTCCTCACAGTTGTTATGATAATGTCCTCCCAGCGTAAAGATACCTTAATAGAATTGTATTTTTTAAATTTATTTCACCTTTATTTAACCAGGTAGGCCAGTTGAGAACAAGTTCTCATTTACAACTGCGACCTGGCCAAGATAAAGCAAAGCAGTGTGACAAAAACAACAACACAGAGTTCCACATAAACAAATGTACAGTCAATACCACAAAATAACATTTAAAAAATGACTCAAGTAAAAGTGAAAGTCACCCAGTAAAAATACTACTTGAGTAAAATTATTTGGTTTTAAATATACTTAAACAGAAAAAGGCTATATCCATTTTAGACCTACTTGATAAACCTACAGCACTTCACCAATAATCCAAGGCGATACTATTGATTCTGAAGTAATGTACATGCTGCCACCTTGTGTCTAAATGTGGTAACCACACAATTGCGCCACTATTGAGTAGCTGTCGTCTGAATTCAAAATAACCACCTTCCCCTCGCCGCTCCATTTTTGCGTTCATTTGCACAAATGTCCCAAAGCTGAGGAAGGGTTAATATCGTGTAAAACCCCAGGCGGATTTGGCAATTCAAATGTCATTCTCGTTTTATTAAAATTGGGGACATAAATTGCATCATTCAATTCACGAGTGTGTCCCGAAGTTGATGGGTTTATTGATCCTATCGCCATCGGAGTTTCGTCGTTATCGGAGTTTCGTCAGCAACACGTGACAACGGAAAGTTGGTGGTGGGGGGGTTCACCAATAGTAACTAGCAGAACTTTTTCCACTTCTTAGCCATTTTGTATTTCTAAGAACCATTGGTCTGCAGCACACGTTTGTTGGTGCATAATAATATAACCAACTGGGGACAGACGTCAAATCAACGTCTGTTCAACGTAATTTCGTTGAAATAAAATGGAAACAACATTGATTAAACCAGCGTGTGCCCAGTGGGACTGTAACTATGAGTTGTAGCACTGAAAGGCCGTGGTGTAAACTACTTAATTAAGTAAAAATACTTTAAAGTTCTACTTAAGTCGTTTTTGTGGGGTATCTGAACTTTACTTTACTATTTAAATATTTGACTACTTTTACTTCACTATATTCCTAAAGGAAATAACTGTACTTTTTACTTGATACATTTTCCCTGACACCCAAAAGTTATTCATTACATTTTGAATGCTTAGCAGGAAATGGTTCAATTCACACACTTATCAAGAGAACATCCCTGGTCGTCCCTACTGCCTCTGATCTGGAAGACTCACTAAACAGAGAACATCCCTGGTCATCCCTACTGCCTCTGATCTGGAGCACTCACTAAACAGAGAACATCCCAGGTCATCCCTACTGCCTCTGATCTGGTGGACTCACTAAACAGAGAACATCCCTGGTCATCCCTACTGCCTCTGATCTGGAAGACTCACTAAACAGAGAACATCCCAGGTCATCCCTACTGCCTCTGATCTGGTGGACTCACTAAACAGAGAACATCCCTGGTCATCCCTACTGCCTCTGATCTGGAAGACTCACTAAACAGAGAACATCCCAGGTCATCCCTACTGCCTCTGATCTGGTGGACTCACTAAACAGAGAACATCCCTGGTCATCCCTACTGCCTCTGATCTGGAAGACTCACTAAACAGAGAACATCCCTGGTCATCCCTACTGCCTCTGATCTGGTGGACTCACTAAACAGAGAACATCCCTGGTCATCCCTACTGCCTCTGATCTGGAGACTCACTAAACAGAGAACATCCCAGGTCATCCCTACTGCCTCTGATCTGGTGGACTCACTAAACAGAGAACATCCCTGGTCATCCCTACTGCCTCTGATCTGGTGGACTCACTAAACAGAGAACATCCCTGGTCATCCCTACTGCCTCTGATCTGGTGGACTCACTAAACAGAGAACATCCCAGGTCATCCCTACTGCCTCTGATCTGGAAGACTCACTAAACAGAGAACATCCCTGGTCATCCCTACTGCCTCTGATCTAGAGCACTCACTAAACAGAGAACATCCCAGGTCATCCCTACTGCCTCTGATCTGGAGCACTCACTAAACAGAGAACATCCCTGGTCATCCCTACTGCCTCTGATCTGGAAGACTCACTAAACACAATTGCTTAGTTTGTAAATGATGACTGGGTATTGGAGAGTGCCCCTGGCTATCCGTTAAAAACAACAACAAGAAACGTGTGCCTTCCGGTTTGCTTAATATAAGGAATGTGAAATGATTTATACTTTTACTTTTAATATTTAAGTATATTTAAAACCAAAAACATTTAGACTTTTACCAAACAAATACTTGTATTTTTTTACTGGGTCACTTTTCTATTAAGATATCTTTACTTTTACTCAAGTATGACAATTGGGTACTTTTTCCACCACTGCAGAAAGGCATACATCCAACTACATACTGTAGATTTATTCCGGTCTACCGTTGCAGCCAAATATACTTAGTCCTGTGCTGGTGAAAGATCGGCAAGCGGATTGAATGTAGTTTTTTATATACAAACCATGAAGATATCAAAAAAGCAGTAAGAGGGTTTGTCCAAGTAAAGTGGACTCTGATGGTTACGTAATGTACCAGAAAAAACACTGTTTATCAGAGGGAAGTTACTCTTTAACAGACTGTCCGAATCCATTGCACTGCTCTGTGTTAATATGGATTGAAAACCTACTACTACAAGAATCTGGCTGTTAGTACTTCAGTCATTTCTTTACCATGTTCTGCTGAAATAGGTAGGTCAATTGTGCTCCCAAAGTGGGTGTACTTTATGATAACATTGACCTTAACCTAATAAAGAAACCTGGCGCAATTGCCCGCAGCTTATAAATATGTTCATGCTGGTCAAGTGAGTGAGTGTGTGTGTGTGTGTGTGTGTGTGTGTGTGTGTGTGTGTGTGTGTGTGTGTGTGTGTGTGTGTGTGTGTGTGTGTGTGTGTGTGTGTGTGTGTGTGTGTGTGTGTGTGTGTGTGTGTGTGTGTGTGAGAGAGAGAGAGACAGGTGCCTCTGAGTTAAGAGCTGCTGTCTACATTTGCTTGCTAAACAGCATACAGTACTGTGGAGTCCTTAACCAACCGCTCTTGTCACTCCCCCTCCTCTCCCCTCAGCGCCCATACTGTTGGTTTCCCTCCTGTGGATCACATACCAGCAGCCAAACAACTGTCAGGGGTTATGGTGGTTCGGGTCCTAAACCTAAATCAGGTTTGAACTTGATCCCATCTGGTCTCTTTCCCTTTTTTCTAACACCCACTCTTCCCCCCGAAATACCAAGGTTCACATCTCACTCTTTTTCTAACACCCACTCTTCCTCCCGAAATACCGAGGTTCACATCTCACTCTTTTTCTCTACCCTCTCTTGGTCTCTCTAGTTCAACCTTTCACACGGCCTCTCTCGGTCTCTTTCTCTCTCTCTCTAGAGATCTTTTTCCATTTCCTCTTCACTGTTAAAGTAACTCTTTTCTAAGATCCCTTCTTATAATAAAACTGACCTAAAGTGACCCTTTCTGCATTCCAGAGGCTCCCTGTTTCTGTCCCAGTGGAGTTCTCTGTAAGATCTGTGAAGGTGGAAAGGAGAAAAGTATTAAAGAGAGAGTGAATATATATATTTTACAGTGCAATCCTATCCCTGCTCTAGTCTGCCAGTAGTGTCACATGCTTTCTCAGATTATTTACTGGTTTAGTCTCTCTAAGCTCTCACACACCCCCTCCCTGACTTTAGCCCTCCCATTTTCTCACCAAGAGCCAAAGCTGAGACACAGCAACAGTGCGCCAAAGCAGGCAATCGCTGAAGAGTGGGTGAACTTTTTTTGTCCATATTTTTTTTCTCAAGGTCCACTCTCTCAGGACAAATGTGAGTACCCGATGACTTCAGAACCTTTGGGGTCAGAGAGGACTAGTTATTTGGGTCAGACAGGGGCTGGGTTGGGGGGGTATTTATACCCTTTAGAAAGTTGAGAGGGGTCTCTAGACTTCTAACACAGAATGTGCAGACAGAGACTTCTACAAACAAAGGCATGAGCATTGGTTCTATTCCTCGTCAGGCTGTTGAGAGAGGAAAATGGATTGTGTTAATGGTATGCAATACTGTATTTGGATACAAATAATTGTAATATCTCTCAATGCCTTTTGAAATGAGGCATTAGGCTATTAGTCGGCCAATGCCCTATGTGTTCACTCAATTCTCCACAAGTTTAATTTGGTAACATTTGTGCCTTAAAAGACAGACACAACTCCATATTTGGAGAACAAATCACACTGTACTCCTTGATAAAAAAATATGTCTGCACAAATGATTTTGCATAAATGTCTCAAAGTGTGTCTCGTAAATGTATAATGGTCTGTGTCTGTTTGTCTGTCCGTCTGTGTGTGGAGATCATTTAGACGTGGCGACATGGCTGCTGATGTTGACCAACTGCCAGTTTCCAAAAATGTTCCTTGCTGTGTGTGTGTGTGTGTGTGTGTGTGTGTGTGTGTGTGTGTGTGTGTGTGTGTGTGAGAGAGAGGAGAGAGAGAGAGAGAGAGAGAGAGAGAGAGAGAGAGAGAGAGAGAGGGCAAAGGGGCGACGTGGACTGTATGTGAAATGGAGACCTTACTGGAGATCTGGGGAGATGAGAGTATCAATGCGGAATTGTCAAACAAACGTATGGGAAACATTTGCGAATGTATGGGAGCAAACGGCTATTTAAGCAATGCAGACCGGTGTAGGGCAAAGATTATTTTTTTTATATAATAATGCTCACAGTAGGCTACATTTAATTGAAGGTCTGGACGCGCGGCGGATGACAAGACAACTGTTAATTAATGCTTTGACATTATTGACGCTATCATTGAGTCACAACCAACCCAGTCGGACCTGTGGACACATCGTCAGAGACGATCCGGTGCCTGCTGCTGCAAGTCCAAACCAGGCAATGAACGGTTCGTCATTTGAAATGGACGATTCCTTCCCCAGTGGTAAATTGACAGTAGGTTATGCATAGCAATGGCGCACTGTAAGTTTACGTGCGCTAGCTAGGAAAACATTATAACAACGTTAGGCCAAGTAACATTAGCCTGTGATTAGTCCACTGATGATGCACACCGCTAAGTAACGCAATGATACACTGTAGAAATGGCAATGGTGCATAGCAATGATACACTGTAAATATCCGGTAGATAGCTAATAACATTAGGCTGTGTAACGTTAGGATAGGCTGTGAGTTATGTTGTTTTTCTAAAACATAAAAAACAAGACTAAGCCAATTCAGCATTTTGTTAATTTTATTTTTTTGCAAAGCCTAGAGATTCTGTTTTTGCTTGTTAAAATACTGCTTTGTCGTGTTAATACTACTTTGTCGTGTTAATACTGCTTCGTTGTGTTAATTAATACTACTTTGTCGTGTTAATACTGCTTCGTTGTGTTAATTAATACTGCTTCGTCGTGTTAATACTACTTCGTCGTGTTAATACTGCTTCGTTGTGTTAATTAATACTACTTCGTCGTGTCCACGATTTTTCCTGTACCCAAGAAAGCAAAGGTAACGGAACTAATTGACTATCGCTTCTGTCATCCTGAAGTGCTTTGAGAGACTAGTCAAGGATCACATCACCTCTACCTTACCTGACACCCTAGACCCACTCCAATTTGCTTACCAATAGATCCACATATGATGCAATCACCATCACACTGCACACGACCCTATCTCATCTGGACAAGAGGAATACCTACAGTTGAAGTCGGACGTTTACATACACCTTAGCCAAATACATTTCAACTCAGTTTGTCACAATTCCTGACATTTAATCCTAGTAAATATTCTGTTTTGGGTCAGTTAGGATCACTACTTTATTTTAAGGATGTGAAACGTCAGAATAATATTTTGAATATTGAATTTTGGCCCATTCCTCCTGACAGAGCTGGTGTAACTGAGTCAGGTTTGTAGGCCTCCTTGCTCGCACATGCTTTTTACGTTCTGCCCACAAATTTTCTATGGGATTGAGGTCAGAGCTTTGTGATGGCCACTCCACTACCTTGACTTTGTTGTCCTTAAGCCATTTTGCCACAACTTTGGAAGTATGCTTGGGGTCATTGTCCATTTGGAACACCCATTTGCAACCAAGCTTTAACTTCCTGACTGATGTCTTGATATGTTGCTTCAATATATCCACATCATTTTCCTACCTCATGATGCCATCTATTTTGTGTTGTGCACCAGTCCCTTGTGCAGCAAAGCACCCCCACAACATGATACTGCCACCCCTGTGCTTCACGGTTGGGATGGTGTTCTTCGACTTGCAGCCTCCCCCTTTTCCTCCAAACATAACGGTGGTCATTATGGCCAAACAGTTGTATTTTTGTTTCATCAGACCAGAGGACATTTCTCCAAAAAGTACGATCTTTGTCCCTATGTTACCTAAGTACTTTGCACCACTGCTAGAAACAAAGCGTAGCTTAACCAACCCTTTGGCTCAACTTACCCCACTCTCCACCAGCGTAGTTACTTAGCCTAACTTGCTTTGTTATGAAGTCCCTAAAGAAGCTAGGCTTTTTCATCAACCTTTGTTTTTACGACATTGCGCAGAGGATAAGTTTTGGCTTATTGTTAAAATACCTGGTCACTTTAAAATGAAAGAGGGAGCCTCCCCAGTGAGCAAAATTACATCGAAATGACCACTAAAAGACGTATACGCTGAAAATACATACATTTTTTTTGGTTAATTGTTTCTATGGACAAAGTTCAACCACTCATACATTAACTTTGATCTACTAGTCAATAAAGAAAGCATTATATTATATGTATCATTGCTCTTACCTGTCACATGCACTTTCAAAAGCTTTAACAACTGATAATGATCATGATCAAATTTATTGGACCAACAGGCAAAAAAACAACAGCGCACTTCTCAGGAATGTTACGGAAACGTTCTTTTGTTGTTGTTGTGCTATTAGTGTAATTAATATGTGGTTGTTTATCTACCTTTTAATTGAATGCACTGACTGTAAGTTGCTCTGGAGAAGAGCGTCTGCTAATATCTAAAATGTAAATGTAAAAAAAATGAACACTTGCAAAGCACACTGGGTATTATTCTAAACAAGACACAGGTCTTGCTCCCCTGCTCTGACGTTGCTGACGCATGCCAGAGCTTAAAACGTCTGAACCAATATAGACGTCTATGTTTCACAAGCTTGGACAACAGTAGAGAACAGCAGAGCAGGGGTTCCCAAACTTTTTCCCAGTACCCCCCCCCCTCCCCCAGAGTGCATTAAAATACAGTAAAGTACACGGTTTAGTTCAGTACATTAGGGTACAGTAGGGTACAATAGCGTACATAATACTTTACTATGTTCTGTACTGTATTGTACTCTACTGTACTGAACTATACTCTACTTTTCTTTACTATACTGTACTGTCCAAATCTGAACCAATTATAGACGTCGATGTTTAGTTCAAATGTTTTGTCCGGTCTGGACAAGATATCTGTGGACATTAAAATCAAGGCCGGTCTGGACCGAAAAATTACGTCTGTGGATGTTTAAATCAAGGCCAGGGCAGATGGACCAAATATGGACGTCTTTTCAACGTTCATGGACAACGACGTCGGACGGTGCTCACTGGGTCCGGATGGAATGATCAGTTATGTAGAGACATTTTGTTGAGGTATAAATCTTGTTCTGTCTCTATTCCTCACCTGTCAGATGCTTCACCTGACAGCAGGACGAGTCGGGGGCTTGTTTTCCAGGCGCGCGGTGGTGGGACTGACCAACAGTGGTGCGAGGATGTCAAGCCACCACGGTATTCTTTGACATGGCACTGCATGCATAATTGTCTGTAGGAAAAAACATTCATTTTCAGTATAAATGTATCCCAAAAAAATGCATCACAATACACATATCCTAGTTTGTTGTGTAAATCCTCATTTTAATCGAGCAAGTTGAATTTGAAATGGCATGGCCTACTGCGCCATTGCATGTATTATCAGCAGATGCCGCTGTTGGCTTTAAGTGGTGAATGGTTTTACAAGCGCAAGGACCTGAGGTCTTATCACCCAGTGTAATGTCTACTTCTCTAACGTCTATAAACCTCTAAACCCCACCTTACAACTCCCTTTACCTCAACCTCCCCCTCACATAATCAATATTGTGTCCTATCGCTCCTGTACTGTAGAGGTATCTGACCAAGTGGACATGTCCCAGCCAATGTACTGGGATCGTCTGGACACCCCTCTGCCAGACAGAGCATGGATTGATGTCCTTGATTCTAAGGATAAGAGTCTGAAACAGAAGGAGAAGGGGCCATGGACTGCACTGTCCAAGGAGGAAAAAATTGCCTGTAATCCCCTCTCAATTCATTTAAAAAAGCTTTATTGGCATGGGAAACATACTGAATGTTTACATTGCCAAAGCAAATGAAAATGTACTATCTCATTCCTTCTCATTTATCAGCCTTTCATCCTGCTACCCTTAATATTTCTCTTTCTCTGTCCTCCTTCTCCAGTGTACAGGCTGAAGTTCAACCACACCTACCCTGAGATGAAGAAGCCGTCCCATGAGTGGAAGACCGTGATTGGTGGGATGTTCATCTTCTTTGGCATCACTGGTCTGGTGGTGTTTTGGCAGGGCCACTATGGTACGAATTCTCATGGTTGATTGCTAAACTTGATAGACTTCCTCGAGCCTGTATCACACATGTTCCATCCTCAAAGTTGCTGTTCTCTTTCTCCCTTGTGTCGCACAGTGTACCCACCTCAACCTCACACTTTTGGTGAGGAGTGGCAGGCTAAGCAGATCCAGAGGATGCTGGACATGCGGGTCAACCCAATTGAGGGCTTTTCTGCCAAGTGGGACTACAAGAACAAACAATGGAAGTAAATTAAGTAATGGAATGGACGGGATACTGTACTGAAATGAGGAGTGGTTGGACTTGACAACACCTTGAGCCTCTGTTTAGCCAACAGCCTCTCCTTCCACCATAGCTACCCATCTGAATCCATCCCCATACTGTTTAAGTAAAAAAAAAAAAAAAAAAACGGTTGGCTTTCTTCTCTCTCCATCTATCTGAGAAAAAATGTCTAACAATATGGGCTGCTTGTCCTAATTTCTGCTTTAGCATTCCAGTGGTATTGTGTCTGGTTTGGCCATAAAGGAAGTGAGTATTGCGGGTTATACAATTGCCTTGGTGGTCCCTGTGGTTCAGATACACTAACAAAAAAAACTGCCTAGTATACTTCTGTTTTATCCCATAACTGTGAAACTCTTTAAAGACATGCTCCGATACTTTGGCTTTAAAGACATGCTCTGGTACTTTGGCTTTAAAGACATGCTCTGGTACTTTGGCTTTAAAGACATGCTCCGATACTTTGGCCTTAAAGACATGCTCTGGTACTTTGGCTTTAAAGACATGCTCTGGTACTTTGGCTTTAAAGACATACACCGGTACTTTGGCTTTAAAGACATGCTCCGATACTTTGGCTTTAAAGACATGCACCGGTACTTTGGCTTTAAAGACATGCTCTGGTACTTTGGCTTTAAAGACATGCTCTGGTACTTTAGCTTTATAGACATGCTCTGATTCTTTGGCTTTAAAGACATGCTCTGATACTTTGGTGACAAATAAGTATTTTTTTTAGACCTCCCACTTTGTACTGGATGTGTCAGTTCATACATGTATAATCTGAGCAACATTACTGTGTTACCTCAATTAGCCATGAAATCCATAGTTTGAAAGACTGTTTTCTAGAAGCTGTGCTGCACCATATTCCCTACATTTCCCCCCATGTGGGCAAGCCCCCAAGAATATGAGATCCAGCCTCTCGCCATTTGTGACAGCTTGTGAGACTCACCCACAGCAGAGGGAGAGAGAGCAATAGCGTGGTGCACGTACAGTTGTAGACGGAAGTTTACATACACCTTAGCCAAATACATTTAAACTCAGTTTTTCATAATTCCTGACATTTAATCCTAATAAAAATTCCCTGTCTTAGGTCAGTTAGGATCACCATTTTATTTTAAGAATGTGAAATGTCAGAATAATAGTAGAGAGAATGATTTATTTCAGCTTTTATTTCTTTCATCACATTCCCAGTGGGTCAGAAGTTTACATACACCCAATTAGTATTTTGTAGCATTGCCTTTAAATTGTTTGACTTGGGTCAAACGTTTCGGGTAACCTTCCACAAGCTTCCCACAATAAGTTGGGTGAATTTTGGCCCATTCCTCTTGACAGAGCTGGTGTAACTGAGTCAGGTTTGTTGGCCTCCTTGCTCGCACACACCTTTTCAGTTCTGCCCACAAATGTTCTATAGGATTGAGGTCAGGGCTTTGTGATGGCCACTCCAATACCTTGACTTTGTTGTCCTTAAGCCATTTTGCCACAACTTTGGAAGTATGCGTGGGGTCATTGTCCATTTGGAAGACCCATTTGCGACCAAGCTTTAACTTGATGTCTTGAGATGTTGCTTCAATATATCCACATAATTTTCCTCCCCCATGATGCCATCTATTTTGTGTTATGCACCAGTCCCTCCTGCAGCAAAGCACCCCCACAACATGATGCTGTCACCCCCGTGCTTCATGGTTGGGATGGTGTTCTTTGTCGTTGGTCATTATGGCCAAACAGTTGTATTTTGGTTTCATCAGACCAGACAACATTTCTCCAAAAAGTACGATCTTTGTCCTCATGTGCAGTTGCAAACCATAGTCTGGCTTTTTTATGGCGGTTTTGGAGCAGTAGCTTCTTCCTTGCTGAGTGGCCTTTCATGTTATGTCGATATAGGACTCGTTTTACTGTGGATATAGATACTTTTGTACATGTTTCCTCCAGCATCTTCACAAGGTCCTTTGCTGTTGTTCTGGGATTGATTTGCACTTTTCACACCACAATACATTCATCTCTAGGAGACAGAAGGCATCTCCTTCCTGAGCGGTATGACAGCTCTGTGATCCCATGGTGTTTATACTTGCATACTATTGTTTGTACAGATGATAGTGGTACCTTCAGGCATTTGGAAATTGCTCCCAAGGATGAACCAGACTCGTGGAGGTCTACATGTTTTTTCTGAGGTCTTGGTTGATTTCTTTTGATTTTCCCATGATGTCAAGCAAAAAGGCACTGAGTTTGAAGGTAGGTCTTGAAATACATCCACAGGTATCTACAGGTATACACTCCAATTGACTCAAATGATGTCAATTAGCCTATCAGAAGCTTCTGAAGCATTTTATGGAATTTTTGTAAGCTGTTTAAAGGCACAGTCAACTAAGTGTAAGTAAACTTCTGCACCATTGTAATTGTGAAACAGTGAATTATAAGTGAAGTAATCTGTAAACAATTGTTGGAAAAATTACTTGTGTCATGCACAAAGTAGATGCCGACTTGCCAAAACTATAGTTTGTTAACAAGACATTTGTGGAGTGGTTGAAAAACAAATTGTTATGACTCAAATGTATGTTATAACTTAAGTTTATGTAAACTTCCCACTTCAACTGTATCTGCACGTACACTATATACACAAAATGATGTGGACACCCCCTTCAGCCACGTACAGGTGTATAAAGTCGAGCACACAGCCATGCAATCTCCATAGAACACTGGCAGTAGAATGGCCTTACTGAAGAGCGCAGTGACCTTCAACGTGTCATCGTCATAGGATGCAACCTTTCCAACAAGTCAGTTTGTCAAATTTCTGCCCTGCTAGAGCTGCCCTGGACAACTGTAAGTGCTGTTATTGTGAAGTGCAAACGTCTAGGAGCAACAACGGCTCAGCCACGAAGTGGTAGGCCACACAAGCTCACAGGACGGGACTGCCGAGTGCTGAAGCGCATAAAAATCGTCTGTCCTCGGTTGCAACACTCACTATCAAGTTACAAACTGCCTCTGGAAGCAACGTCAGCACAAGAACTGTTCGTCGGGAGCTTCATGAAATGGGTGTCCATGGCCATGCAGCCGCACACAAGCCTAAGTTCACCTTGCGCAATGCCAGGTGTCGGCTGGAGTGGTGTAACTATTTGCCGCTATTGGACTATGTAACAGTGGAAACTGGTTCTCTGGAGTGATTAATCACGTTTCACCATCTGGCAGTCATACGCACAAATCTGGGTTTGGCGGATGCAAGGAGAACGCTACCTGCACCAATGCATAGTGCCAACTGTAAAGTGTGGTGGAAGAGGAATAATGGTCTGTGGCTGGTTCTCATGGTTCCCTTAGTTCCAGTGAAGGGAAATCTTAACGCTACAATGACAACAAAAAAATTAAATCAACCCTTGTACCTTTTTGTGTGCTTTCCTTACTTGTAGTGATGATGCTCAGAGCCTCAGACCATACATGATCTTTAACTTGTTTGCCATCTATACTCTCCACTACAAGCATAATCAAATAATTTTCTACAGAAAATACTGATATTCTTTGCAATGTTAGGACTAATTTTAGGTAAGGGACAGCATCAAGCCTGTTAAGGCAGCAGTCAGCAATTGAAAAACTAACAAAGCCTCCTCCCCATCCCTGTTTGGGTAAAAAGCTGAGGGATGGGGCTGGAGATATGTAACCACTCTCAAATTCATAGATGGGAGCAAAGACTGCCCAGTCATGATGTAAAAATTATAGTTTTAACCATGAGGTTATATATTGTTTGTTTACATTTTCTTTGTTTATAAACATTGGAGTAAAATAAGCTCATTTTGGGTTCCGGTGGGGCACGAAAGTTGAACTAAGCTCATGAGGCATTTATTTATAAGTTATATTCTTCAAGAATCAATGGGTGCATATTCACTTATAATTTTTAAAAAATGTACAGTACCAGTCAAAAGTTTGGACATGCTGACTCATTCAAGGTTTTTATTTTATTTGACTATTTTCTACATTGTAGAATAATAGTGAATACGTCACAACTATTAAATAACACGTATAACACACAGTGTATTTTAGATTCTTCGAAGTAGACACCAGTTGCCTTGATGACAGCTTTGCACACTCATTCTCTCAACCAGCTTCACCTGGAATGCTTTTCCAACAGTCTTGAAGGAGTTCTCATATAGTAAAATTAAAGAAAAACCTTGGAACGAGTAGGTGTGTCCAAACTTTTGACTGGTACTGTATGTAGCAACTACAGATTTTTCCCTTTAATTCAAGGATCTGAGCCTTTATTTCCATTTATCTAAAATTACATTCCCAAATCTAACTGCCTGTAGCTCAAGACCTGAAGCAAGGATATGCATATTCTTGATACCATTTGAAAGGAAACACTTTGAAGTTTGTGGAAATGTGAAATGAATGTAGGAGAATAAAACACATTAGATCTGGTAGAAGAAAATACAAAGAAAAAACATGTTCTATCTTTGAAAAGCAAGAGAAAGGCCATTAAATCACTTTGGAGTCTAGGCACAATTTTGATTTTGGCCACTAGATGGCGGTGTATGTGCAACGTTTTAGACTGATCAAATGAACCATTGCATCACTGCCCAAAATGTTGTCAACTGTCCGGGGGGGGAAAGAGACATACACCGGTCCTGTAGAGGTGTTAAATTAATTTACAGAATAATATATTCATTTGGATGTTCTCTCCTTTAGGATCAAGTCTAGCGAACATTGTAAAGGGTTAATGTGACACTACATTAGCAATTACAGGATACGTACCGTTTGACATCACACAGGACATTTTCAACCAACCTTAACGATACTTCCACAATTCCCGACTTGGAAGACAACCAATGTCTTCTAAACATCCATGTCTAGTTGGAGGGGGTTTGTTTGAATTTAGAAATTGCTCTGCTATTTAATGAAATAAATGTTTTGTTCCATGAGGTAATCCAACAATGTGTAAATCCCAATCTTGTCTATTTCAAATCTTCCGTCATTGATCAAGACACGTGTCATTCCACGTGGCACTTTGGGGTGGACACTCACCCGTCTCAATCAATGAGAGAAGATAAAACATAAAAAAAATAGACAAGATGGCGGCGTACACATGGTTGGATTACTTCTCAATTCAAACGAACCCCCTGCAACTAGACACGGACGTTTAGCAGACATTGGTTGTCTTGAATCGAGTCTGGAATTGAAGAAGTTGGTTGAAAACTCTGTCCTACTTTAACATGTTCAACAACTAGATCAAAATCATGAACCTTTGAGTGTTCCTCAAATGATGTCTTCTGGCCTTTTCCCTCACCCCTCCCAAAATGAAAATTCTGACATCTCTCCATGTTCCACATTGGTCTTTTATTCAGTTGCATGTAATCTAAGACATAGAACAGACCATGAGACACACCGTTGTTTTCCTCCTTTACCCGATCAATATTCTATTAGCAGTTAAAATGCAAAACATTAACAATGAAATACAAAGTACACATCAATGCAAATATGGAATTTAATAAGGCAATTTGAAGGGACACTACACCAAATATCATAAATAACATTTCAAAGTCAAGCAAATTGTTTTGTTTTTAAAATGTTAGTAACCATGATACTATTCTAATGATGGTTTAAATAACTAGTACATAGTGTCAATGCTGTTTCAATTCATTCTTATGCCTCCAGCAAAACATTTTCCATACAACACGAATGCACACACACACACACACACACAGAGGGAACTTCATGTGACAAAGGTCACATTGCAGGAAAAGCCTGCAAGCAGCTTTTTGTTAGCCTGGTCAAGACAAACATGCCATGACAATTCTATAAGGAGTTGGCAAGAGAGCCGTAACAGACTGGCACCCTGGCTAGTGGATTACAGACTGGCACCCTGGCTAGTGGATTACAGACTGGCACCCTGGCTAGTGGATTACAGACTGGCACCCTGGCTAGTGGATTACAGACTGGCACCCTGGCTAGTGGATTACAGACTGGCACCCTGGCTAGTGGATTACAGACTGGCACCCTGGCTAGTGGATTACAGACTGGCACCCTGGCTAGTGGATTACAGACTGGCACCCTGGCTAGTGGATTACAGACTGGCACCCTGGCTAGTGGATTACAGACTGGCATGCATTCTAGCGTTTTGTGGGGCACAACACTAGAAAAATATATTACTGTCTTGGAATGTGTGATGAAATGGTTCATGATCACTTGGCAGATATTCATCTATAGCAGGGCTCTCCCACCCTGTTCCTGGAGCAGCCAGGGCGTTTAAGTTTGGTGTCGATATTGGACGTCTATCCACGTCCTAAAATGTTGGGAAATGCCTTCAAAACCGGCCACTAGGGGCAACAGTGAACACTATCACCATCAAGTAGACTTGGGTTTTGCCAGGGTGTTGTGGATGGCCGAAATCCCATGACTCTGGATCAGAAGACTGTGTGTTCGATCCCAGTTGTGGACAATATCCCAAACCTTAACACTTACCTTAACCATTCAGAATGAATCCCTAAACTGAACCCTTAACTTCAACATTTGGTGAAATGGAACGATACACTTTGAAATGTTATGTTTGGAGCAACGTGGCCAGCTATTTGCCTGGAGAGCAACCATCCTGCAGGTTTTCACTCCAACCCCAGCTGTAACTAACCTGATTCAGCTTATCAACCAGGTAATTCAATTCAGGTGTGCTACATTAGGGTTGGAGTGTAAAACCTACAGGACGGTAGCTCTCCAGGAACAGGGTTGGAGTGAAAACCTACAGGGCTCTGCTCTCCAGGAGCAGAGCCCTGATCTATAGTATATTCATAAGTAAAGAGAAAACCTTGTCCCCAGAGAATCAAATAATATGGTGTTCTTGAGATATCAAACAGAAAATAATTAGGAGAGCATCAAGATCCTAAGCAGGGTGGACCTGAACAAACTGTTGCTAACTAAATACCCCGGAGGGCCCGGCCCTGGGACTAAATACCCCGGAGGGCCCGGCCCTGGGACTAAATACCCCGGAGGGCCCGGTACTGGGACTAAATACCCCGGAGGGCCCGGTACTGGGACTAAATACCCCGGAGGGCCCGGCACTGGAACTAAATACCCCGGAGGGCCCGGCACTGGAACTAAATACCCCGGAGGGCCCGGCACTGGGACTAAATACCCCGGAGGGCCCGGTACTGGGACTAAATACCCCGGAGGGCCCGGCACTGGAACTAAATACCCCGGAGGGCCCGGCACTGGGACTAAATACCCCGGAGGGCCCGGCACTGTGACTAAATACCCCGGAGGGCCCGGCACTGTGACTAAATACCCCGGAGGGCCCGGCACTGTGACTAAATACCCCGGAGGGCCCGGCACTGTGACTAAATACCCCGGAGGGCCCGGCACTGTGACTAAATACCCGGAGGGCCCGGCACTGTGACTAAATACCCCCGGTAACTAAATACCCGGAGGGCCCGGCACTGTAACTAAATACCCCGGAGGGCCCGGCACTGTAACTAAATACCCCGGAGGGCCCGGTACTGTAACTAAATACCCCGGAGGGCCCGGTAGGGGGCCCGGTACTGTAACTAAATACCCCGGAGGGCCCGGTACTGTAACTAAATGTACCCCCGGAGGGCCCGGCACTGTAACTAAATACCCCGGAGGGCCCGGCACTGTGACTAAATACCCCGGAGGGCCCGGCACTGGACTAAATAGGGCCCGGCACTGTAACTAAATACCCGGAGGGCCCGGTACTGTGACTAAATACCCCGGAGGGCCCGGTACTGTAACTAAATACCCCGGAGGGCCCGGTACTGTAACTAAATACCCCGGAGGGCCCGGTACTGTAACTAAATACCCCGGAGGGCCCGGCACTGTAACTAAATACCCCGGAGGGCCCGGTACTGTAACTAAATACCCTGGAGGGCCGGTACTGTATGAGCTGCTTGGAGGGTGTTGGCAGTCGGATAAATGTTTCCTGATGAAACCCAAGTTATTAAATCTGCAATTGAGAAAAGCAGGCAAAAAACATAAGATTTAAAAACAACAATATTAAAGGAGGGAATGCATAGAAAACGTAAATAAACTAACAGGGCTTTGACATAAAATAAAGCATATAAACGTTGACACGTCTCTAAAGTTTAACACAGGTCTGTCTGCTACACTGTTCAAATAAAATGTGGAAAAACCACAGCAAGTGAGAGACCTCATTCCAGTTTTGAAACGCAGGACACCGCTGCAAAGTCTCAAAGGCTGGGTTTTCAACCGTCTACCTGTCACACAAGAGGAGCCCTACTTCCCTAGGGCTCCGTTCCCTGAAGCAGAGGGTCAGGATGTGGGTGGAGGGGGTTGTACCAGTCTCTCCTCACACCCTCCTTCTCATCCTCCTACTTCCTCCTGAATGAAGCTAACTGCCAGAGCACAGAGTGTGACACTACGCCAGACTACAAGCACCCTCCTGACTTACTGACGCTGTGTTTAAATGAAAGACGCTTGGAAACCAAAGAATCGTTTTCCTCAGTCTCTGTCGACCAGGTTTGACAGATGTGCTCTGAACAGCAGGTTGGGTGTTGAGTGACGCACGCCATCAGCTGCTGTGACAGGAAGGAGATCAGAAATGAATGTGCCAAGTGTGAAAACTAAGGCAGACAGAGGTGGCAGGTTGAAAGGGTCCGACCTGGAAGTCAGCCTGACAACATTTTCTCATGTCTTAGATCTATCTATATGAACGTCAGAAGTCTCAATGATCTGTAATCTCACTAAATAAGGGTTCTGCTTCATTCATCTTCAATCTCATTAGCTAAAATGATCACAAGGTTGTGTTGTAAGTTTTAAACACTGAACATTCTCTCCAACTGAGCCTCTATCTCCAGCTGCTAGATAAATACTCTTTGTCACTGGCTAGTGGTTTGTTGTGCACGTTGTGTGTTCTGTGTGCCAGGTATTTGACCACCATCACAACAGGAAATGATCACGTGGGTTTTAATGGTTAAAAAATAAATCAAAATAAAAACAAACCAATGAACACACACGACAAATTAAATTACCTCACTCATTTTAGGCCAATGCGCCGAATATGATGCGCTAGCTTGTTTCTGAATCACTTTTACATTTGTAAAAAAAACCTAATTAATACAGCAATTGGAGAAAAGGTCAACAGGAAAGAGTAAACAAAAGGGAAAAAAGAGGAAGGTTTGGCCCAAGACAGTTCTAGATACCTCCCTCCATTTTCCTGTGTTTTAGGGTGTTGCAGGGAGGTCTTTGATGAGGGTAACATAAGTGACCGCTGTCTTTAATCTCAACAGTTTGTCAGAGTCCTCAGTGTATGGTGGGATGGAAGGTTCAAACATAATCATGTATTTTCTTGGAAATTAAAAAGGAGAAATAAGAAAAGTTAAACTAATTCCTTCATTCCACCCCCCTCCACCCGTACAAGACGGCGTCTGTTGTGGCTGTCGTTCTCACAGGCGTTTCTGAGCGAAGAGTGACCCTACGACGACTCCTGTGACCAGGGTCATCCCCGCCAGAAACCACTTCTTAAAGCTCTCCTGAGACTTCCTGCTCTCGGCTGCAGCGTCCATCCCAAAGATCTCGGCAAACCGGTCCTGGAGATAGAGAGAAGGGAGTTGGTGAACAAAATGAGGTATAACCAAAAACAACTCTATACCTTTATTATATAATGCACTTATTTTAAAATCAGAGCTAAATATAAATGCTATCAGCACGTCCACAACCAGAAAACCTCCCTATGTGGAACAACAGTAACCCCCAAGTGAATCCCTTTCACTGTTGACATTTTCCTCACCATCGGGGTCATCTTGAGCCCACCCCTTCCAGGAAATCATTTGAGAGAACGTCCCAGAACTATGACATAAAAGGTCTGCACTTCTGGCTACAGCCACAAGAGGGAAGCAGCACACATTGGATGATACATCCGATTACATCTGGCACTGATGTTTCCGGCTGGCTGAGGTTGTTTTCAGTGCAGTGAGTGAATAGTGGACTACACTGGCCAGTAAAACAAATAGTTCTCAAACAATATAATATCAAGACTGATGACAATATAAACCAAGTAGTTTACATTTCTGTTTGTGTAAACCTTCATGACTTAACATTCAGATGGTCAGACAGAGTGTCTTTGTCCCGTTGCTGAAAGTAAAGTAAGATAGACTCATTCCAGAGGAATTCCAAACATGCTGCTTTGATTACAGATGGGTGGTGTACACATCTCCCACAACCCCTCTCTTCCTTCCCCTCTAACAGGGTGATACAGTCATCACTCCTTCAAATACAGAAGAATACTGAACAATGGAGCCGGAAGCAAAGAAACAACATTAAAATAGCCACGACGGTTGTGTTTCCGTTAACAGGATTTGTGACTGTGACGTCACAGCTGTGAAGGTGTCTGGTGAAAAGCTTCTGAGGAATCGAGAGATGTTTTTCAAAGGAAAGGATTCCAAGTGTGTGTGTGTGTGTGTGTGTGTGTGTGTGTGTGTGTGTGTGTGTGTGTGTGTGTGTGTGTGTGTGTGTGTGTGTGTGTGTGTGTGTGTGTGTGTGTGGGGTGGGGGGCATGGCAGGGTCAGATAACAGCACATACGTCAATTCAACGTCTATTCCTCAGTCCTGAAGACCTCAGCTAGCTAGCACTGCCAGAGACAGACACTACTGTTGGCCTACAGATACACTGGCAGACAGACATAATACTGTAGACCAGGGAGAGGCCTGATTGGTGTCACAGTTTTGCCCCAGCCCCAGTTAACACACCTGACTCCAATAATCAACTAATTATGAACTTCAATTTAGAACGCAATTATACTGAACCAAAATATATAAACGCAACATTTAATGTGTCGGTCCCATGTTTCATGAGCTGAAATAAAAAAATCCAAGAATTGTTCAATACGCACAAAAAGCTGATTTCTCTCAAATGTTGTTTACATGACCTGTTCGTGAGCATTTCTCCTTTGCAAAGATAACCCATCCACCTGACAGGTGTGGCATATCAAGAGGCATGATCATTACACAGGTGCACCTTGTGCTGGGGACAATAAGAGGCCACTAAGATGTGCAGTTTTGTCACACAACACAATGCCACAGCTGTCATGTTGAGGGAGCTTGTAATTGGCATGCTGACCGCAGGAATGTCCACCAGAGCTGTTGCCAGAGAATTTCATGCAAATATCTCTACAATAAGCCACCTCCAACTTAATTTTAGAGAAATTGTTGCATGTTGCATTTATATTTTTGTTCAGTATAGTTTAAAAATTAGCTGGCTTTGCTAAGGATGGGGATAAAGTGTGACATCAGCCAGCTGAGGTCTGACCCTCCCTGGTCTACAGTTTTGTGTCTGTCTGGCAGTGTTTATCTGTAGGCCAACAGTAGTGTTCGTCTCTGGCAGTGCCAGCTAGCTCAGGTCTGACCCTCCCTGCAGAGTAGACCTACAGATAAACCTACTGCAGTGAAAACTGTATTACATCCATAGTGTTCACAATCATCACTCAATGATTCTGGTGCAAACACTGTCCAAACAAACCCACCACAGCCAAACCAAACTACAGTAGGTGAAGTCCGTCGTCTGTCTGCAGAGTCTAAGGAATGTCAACATGTAAGGCTAACTGTGCTGCAGGAGTCAGCAGCACTCTGAAGTTAGCCTAGTGATTAGAGCATTGGGTCGGTCACCGAATCCCTGAGCTGACAAGGTAAACATCTGTTAACCCGCCGCTGAGCAAGGCAGTTAACCCACTGTTCTCCGTTCGACGTAGACTATGGCAGAGATGGTGGGTTAACGAATGCACTCCGTTGTACAACTGATTAGTTATCTCCCTTTCACTGAGAGGTGAAGCCACAGAGTATCGCTCCCTGAGAGAACACCATGAAGGGGAATGACAGGAATGCTGTGGGTGTAGAAAATAAAGATCTCGGTTTGCGATGACATGTGTGAAAGCATATCAGAATACAGAGTGAGTTGACAGGTGAAACCAAAAGCCTTCATAAAAATAGGATAAGAGTTCACTTCACTTCCCCTCTCCTGAATAGCCTCCCTGAAAGAATACATTTGATTTTTAACACACTTGCTCATCTTTCTACCATATCATCTAGGTTCATCTTCAATGTCTCTGCCCAGGTCTGTGTCAGCTCTACACTGCTTCCTGTGGTCTGTAATCATGGCAGGTAGCAGCATAATGCTCAACCCTGTAGTCATCAGTGCTTATTGATCTCCGGAGGTCTCATGTGTATTCTACCTGCCCAGGCATGACCATACCACACACCCCGACAGTCCACACACTGCAGAACCACACCTTTCTAGTGAACTGGGGCCTACATGTTAAATGACTGGTAGTACATCCCACAGGTCTATCCTACATGTTAAATGACTAGTAGTACATCCCGCAGGTCTATCCTACATGTTAAATGACTGGTAGTAAATCACACAGGCACATAGTAATGTTTGTCATTCTCCAGGTCTGAGTGGTTCTGTCTCAGTCCCCTGTGAGCTACCTAGCCCTAAACCTACTCTCTCCAGTGTTTTCCACTTGTTCCCCAGAGATGTCAGGTGGTAAGCAGCAGCCATTCTAAGATGTTTTCCAGCCTCTGGGTTTTTCTTTGTGTTTAAAAACTAAATAGTCGATAGCTGAAGAGAGAAGGAGAGAGGAGGGATGGAGAAGTCCATGGGGCAAAGGGGGAAAAACAACATTTCATTATAAGGTTGCCAAGGTTACCAGAGAGCAGCTGATTTGTGTGTTTGTGTCTGATAGATTATACAGAGCTACGTGGCTGAGAGGAAAGGCCCACAACACCACCGGCCCCCTGAGTTAGCTCTAACAGGTTACCCCGCTGGGTTTCACCACCATCATGACCTGTAACAACATCTCCTTGGTGAAACAATGACCACTAGATTACTCAGAATACTTCTCTTTTTTTAAATCAATGAAAAAAGGTGCTATTTTAGAGAATGTAAGCAATATTTAAGATAGTTTTGAGGTTTAGACTAAAGTGTTCCTCTTCATAATTTAGAGCCCGTAGGTCCCCAGAGAGAGAATCTGAATTAACCAGAGCCTTTCAAATAACTCAGCATCAGCTGATCTGGGCAGGTCTATTTCAATAGAGGCCTCAGCTCAGTTTGGCAACCTGAAAGGCAAAATATGCAGAGGGAACACAGTTACCAAACAGAGTTGAAACAATGGTAAATGGGGAGTGTTCCATTCAAATGCAGAATGGAATCCAGAATGTTCAGCTAGCCTAGTTGGGTGAATTACAGAATGCTGGCATAGGCCTGAGAACACAGAAGCCTGTGAATAAAACTAACAAAAAAAGGCCAGATTCCGCTTTAAACCAGCCCAACGAAAGACAATAGAGGGTTGCAAAACCCTTTGGTCACACTGGACGGATTTCCTGTCAAATGCTGCATTCTTCAGTGATGACGCAGGACTTCTAGATTGTATCATCCAGTATTTTGAGTAATAAGTTGTCACCTCATGTCTCAGGCATGCCTCCCCGATGTTGAAGTCTGACCTTTGCTGAGTCATAATGAAAACGCTGGATGTGTTGTGCTTCTAGGGCAAAAGTGCAATTCTAAATCAGTACGTCTTGTTTGTTGAGTAAACTCAAATAAACAAAACTGTTGCGGTTAGATTACATTTCCGAGTGACCTCAAAAAGGACATCTTTTAATCTACGCCGCTGGTCAAACATGTTGAATATTACTCACACTGACCACAGTCTGACCTCTTATCTGCCATCGTGATGCACACAGGCAGGGCAGAACTAGGCTAAAGTTGACAGCTAAGACAGTGCTCCCAGTCCCACCCTCAGAAAACAACTCCTCATGCCTGTCAGCAGATCATCCCATAGGGCGGCGCACAATTGGCCTAGCGTCGTCCAGGTTTGGCAGGTGTAGGCCGTCATTGTAAATAAGAATTTGTTCTTAACGGACTTGCCAAGTTAAATAAAGGTTCAATAAATAAATAAAAATTAAGGTCATATGACAATTGGCAGACAGTCATCCTCCAGAATGTGAAAGTCGGGCTTTGGGCCAAACCATCGGGCACCTGGCCACTGCAGCATGGAGGGGGGGTTAATACACCTGGCAAAGCCCTGGAGCAAGGCTCTGTTCTGCCTTTAACTTCTCCTGCTCAAATAGTACTCTAGCTATGTAGACATAAAGACTGGTGATTGATTAGAAACAACCCACACTAAGCAACTCTGCCATTCACGCCCCTTTAAACACTCATGCAAGGCCGAGGGCTAGGGGAGCCCACGCAGGCCGAGGGCTAGGGGAGCCCACGCAGGCCGAGGGCTAGGGGAGCCCACGCAGGCCGAGGGCTAGGGGAGCCCACGCAGGCCGAGGGCTAGGGGAGCCCACGCAGGCCGGAGCCCACGCAGGCCGAGGGCTAGGGGAGCCCACGCAGGCCGAGGGCTAGGGGAGCCCACGCAGGCCGAGGGCTAGGGGAGCCCACGCAGGCCGGAGCCCACGCAGGCCGTGGGCTAGGGGAGCCCACGCAGGCCGGAGCCCACGCAGGCCGAGGGCTAGGGGAGCCCAAGCAGGCCGACCTAGTCGGCTCGGGGATTCAAACCAGCAACCTTTCGGTTACTGGCCCAACCACTAGACTACCTGCTGCCCTTACCACTGTCAGACCCAACACTCTTAACCACTAGACTACCTGCCTCTCTAGCTAGGAGGTGGTCTGGTAAAAAGGACAATAGGGATAGAGGAACTTGATGGTGACCTCCCAGCAGGCTGTTATTGTAGGTTCTAGTCTACACATTAAGGAGAGTCTGTCTGACCTCTTCCTCTAGTGGGTCGTGTCTCTGCTGAGCCATCCGGAGACGAATCCGTTCACTAAAGAGATGAATGAGTCGGACATTCAGGCTCCGACGCCGATCTGTTCTCAATCTCAGTTTGGATCCCCTAGCAGGGCAGCTCACATTCTGTCACCACCGCACTCCTCACAGAGCCTAGGGGAAAAGGGGGCCACAGCCACCACACACAGAGAAACATGTGTATATTTTGCTTCTTCAGATCCGCTGTGTCACCAGCAGCAACCCCACAAAGTTGAACCCTCAAAAACACTCACCGACTCCAACCCCCTCACAAAGGGGCAAAGACCTACCATCTGTCTGAAAGAAAGAGGAGAATAGAAAATGATAGGAAGTGACAGAGGAAGAGATTCATGAGAGTGAGGGGTGTAAATGGGATAGGAGACAAGGAGACTAGGAGAGGAAAGACAACATTAAAATATGGCTACAACATTTACTTATTTTTATTTAACTAGGCAAGTCAGTTAAGAACAAATTCATATTTACAATTATGACCTACCCCGGCAAAACCCTAATGACGCTGGGCCAATTGTGTGCCGCCCTATGGGACTCCCAATCACATCCAGTTGTGATACAGCCTGGAATCAAACCAGGGTCTGTATTGATGCCTCTAGCACGGAGATGCAGTTCCTTAGCCACGTCGCGCCAATCGGGAGCCCCAAATATGGCTCTTATTACATTGCCGCCAATTCGAACAAGAACAACAATGATCATGATGATCACAAGTCGGCTTAATCATATTCATTACAGCGCTTTCAGATTCTGGAATATTTGCTGGGCACCGTAGCCCCTCACCCCATGTCAGTTTAATAGATCACAGCTACCACACTAATCTCATAGAGAGGTCTCATAATCTGATATCAGTTTCTATACATGCACACAGAGACCGGCAGAGAGAGAGAGAAACCTAGGGAGGGGTTAATGGGGAGAAAATGCAGGCCAATACAGCCAATCTAATAAAGATGGAGAAACTGCAAGTAAGATAACAGGCCGAGGGACAGAGAGAGGCCGAGGGACAGAGAGAGGCCGAGGGACAGAGGGAGGCCGAGGGACAGAGGGAGGCCGAGGGACAGATTCAGTGGCAGAGAGAGGGAGAGAATGGGGAAAGGAATCCTGACCTGATTTCCCACACTAAGACAGCTCAGAACTGGAGCAGAGAGCAGCAACCACAATGTTTCCACTGAGAGTACACCAACACAGAGAACACTACTCCAGTTCCTCTACCAACACACACACAGACCACTGCTCTAGTTCCTCGACCAACACACAAAGACCACTATTCTAGTTCTTCTACCAACACACAAAGACCACTATTCTAGTTCTTCTACCAACACACACACACACAGAACACTACTCTAGTTCTTCTACCAACACACACAGAGAACACTACTCTAATACCTCTACCAACTAACAGACCACAGAGCAACATTCATGGTGTCGCTAGCGGAGTCATTCTGGCCCTCTCTCTAACAGCCCTGGTTGTAGGCTAGGCATACATGTCTTCAGGGCCCAACTGTAGCTACACTGCTGTAGGCCTGTTAGTGAAACTGCTGAACACCAGGCCCCTCATTCTGGGCCCCTCCTCCCTCCTGAACAGCCCTGGTTGTAGGCCCCTCCCCTCCTGAGGCCCCTCCTCCCTCCTGACATGTCTTCCTGGGCCCCTCCTCCCTCCTGAACACCAGGCCCCTCCACCCTGCTGTAGGCCCCTGTTCCTGAACACCAGGCCCCTGAAACTCCCCGCTGAACACCAGGCCCCTCCCCCTCCTCCCAGGCCCCTCCTCCCTCCTGAACACCAGGCCCCTCCCTCCTGAACACCAGGCCCCTCCTCCCTCCTGAACACCAGGCCCCTCCTCCCTCCTGAACACCAGGCCCCTCCTCCCTCCTGAACACCAGGCCCCTCCTCCCTCCTGAACACCAGGCCCCTCCTCCCTCCTGAACACCAGGCCCCTCCTCCCTCCTGAACACCAGGCCCCTCCTCCCTCCTGAACACCAGGCCCCTCCTCCCTCCTGAACACCAGGCCCCTGCTCCCTCCTGAACACCAGGCCCCTCCTCCCTCCCCGCTGCTGAACACCAGGCCCCTCCTCCCTCCCCGCTGCTGAACACTGATCTACATCAGCACAGCTGGATGTCAGGCTGCTCTGTACAGAATCACATATTCACCATATTTAGAGCACAGCAACAGCTCATTGCTTAGTGTGGTGCTGCTCAGTTGGATGGTGAGCTGTGTTGGTGCACCAAGTGAGCCAGTGGTGCTGCAGGTCCCTCTTCCACATCACTGAATGATAGAGGCTATAAATAGAGCAGAGATAGGGGGAGTTGCCACTAAATGGACTGCTCCATTGAGCAAGACCCCATTACACATGTACACACACAGATGTGCATAGACAGTGTTTTTTTCTCTCCCAGCTACATACTCCAATCTCATTCAGTCTGTAGTGTACACGTTATGGTGGCTGGATCCCCCTGCAACCCTGGAGGAGTGGAACGTCCCAACCTTCCTTGAAGGTGAGTTGAGCCCCCCCACTCCCTGCAACCCTGGAGCAATGGAATGGCCCAATCTCTCTCCCTCTCCTCAGCATCAAACCTACTGTCCCAGACTGACGGTTTTGTGACAAGGCTGAGGGAGACAGAATCACACCATCTGTTTAATGACATTTTCCCTCAGTCACTGACACACCATCAACCCCCACACAGACAATGCAGTGTGTGCCAGACTGAACACATTTATAAGGAAACGCTTTATTGCAAAAGACAAAACAAACTTGAAAGTGTCCGTGTGGGTAAGCATGTGTGCATGGGGTGCATGTGACAGGTCTCCTGCAATAGTGCCAAGGTAGAGGTAAGTTGCATATGCCCGCTTACCATGTGCTTGCTAACTCTCACTTACAGCTCGCTGCCGCCGGCTAGCCCTGTTATGAATTGGGGAGCAGCTTCGTGCACACGTCTTCACTCACGGCGGTACACGTTAACTGGTTGTCTTGAAATTCCAGGCTAACCGGCAGGGGATCTCAGAGACGTGTCTGTACAGGCAGGGGATCTCAGAGACGTGTCTGTACAGGCAGGGGATCTCAGAGACGTGTCTGTACAGGCAGGGGATCTCAGAGATGTGTCTGTACAGGCAGGGGATCTCAGAGATGTGTCTGTACAGGCAGGGGATCTCAGAGATGTGTCTGTACAGGCAGGGGATCTCAGAGATGTGTCTGTACAGGCAGGGGATCTCAGAGATGTGTCTGTACAGGCAGGGGATCTCAGAGATGTGTCTGTACAGGCAGGGGATCTCAGAGCAGTAGTGGGCCCCAGAGATGAGTCTGTACGGCCAACCTCTGTGTGGACATGTCCTGGCAGCCATCAACCACTGTCCCACTGCCTTGTGGGTTAGTCTGGTATGACAAAGGCTATGTGAGCACACACCGGAGACAAAAGCAGTGCTGGCGGTGAGCGGACGCCAACAGACTGGACCCGGCAGGCTCCTGTGGAAGATACTGGACGTCCTGGGTTTCTCCTTCCGACAGTGAAGTAGTGATGTTGGTATCTACTATCCACTTCTGACCTCGATGAAGCCATCAACCAGAAACCGGACTAAAAGTCTGGCGGCATCTGGTGACGGGGGCAGGAGTGAATGCACCGGGAGCCCTTAAAAATCAGACCCGTGCATGCCAGCGACACAGGACTATTATGGCCGCCAGTAGTTGGGACTTGAGTGGCAGCTGCTCTCGGCAGACCACTGTGTGACTGAGCAGCCCAATTTAGGATCCACACTGCTCACCCCAGCTGGGGAGGCGCCTAGGAAAAGGTGGCCTAAAAATTGCCCACTCACTCCATCCTGGATAGACTACCGAACCTATCGGGAGTTCCACTCAGCGGTCAAAAAATGCCTTTAGAAAATAATTCCCTGGCAACATGGAACATCAGAATTATTTTGGACAATGACGATAATAGCGACCCCAACGGAGAACAGCTTTGATTGCTGCAAAACTAAGGCTCTACAACATTGACATTTCTGCCCTGAGTGAAACCAGGTTCCTGGATGAAGGGTCCCTGACAGTGGAGGGAGAAGGTTACACCTTCTTCTGGAAAAGGTTACCCTCCGGGTGGACAACATCAGCACAGTGTGGGACTGGCAATTAAGAACAGCCTTTTACCCAGCCTCACCAAAAAGTGAAAGACTCATGTCTCTCCTAGCCAAGATGCATTATGCTACTCTTCTCAGTGCATACACACTAAAGGTTGACCGATTAAATAAGGACGATTTCAAATTCTCATAACAAATCGGCCTTCTTGGACGTTGATTATGGCTGATTACATTGCAATGCACGAGGAGACTGCGTGGCAGGCTGACCACCTGTTACGCGAGTGCAGCGTCAAAAGGACCTCGTGGATGCAAGGAGTCAAGGTAAGTTGCTAGCTAGCATTAAACATATCTTAGTAAAAAAATATCAAACCTCACATGGTTGATGATATTACTAGGTTAACTAGCTTGTTTTCCATTGCATATAATCAATGCTGTGCCTGTTATTTTATCATCGAATCATGGCCTACTTCAACTTGGCCAAACAGGTGGTGATTTAACAAAAGCGCATTTGCGGAAAAGCACAATCGTTACACAAATGTACCTAACCATAAACATCAATGCCTTTCTTAAAACCAATACAAGTATATATTTTTTAAACCCTGCATATGTAGTTAAGAAATTCATGTTAGCCGGCAATATTAAATAGGGAAATTGTGTCACTTCTCTTGCGTTCAGAGTCAGGGTATATGCAACAATTTGGGCTGCCTGGCTCGTTGCCAACTGTGTAAAGACCGTAATTAATTTGCCAGAATTTTATATAATTATGACATAACATTGAAGGTCGTGCAATGTAACAGCAATATTTAGACTTCGGGTTGCCACCCGCTCTATAAAATACGTAATGGTTCTGTATTTCACTGAAAGAATAAACGTTTTGTTTTCGAAATTAGTTTCTGGATTTGAACATATTAATGACCGAAGAATTGTATTTCTGTGTGTTTATTATAATTAAGTATATGATTTGATATTTGATTGAGTAGTCTGAGCGGTAGGCAGCAGCAGGCTCGTAAGCACTAAAAAAAAAACAGCACTTTACTGCGTTTGCCAGCAGCTCTTAGCAATGCTTGAAGCACAGCGCTGTTTATGACATCAAGCCTATCAACTCCCGAGATTAAGCTGGCAATGCTAAAGTGTGTATAAGAACATCCAATAGTCAAAGGTACAGTTAAAGTCGGAAGTTTACATACATCTTAGCCAACTACATTTAAAAACTCAGCTTTTCACAATTCCTGACATTTAATCCAAGTAAGGATCACCACTATTTTAAGAATCTGAATGTCAGAATAATAGTAGAGAGAATGATTGATTTCAGCTTTTATTTCTTTCATCACATTCCCAGTGGGTCAGAGGTTCACATACACTCAATTAGTATTTGGTAGCATTGCCTTGAAATTGTTTAAGTTGGGTCAACCGTTTCGGGTAGCCTTCCACAAGCTTCCCACAATAACTTGGGTGAATTTTGGCTCATTCCTCCTGACAGAGATGGTGTAACTGAGTCAGGTTTGTCGGCCTCCTCCTTGCTCGCACACGCCTTTTCAGTTCTGCCCACAAATTTTCTACAGGATTGAAGTCAAGGCTTTGTGATGGCCACTCCAATACCTTCACTTTGTTGTCCTTAACCTGTTGAGTGTAGGGGGCAGTATTTTGATGTTTGGATGAAAAACATACCCAAATGAAACTGCCTATTTCTCAGGCCCAGAAGCTAGAATAAGCATATAATTGTCAGATTAGGACAGAAAACACTCTTAAGTTTCCAAAACTGTCAAAAATATTGAGTTTAACAGAACTGATATTGCAGGCGAAAACCTGAGGAAAATCCAACTCGGAAGTGCCTCTTATTTTGAAACCTCCCTGTTCCATTGCATGCCTTCCCTCCAGTTAAAGGGATATCAACCAGATTCCCTATGGCTTCCACATGGTGTGAACAGGCTTTGGACATCGTTTCAGCCTTTTATTCTGAAAAATGAGCGAGAACGATCACATCGCGTCAGTGGATGGGCTGGGTGCCAGCAGAGTTTTGCATGCGCCAACAGCTTGGGCTGGGTGCCAGCAGAGTTTTGCATGCGCCAACAGCTTGGAGCAGACACTTTCTCTCTCTCCTATTGAAAAAGCTATGGTCCGGTTGAAATATTGATTATTTATTGTAAAAACAACCTGAGGATTGATTATAAATTAAGCTGCCTGCTACTCAGCCGTAAAAGCTAGAATATGCATATAATTTGTACATTTGGATAGAAAACACTGAAGTTTCTAAAACTGTATGAATGATTTCTGGAGTATAACAGAACGCATATGGCAGGCAAAAACCTGAGAAAAAAATCCAACCAGGAAGTGGGAAATCTGAGGTTTGTAGTTTTTCCAACTCAGCCCCTAGTGAAGATACAGGGTGATATTAGTTATGTTTCACTTCCTAAGGCATCCACTAGATGTCAACAGTATTTAGAACCTGTTTTGAGGACTCTATTCTAAAGGAGGAGCTCAAAAGGGCTCTTTGAGTAAGTGGTCTGGCAGAGTGCCACAGCCTCGGTCTGGCGCGCTCACGTGAAAGGTAGCTACGGTCCACTTCATTTGTACAGACAAAGGAATTGGCCGGTTGGAACATTAATGAAGTTTTATGTTAAAAACATCCTAAAGATTGATTCTATACTTAGAAACATGCCAAACTACGGACTGTAACGAAACTTTTTGAACTTTTCGCCCGACGTTCGGCGCGACCTGAACATGCTTTTGGATTTGTTTACCAAACACCCTAACAAAAGAAGATATTTGGACATAACTGATGGACATTATCGAACAAATCAAACATTTATGGTGGAACTGGGATTCCTGGGAGTGCATTCCGATGAAGATCATGAAAGGTAAGTGAATATTTAAAATGCTATTTCTGAGTAATGTTGACTACCCAATAATATATATTTTTGGCTGCTTTGTTGTCTAAAGGCTGCACTCAGATTATTGCATTGTTTGCTTTCTCCGTAAGTAACAAAAAAATAATAATAATCTGACACAGCGGTTGCATTAAGGAGAAGTCTATCTAAAGTTCCATGTATAATAGTCATATCTTTATCAATGTTTATTATGAGTATTTCTGTAAATTGATGTGGCTCTCTGCAATATCTCCGCATGTTTTAGAACTACTTAACATAACGGGCCAATGTAAACTTTTTTTAATATAAATATGAACTTTATCAAACAAAACATACATGTATTGTGTAACATGAAGTCCTATGAGTGTCATCTGATGAAGATCAAAGGTTAGTGATTCATTTTCTCTCTATTTCTGCTTTTTGTGACTCCTCTCTTTGGCTGGAAAAAAATGGCTGTGTTTTTCTGTGGCTTGGTGGTGACCTAACAATCGTTTGTTGTGCTTTCGCTGTGAATCCTTTTTGAAATCAGACACTGGCTGGATTAACGATTTGATTTTTAAATGGTGTAAAATACGTGTATGCTTGAGGAATGTTAAATTATGAGATATTTGTTGTTTTCAATTTGGCTCCCTGCACTTTCACTGGCTGTTGCGGGGGAGTTGTTTAATCTAACTGCTTAACTACTTCTGTACATGGAATTGTATTTTTTATACTCATTTTTTCCTAATCGTTACAGGAAATTGCCAGGGACACTATCTGATGTGTGGAGACATTTCACTGCAGCTAATGTAGAAGGAAAAGCTGTGTACATTTGCAAATACTGTGCCAAATCATATGTGAAGAATGCAACAAAGATGCTGAATCATCTGGCCAAGTGCATAAAGTTCCCTCAGTGCTCACAACAAACAACCTCTGACAAAAGTCCCTCTACTTCTATTCGAGGTGAAAATGATGAATCCGACACCTTATCGATAGCAACAGCTCATGGTCCTCCTGGAATTTTTAAAAAACTCAATGGAGGAACGTAGTCAGAGAAATGCTGATGAATGTCTTGCTCAAGCTGTGTATGCAACTGGTTCACCTCTGATGCTCACAGGCAATGTGTATTGGAAGAGATTTCTGAATGTTCTTCGCCCAGCATACACCCCTCCAACCAGACATGCTTTATCTACTAATTTGCTGGATGCAGAGTTCAGAGTTAAAGTGAAGGTCAAGCAAATCGTAGAGAAAGCAGACTGTATTGCAATCATCTCTGACGGGTGGTCAAATGTTCATGGGCAAGGAATAATGAACTATATCATCTCCACCCCTCAACCAGTATTCTACAAGAGCACAGACAAGGGACAACAGACACACCAGTCTCTACATTGCAGATGAGCTAAAGGCAGTCAATGACCTTGGACCACAGAAGGTATTTGCATTAGTGACAGACAATACTGCCAATATGAAGGCTGCTTGGTCTAAAGTGGAGGAGTACTACCCTCACATCACACCCATTGGCTGTGCTGCTCATGCATGGAATCTGCTCATCAAGGACATCATGGCACTGAAAACAATGGATACACTCTACTAGAGAACCAGGGAAATGGTTTGGTATGTGAAGGATCATCAAGTTATAGCAGCATCATCAAGTTATAGCAGCAATCCACCTCATCAAGCAAAGTGAGAAGAATAAGAGCACCACATTGATGCTGCCCAGCAACACCTGTTGGGTTGTGTTGTCATCATGTTTGACAGTCTTCTGGAGGGGAAGGAGTCTCTCCAAGAAATGGCCATATCACAGTCTGCCGATATGGACAGCCTCATCAAGAGGATCCTCCTGGATGATGTATTTTGGGAGGGAGTGGTAAGCAGCCTGAAACCTATAGCAGTAGCCATTTCACAGATTGAGGGAGACAATGCAATCCTGTCTGATGTTCAGACTGCTTGCATATGTAAGAAAAATCACCTGCCCTGCCCACAGGCAATGGCCAACCCAAGTTCAGATCTACCTATCAGAATGTCTGTTACTGTTCACACAGTCCTCTACCAATCAGAATGTCTGTTACTGTTCACACAGTCCTCTACCAATCAGAATGTCTGTTACTGTTCACACAGTCCTCTACCAATCAGAATGTCTGTTACTGTTCACACGGTCCTCTACCTATCAGAATGTCTGTTACTGTTCACACAGTCCTCTACCAATCAGAATGTCTGTTACTGTTCACACAGTCCTCTACCAATCAGAATGTCTGTTACTGTTCACACGGTCCTCTACCAATCAGAATGTCTGTTACTGTTCACACGATCCTCTACCAATCAGAATGTCTGTTACTGTTCACACGGTCCTCGACCCATCAGAATGTCTATTACTGCACATTTACATCCCAGCATGTTACCTGTGGGGACGGCTGGGCACAGCAGATAGCGACACACATTACTGTGTGTGTGGGGGCGGGGACACACATACACTTGTCTGTACGTGTGCGCACACCCAGAGGTCCTTTGTTTAAGGTGGTCACGTGAACGGATCTAGGACACTGTTCGATCCATTGTATCAAAGCACTGTACGACATCACTATAAAAACACAGTCACTTCATTTAGCATTGTCATTTCAGGAACATACCAATACTACTAATTTGAAACGTACACTTAAATTTAAACAAAATCCCCATGGTGACCAGGTATAGGCAAGACAATCGGGGAGACGGGGATGGGAGGGATCTGCCACATCATCTATCAGGGGGAGGACAGTCAGCCGTGATTGGTGATTTTGTCAAATTAATTGAAGAAAATTAGTAAACATGGATGGATGGGTAAACAAACGAGTGGACACGTGACGGTGAGTGCACACACACACCACGGTGATGCTGGCGTGTTGTTGCTTGTCTGGTCTGCAACACGACTGCTAGTGTGTGGTGGTTGGGGGAGGGAGGGCTGATGGGTCCCAGGGGTACAGTCTCCTTTCCTTTAGGGCAGTCTCACATACAGTGGCAGGGAATAGGTGTGACGTGTGGATAAGGCAGTGTGTATCCTATGTGCAGTGTTTATGTATTCATTGAAAGGGCTTGACTGTCTAGAACAAATATGTGCTGCCTATGAAATGTCCACAAAAAATACAAAATAGCAAGAGCTCAAGTTCTCCAGTCACAGAATACATGTGGTAAAAGAGTCAAATATAGCCTGTATGATGTTAAAGCAATAAGGCCCGGAGGGGTGGGGGAGTTTATGGCCAATATACCACCACTAAAGGCTGTTCTTAAGCACAACGCAACACGGAGTGCCTGGACACTATAAACTGGTTACCAACGTAATTAGACCAGAAAAAAATACATATTTTGTCCTACACGTGGTATACGGTGTGATATACCAGGGCTGTCAGCCAATCAGCATTCAGGGCCCGAACCACCCAGTTTATAATGTGTGTTACGTAGCGGCTTGGAGGGGATGTAGCCTACAGTTGAGGTGTGGCACTCTCACAGACACAAAGGAGATAAGGAGGAAATAAAGGAATAGTTTATCTTTTGTCCTCCCACTTCCAACTATCATCCTCAGACCGACCTGCCCTCTCCCACTGACGGTCCAAATGAGTTACCCGTTATTGTCAGAACCGCATGTCCAGATATTATTCACCCATAATTGGTACTAACTCAAACCCCCTCAGGCGTTCTCCTCCCTCACTGCCCTCCCTCCACCACCCTGTATCAGTAGACTACATTCTCTCCCTCCACCATCCTGTATCAGTAGACTACATTCTCTCCCTCCACCATCCTGTATCAGTAGACTACATTCTCTCCCTCCACCATCCTGTATCAGTAGACTACATTCTCTCCCACAATTTGTTTCGAAATGATGCTCTTTGGCACTCTGTTTACTTTCCAACCTCCTTCACCACTGAGGTCAGAGCGAAGGGGGATTCCACATATCATTCCTTAAAATGCGCTGTTCCCGCCATTCACTTTAACCTCCTTCACCACTGAGGTCGGACAGAGACCCAACCGTTGACTCAAGGGGGATTCCACCTGTCACTCAGTCTTCATAACTTAATCTGATATTAACTTCCAACCTCTCTTTCAGTCGTTCTTCTCAGGTCATTTCTCTAACACAAATCAGGACCGAATATGTTATAAAGCACCAATGGGATGAGGAGCGGTCAGGGAGAACTGAATGAACATGTTTGTTAGGTAGGACAGCAGTAAGTCATCCTGTGCTGTAACAGGGTGTGGCCTCCCCTAAGCAGCTGGTTGGTTCTCTTTCTAATGCCACAATAAAACAAGGTAATAGGCCACACCTACTCTATACATCGTACACCGGCCAACGGATCTGTGTGTTTTAGAGACAGAGCATACCCTACGTGTTTCAGGGTGAAAACAGGACAGAGCATACCCTACGTGTTTCAGGGTGAAAACAGGACAGAGCATACCCTACGTGTTTCAGGGTGAAAACAGGACAGAGCATACCCTACGTGTTTCAGGGTGAAAACAGGACAGAGCATACCCTACGTGTTTCAGGGTGAAAACAGGACAGAGCATACCCTACGTGTTTCAGGGTGAAAACAGGACAGAGCATACCCTACGTGTTTCAGGGTGAAAACAGGACAGAGCATACCCTACGTGTTTCAGGGTGAAAACAGGACAGAGCATACCCTACGTGTTTCAGGGGGAAAACAGGACAGAGACAGAGCATACCCTACGTGTTTCAGGGGGAAAACAGGACAGAGACAGAGCATACCCTACGTGTTTCAGGGGGAAAACAGGACAGAGCATACCCTACGTGTTTCAGGGGGAAAACAGGACAGAGCATACCCTACGTGTTTCAGGGGGAAAACAGGACAGAGCCAGAGCATACTCTACGTGTTTCAGGGGGAAAACAGGACAGAAGTGTGTCGGTTAGGTTTGTAATGAAACATGAGCGAAATGGGTAAACAAGAGGGCATTTCTTTCTGGAAAATATAGGGTACATTTTAATAGGTTCCCCTGTGGTGTGGAGATGTCCCAGGTCCTCACCAGTCGTGAAAAAAAGTATCCAAAAGTCATACCTGAGTAAAAGGAAAGATTGCTTATTAGAAAATTACTCAGATAAAAGTGAAAGTCACCCAGTGAAATACTACTTCAGTAAAAGTCTAAAAGTATTTGGTATTAAATATACTTAAGCATCAAAAGTAAAAGTAAAAATAATTTCACATTCCTTATATTAGGCAAACTAGACAGCATGATTTTCCCTTCCATTTCCAGATTTCCAGGGGAACACTCAAACATCATTTACAGATTTCAGGGGAACACTCAAACATCATTTACAGATTTCAGGGGAACACTCAAACATCATTTACAGATTTCCAGGGGAACACTCAAACATCATTTACAGATTTCAGGGGAACACTCAAACATCATTTACAGATTTCCAGGGGAACACTCAAACATCATTTACAGATTTCCAGGGGAACACTCAAACATCATTTACAGATTTCAGGGGAACACTCAAACATCATTTACAGATTTCAGGGAACACTCAAACATCATTTACAGATTTCATCAGGGGAACACTCAAACATCATTTACAGATTTCCAGGTAGAACACTCAAACATCATTTACAGATTTCCAGGGGAACACTCAAACATCATTTACAGATTTCCAGGGGAACACTCAAACATCATTTACAGATTGCCAGGGGAACACTCAAACATCATTTACAGATTTCCAGGGGAACACTCAAACATCATTTACAGATAGCCAGGGGAACACTCAAACATCATTTACAGATAGCCAGGGGAACACTCAAACATCATTTACAAACAAAGCAGTTGTTTAGTGAGTCTGCCAGATTAAAAGGCAGTAGGAATGACCTAGGATGTTTTCTTGATAAGTGTGTAAATTGGACCATTTCCTATCCTGCTGAGATTTCAAAATGTAACAAATACTTTTTTTTTGGGGGGGGGGGGTCAGGGAAAATGTATGGAGTAAAAAGTACAATATTTTATTCAGGAATGTAGTGAAGTAAAAGTTGTCAAAAATAAACAGTAAAGTACAGATACCACAAAAACTACTTAAATACTTTAAAGTAATTTTACTGAAGTACTTTATACCCCTGGTGCTCACTGAGGGATGTGTGTTTGTTCTCTTCATTACACATAGAAACCACATCAGACAAATTCAAATCTGAGCAAAAGTGTTATGTGCATTCTTGTGTAGAGTATGGAATGATAAGATACATCAATATACTGTTTATCTGTGTTATGGGGTGTGTGTGTGTGTGTGTGTGTGTGCGTGCTCGGTCTGAGCCATGCACATGATCCAATAGTATGGCATGGCTAGAACGCCAAACATTGAACCGGTAACGTTAGTTAGGATGTGTGTGTATTGACATAGCACACACAGGGAGGACACAACATTTGTCTGGAGGCCCAATTCCAATACCACAAGGAGAACAGAAACCAAACTACTTGACTGAACACACAATTCCATTCAATATTTAGGCCATTCACGTCTTCCACTCAGAGCAACATTCAACATCCGATGACAGAAACAACATTCAAATTTGCTAAGGTGCTCAGGTGGTTGGGCATGTGTTTCATCAGAATAACAGACAGACTGTTTACAGAGGTCCTGTACGTGATGAGTTACTGTTCCCGTTAAAAGCGTCCAGTGGTTCAAGGCGTTGAGTCTGGGTGTGGTGGCATATGAGCTGTCACTAACCAAGTCATCTGCCTGTTTCAACTCTTAAAATTAAAAATCCATTTCAGCTCTGCAACAGCAGAGAGACAACCCAATCGGATGGCCCCTCCACACACACACACACACAACGTACCCAATCAGATGCCAGTTTCTATAGGACCCATCCCTTTCCGAGACTGTTTCAACATCCCCTCTCCATTCCAATCCACACCCCATCATGTGTCAGCCCACACAAAAGAAGAGCTGACCTTAGCAGTGTCCTTCTCACATCCCAGAACACACCCACCTACCAGGAACAGGACAACAATTCAGCTGACCTGAGAGAACACTGCTTTCATCTGAAGGTTGCTGGCTCAGAACAGAGGAAGACGTGGAAAGCAACCAGGGGAAAACAAAGGTTGATCTATAAAGCTCAAGCCTATACTTCATTCCCCCTTGAAGACTTCGATCCCAGCCAACAGAGCTCACTTGGAGTCAGCTGAAAACTCAATAAGGCTGATCAATGCCCAACTGACCAGAGGCAACCATCTCACGCCGTCTTATCGCCTGTCTTTCTCCTTGGCTGATCTGGAGCCAACCGCACCACGTCTCGAGAGAGATCAGTCACTTAAAACAGAACAGTCTCAGGTCCAAGAGCTGACAAATCAGCCTGAGACGAGGTCAGGCGTGAAATACAGTACACAGATCAGTCAAACTGACGCGACACACAACGGGTGCCAATGTGCAGAATCAACAGTTAAAGTCTAAACTACCCAGGTACCAACGACCTCTAGAACTGATGCTTCATACAACAACCCACATTGAGCTAAATGACCCATGACCCTTCCCTACCCCCATGCACACATCTTTCACTCGTGACTTACCCATCCTCCTTGGCTCTGGATCCAGGGCTGGATGTGGTTGTCCAGATAGACGGTCATCCAGTCTGTGATCCTACCCACCAAGGGGTTCATCTCCTTGTCCACACATTCTACACAGAGGGCCCCTCCGAAAGCAAACAGGCCCACCACCCGTCCCCAGTTGACACCGTCCCGGAACACCTCGTCCATCACGTTCTCAAAGCTCTGATAGGCTGTGGACGGCGTGATGTGTAGCTGGGAGGACAGGTCACTGAAAGCTCTGGCATAACGCAGCTCAAACTCGTTGGCAGAGTCCCGCAATGCCTCTTTCACTGCGTCCAGGCCCGCTGTCCGCCGAGGGGAGGAGGGGGGCGACTGCCGTGGTGGAGGAGTACCGGGACTCGTCCCGTTGACGTATGTCATGACTGCCGCACCCCCTTCCACCTGCCCCCCCTCAGTACAATTCTGGGCTTCTGTGAGCTCCATGTGGTTGAAAGGGTAGTCCCTCTGTGATAGTTTATAGGTGATATAGTATACCACCAGTTCTCTGTTGTTGTAAGTCATCATTCCTTGTCTTGTCTTTCTTCTTTGCCCCAGGCTCTCGGTTTTACCTGCTCGCGACACACCTCTTTGGATCAGTCCTCTGTGTTTAATCCAATCTGTGTCATTCTGGGTATGCAGAAAATAGAAGTCTTGAAGACAAAAAAAACAAGGCTGGTGCAGTGGCTCAAGCCCTGTGGTAAGAGAACAACAAAGATCTTAAATGAGCATAATTCATCACAATAAGCATATGTGGGTTGGGGGAGGAGGGGGAACTATAGTGGGCAAAATTAGAGCGACAGGTGGGGTCAAAGTGCATCGCTTTAATTGGAGATTAAACAGATGGCAATGGTTGTCGTTACCTACCTGCCCCCACAAACAACCTTCCTTTGGCCTGTGGCTTCAGAACAGTCATGACAGGGCAAGGTGCTCTGACAACCAACAGACTAAAACAGCAGGTTGTTTGTGACAGAGGTTAAATATATGATCAGCATTTATTTACCAGTTAGCTTGACTCAGAACACATTTGCATTTATAATTGCCAGTATATATATATATTGAATATGATAATTGTTAATTGATGATAATTGTGAATTGATAATTGTTGACCTAATGTTACTTAACACGTAATCAGAAATATTAACAATGTATTACATTTGTCATTTTCACAAGTAACACCCAAAATGAAGAATAAAATGATATTTCTTCATAAAACACAAGTGATGCCTTAAATCCCTTTGTGCTTGCGCGTCAGTGTGGACAGGAGGGGACCCCTGTTGTTCTAACAACTTCACAAGAACCGCACGTGGGAGAAACGACGCGCATATATTCCAGATCTTCACCGAACTGGACCTTTCCTTATAGTGACATTTAAGACTCTTATGGTATAAAGAGTTACCTGGGACTCGCGACTTGACAAGTGGGAACAATCCCAAAAATGATGACATCGAAAATGGCACTAGAAAGTGGGGAGCTACTTTGTTGCCTTTGCTGAATAAAGCATATGTTTACAGTAGCCACAGCTAACCAGCACGTGTCGCTAGCCACTAGGGCTACACGGAATTCCATGGAACAATCTAGCCCGTCCATATCATTGTGAAGGCAAATAATACTGAAAGATTGACAGCTCCCAACTTGATCAAAACACATAGCTACAGTAATTCGTTTTAGTGATGTTTCAAAGTGGCCATTTTTCGTTTAGGCAATTCAACAGTTACAGAATAATGCGGAGTCTAACAATTTCACATTAAAATGTATGCCAAACCCCCAAAAAACAATGATTGCAAAGTTACACCACAACTATGCAGCATACATCGTCATTCTGTTACCAAAATGCATCTGCACTGTTTAAACCAAATAAATTCGTTTTTGTAAAAAAAAATGTCAGTGGAAAATTGTTATCTTTGAGTATATAGAGTTGTGGAAATAAATTGCATGGAGACTCAGCATAAATGTATTACCATGGAATTGCATAGCAATGTATTGATAAACAAGCCAGCTAACTACATATTTAACATAATAAACGAATCGAATTATATTGTCACGTAAAAACAATCATAATTGTCTACAATTGACATGTTCTTACCTAGTCAACGGCAACACTCTTAGCGAGTGGCTTTAATCCAATTTTCTGAAAACGTATCAGTCCTGCTGTCAAAATCCGAGGAGAGAAGTGAAATGTACTATTGCCAAAGATAGTGGAAAAATAAAGATAGTTCACTCAAGCCGTTTATCATTGGAAATAAAATGCTCCGTTCCGGTCTGCTTAACGGGGAGGTTCTCCAATAAACAATGCAGCTCGGTCTGGTTTGCTTAGTTCTTTGACTGACTAATGTACCAGAAAAAATGAGGAAGTAGTGTGTCGCGCTTCCTCTTCCGGCTACTGCTACGTGATGCGCGTGTCTCCTCTTACCGTCTCTGCTACGTGAGGCGCGTGTATTGGGTATGCGGCGTTGCAGACAACTCGGAAATTGTTCGACTCTGATACTTTCCACAACGAGTTACCCCGATTTGAATGTGGGACAATATATCCACAGGAAAGTATAACGACAACTTCTCAAGGCGCTAGTAGCTTGTTCATATTTATATCACCTGAAGCATGCGCAGAACCATGAAAACATGCGTCTCGTGCATGCATTTACCGTGTGTGCATGCTTCAGGTGATTAAAATCTGAAATTACTAACATAGCTTTGAAAAGTTAATGTAACGATACTTTCCTGTGGATATTGTCTCACATTCCTCACACAACAACAGTACCAATCAAAAGTTTGGACACACCTACTCATTCAAGGGATTTTCATTATATTTTCTACATTGTAGAATAATAGTGAAGACATCAAAACATTGAAATAACACATATGGAATCATGTAGAACCTCAAAGTGTAAAAAATAATTTTATATTCCATGTAGCCACCCTTTGTCTTGAAAACAGCTTTGCACACTCTTTGCACACCGACAAAACCCAGACTACGCTGGGCCAATTGTGCGCTGTCCTATGGGCCTACCAATCACGTCCGGTTGTGATACAGCCTGGAATCAAACCAGTGTGCCTTAGACCGCTGCGCCACTCGGGAGCTTTTCCTTCACACTGCGGTCCAACTCATCCCAAACCATCTCAATTGGGTTGAGGTTGAGCGATTGTGGAGGCCAGGTCATCTGATGCAGCACTCCATCACTCTCCTTCTTGGTCAAATAGCCCTTACACAGCCTGGCGGTGTGTTGGGTCATAGTCCAGTTGAAAAACAAACCTGATGGGATGGTATATCCCTGCAGAATTCTGTGGTAGCCATGCTGATTAAGTGTGCCTGGAATTTGAAATAAATCACTGACAGTGTCACCAACCCCTCACCTCCATGCGTAACTGTGGGACCTACACATGCAACGTTCACCTACTTTGCGTCTCACAAAGACATGGTGGTTGGAACCAAAAATCTCACATTTGGATCCTCAGACCAAAGAACAGATTTCCAGCAGTCTAATATCCATTGTTCATGTTTCTTGGCCCAAGTGTAACGGATGTGAAACAGCTAGCTTAGTTAGCGGTGGTGCGCGCTAAATAGCGTTTCAATCGGTGACGTCACTTGCAAGTAGTAGTTCCCCTTGCTCTGCAAGGGCCGCGGCTTTTGTGGAGCGATGGGTAACGATGCTTTGTGGGTGTCAGTTGTTGATGTGTGCAGAGGGTCCCTGGTTCGCGCCCGGGTATGGGCGAGGGGACGGTCTAAAGTTATACTGTTACACAGGCATGTCTCTTCTTATTGGTGTCCTTTATTAGTGGTTTCTTTACAGCAAATCGACCATGAAAGCTTGATTCAAACAGTCTCATCTGAACAGTTGATGTTGAGATGTGTCTGTTACTAGAAATCTGTGAAGCATTTATTTGGGCTGCAATTTCCGAGGCTGGTAACTAATAAACTTATCCTCTACAGCAGAGGTAACTATGGGTCTTCCTTTCCTGTGGCGGTCCTCATGAGAGCCAGTTTCATCATAGCGCTCGATGGTTTTTGAGACTGCACTTGAGAAACGTTCCAAGTTCTTAATGTTCCGGATTGACTGACCTTCACGTCTGAAAGTGATGATGGACTGTTGTTTCTCTTTGCTTATTTGAGCTGTTCTTGCCATAATTTGGACTGGTATTTTACCAAATAGGGCTATCTTCTGTATACCAACCCTACCTTGTCAAAACAACGGATTGGCTCAAATGCATTAAGAAGGAAACAAGTTTTAATACACAACTGTTAATTGAAATGCATTCCAGGTGGCTACCTCATGAAGCTGGTTGAGAGAATGCCAAGAGTGTGCAAAGCTGTCAAGGCAAAGGGTGGCTACTTTTTAGAATCTAAAATATATATGTATTTAATACTTAGTTTACTACATTTCCAACTTTCTAACATGGGCAGAAGAGTCATGCCCCGAGTTTCCCACTTGGGAGTTACCAGAACCAACCAATAGAAATCTATGCAAATAACTTACTTAAATTTTAACTCATAGGTCCCAAGTTTGAGATTTACGTGAATGCAATATAAGGCTGCTTTTACACAAATTACCCAATGTATATTTCTTCCGCTAATTGGTCTTAAATCACCAATCAATCACAGTTCTTTTTCGGAGCTGATCTGGTTAGTAAAAAGAAGAGATCAGAATTGAGCGGTCAGTGTAAACGCACCCTAAAATCCACCGGAATATAGCTCGTTGGATATCAACTCAGTTTTGCGCAATCGTCACTTGCTAGAGTAACACATTACAATTTCAACATAAAAAAAAAAGGTACAGTAGTTTGTTAAATTGGCGTATTGAAAATGTAACTAAATCATTCCCCCCAAGTAGTTATAATCTTGGTCAATTATCCTGGGTTTGTCATTTGGCTACTGAAACTAGTCTCAATTCATTTTCTTCGCATAAAACCTAGGACAGGGAATGTATAGCTGGTTTGTTTGGCTCGCTTAAAATGTAACATATCTTTCCTCTGAACAGTTTGCAAACTAACATCTTTCCCATTCCGAGTTGGTACAAATCGGTGGATGTGCTTCTTTAGCTAACGTTGTCATACAGCTCGTAGAAACTGAACATTAAACCTGATTAAACTACGTTAAAACAATATGAAAACACTTACTTGAAATGGTTGGCACAAAGTCCACAACGAAATCCAAACATCAGCAGACAGGATCATAATTCGGCGTTTCTGCTGGAGCAAACAGGAGGAGCCCTGACTGGGATAGCTAGCTAATCTGGCTCAATTTAGCCATAAAAAAAAAAGAATAAATTGCCATTACTAGCTAGCTGTTCCGCCCACTGACATTGAATGGCGCTTTCTTCATCCAACTAGATGTGTGTACATCTACACGCCTGCAATGTTAGCGACGTTATTAGCCAACTACATTAAGATTCATTTAGCAGCCTAACAAGAGGGTCAATCCCATCTTCTTGGACCTCATTTTAGGTCGCAATATATATATATATATTTTTTTTCTTCAGATAACTTTCTTGATAAACGTTGTCGGTTTTCTTCGGGAAGTAAATTAAATACAGTACAGCTTTACCAGAACGTAAAAATATATATTATATATCTCTCAGTCTGTACAACCCAAAACAAAAAGGGATGTTTCCCATCTCCATGGTAACCTTTGTTACCCCCCCCAACAAGACTCCCGTTCTAACGTTTGAGGTTCACAGCGCCACGCGGTGGTCAACTTTAGAATCGGATTTGTCAAAAAGGCCACACCAGTAGCTGCTACCATTACAGCGATGACAGTATTTAACTTTCCAGTGAACCAACAAAAGCAGTTCCGCTATAGATCTGAATTCAAGGTTTATTGATTACTTCATCAAATGCTTGGGAGATTACATCACAATATGTATAGCGCTTAATTTTCTATTTTACATGAAAACTTTACACTATTTATTTCTCCATATACTGTATAGTTCCCCTTAAGGGGAAAGTAGACATCCATAGTTGTAAGGTAGAGGAATGCTTCTCAAAAATATTTAAATGCACTTCAAATAATTATATACATCCTTGTTAAAAAAAGAAGAAAATGCAGACAGGATTAAACTACAAATGATGATGGTAGCTATACCCTGACATATTTAGGAGTAACGTTTCTCTTCATTCTTACCCCCGTCTGGTATTTCACTGACAATACTGACAGGCATTCCACTCTGGGAAAGTTCTGGACAGTTAATACACGAGGGATCTGTTGCAGGCTCCATTAGGTGTAACATAGAACTGTCTGACAGGAGAAGAACATCTCATCCTTGCTATGTAATACCATGGGTGTTGCATTGTAGACTTCCTTTTTTTTTTTTTTTACGTGACACCAGATTCATTCTAGAAAATACCTAGTCATTCCATTTTGCTCTCAGAACATAGAGAATGTGCAGTAGCCTTTCAACAAGTAAACTGGCATGTAAATGTTGCTTTAAAATAAGTATATGAATAAAATTAGGACTCATAACAGGCTATAGTGATTCACATGATAGGATCAATGGGGAATGGTGGCAGGGGAACAACCGACCATACTTGCTCATCCATTAGGGAGCAAGCCATTCCCACTCATGGTAATCCTAGGGTAGGATGCTGAATACAGGTGTGCTAGGACAACACTGGAGGTGTTTTTCAGCATATTCACTCACGGTATTCTTCATTTGCGTTAGCATTTAGATATGCGTGTTCGTTCAGTCTTAAATCAACAAATAGGAGAAACAAAAATCAGGTAGAGGATATATATAAAACCACATCAATTAATTGTTGTAGTTCATTTTCCATACATTTGCCATTAACGTCAGTGTTGAGAAACAGTCAGAGAGCTCTGTTGTTTCACAGAGCTTTTTACCCAGCAGAGTCAGTCTTAAGGGGCACCAGACCTTATTACCAACTCTTGAAGCCTTTCCTTCGCAGAAGATCAACAGGAACTGAGCATCAAAGCATCTTTCCCTCAGGGTAACAGAATCTCTGCGTCGATCTACATCCTCCCATCCCTTCGCACTGCCTTACTCCCGATAGGGGGGCTCTTCATGCATCCCACCAGTGCCCCCCACCCCACACACACACACCGACCATTCCATCTCCAGACCCTCCTAGGGCGGGTTGGCCTAGCCCATCTCAGGAGCAGCGATGTGGAAGACTGAGCCGATGCGTAGGAAGAAGTGGCGCAGGACGGCACGGAGCTCTGGGATCAGGTCAAACTGCATCATCTCACACAGGTGAGGGTAGTAACAGGAGGCATGAAGCTTGAACTGAGGACGGAAAGGGACAAAGAACAGACTATTTAGCATCAAACAGAGAGACGCACACACAAACTGAAATATGATTAGGGTGAGTGGAGTGTGATGTCAAAGAGTGGATTGTTTGAAGTATGGCCAAAGTTAAATATCAACGTTGTTTGTTTAGAAGCCACCGTGTACACCTGAAGGTGGGATTTGGGAAGAGGAAACATTTCTTAGTCAAAGTCAAAATAACCCGCAAGGCTGCACACTTCCTGTTTATCTGATTGGTATGTGCCAAGAAACTTGTTGCTACCTAAGCTAACAGTGTCCTTCCTTTAGTTACCCATTCTCAATGAGACTGAACCAGGCTAAGGATAACGGACTGTAAGCTCTGTAAGGGGAAATCTGCACTGAATCAAGTCCAATTCAGAGATCCTTGATGTAGCAGAGGAAGCCAAAGGCCCCTGGTCTGCCTGCACACAGCTAATGGCCTCTTTTACATACCAAGGTCATTACAAAGACAAGCTGCTAAATAATCAGTGTCCCTTCCTCTACAGAATTCAAATTCATTGTCTGAGGGGAAAGGAGGTCAGTGAGAGGCTGTCCTACGGCTCGTTATTCAAACCATTTGACCGATTAGATACGTCAATTGGACGTTAGGGGAAATAGACGGTCTTTTCCTACTGCCTACTCAGGCGAGGTATATAGAGTTGAAATGGTGTTGGCAGACGCGTGTTCACATAAACAGTCTTCCAAAAAAACATCACTTGTGTGGCACTTGTCACTGCAAGCCAAACCCAGTTGTCAGTGTGTGTGTGTGTGTGTGTGTGTGTGTGCGCAAATATTTCAGTCCATGTGGATGTAGGTGTGTGTAACCTTATCGTCGGTCAGTCGCAGGGTCCCGCTGAGCAGTACTAGCAGCAGGCTGGTCCAGGCCTCTCTGTGACTCTCTGAGGTCAAGCTGATGAAGTAGGACAGAGCCTCGCTGCACACCCTGAGGACAGGACCGGACCAACATTACCACATATTGCACTGCCAGGAGTGAAACATCCAAACAAACCAATGCTGAAGAACCTGTTACAGCTGGACCAAGCAGGGAGGCAGCCAAAAGACTAAGGGTGACATTTTGGAATCAAATTTACATTTCATTTGTTCAGGTCACACAATACTGGATCCATTTTTACTGAGGATTTAACACATTGGGGTTTATAGTGCTTTAAAAAAGGACCCAAATCACATTTACAATTGTCAAGGTTTTGTCACACCATGACCCCCCACCAATCTTTCCTTCCCTCAGACACTCACAGCAGCAACCGCGTTTGGATGTCAGGCCAGGAGTCCTGGAGCTGCCAGTCACAGTACATGCGGAACAGAATACGCAGGCTACAGGCCAGACTACTCGTCTCCTGCTTCAGCAGATTGGGCTTCGACTTCCCCTTAAATCCTGAGACAGAGCGGGGCAGACAGACAGAGCGGGGCAGACAAGAGCATCCTATATCAAAAAAATATTTATATGACAGCCTGGCCAATTAGCTCATCTGATAGATCCTCTTGACACACCAAGAGAGAGACAGTTGAACATACCTGCTCTCCAGAGTGCAGTCCTCTGCTCGTTGTTAGAGTTGAAATCTCTGGCGAAGGTGTGCGACTCCAGCAGGCAGTCCAGCAGCTTGAAGAGGTGCTGGGAGGATAGGTGTCTGTACATGCCCTGCTCCCCTTGCCCAGGGACCCCCTCCTCTGCAGCCTCCTCCAGGGCATCCCTCTTGGACAGACACAGCAGTGCCCCGGTCAATCCCCCAGCAACATAAACTTAGTGTGTTTTGGGTGTAGGGTATTCAAAGCTATAATGAACTACATGTTAATAAACATCATGACTTTATATTTATAAAGGACAGACATGGTTGTGATAAAACCTGTGCAGCAGCCATATTGTCTGCGTCTTCCTTCTTGCTGGTTGCCGGGTAGAAGACAATGTTGTCAATGGTCTGGATCAGCTCCAACTGCACTACACACTTGATGAGCAGGCCTGCAAACAGCTTCTGGTCTGACATCCCTGACACAGAGCACAGAGGCATCAGCAAGATGACACGGTCGCCCTGTTTATAGCTCCTAGACAACTTTGCAGTATTATATTTTTTTTTTAAACATTATTTGCTCAAAACATTTCTTGCATTCTTCAGGACTATGACATTGCTCTTTCTGATAGTTCTTAATTCCTTTGTTTCTAATTTGGGGGATTTGTGTGTATTGTTAGGTATATTACTGTACTGTTGGTGCTTACAACATAACCCTTACACCTGCATAATATAGGTATGCGACTAATAATGCTTTATTTGAAAAACAGGGACCAACGAGAGCCTGGAGGTCAAACGTGGAAAATGACATGAAGGATAATGGAGGTAGAGAGAGAGAAATGTGAGTTGAGGGGTGAAGCCCAAATATTTGTGTAACCCGTTGCTTACTGGCGTGGGGTTTCCCTTTCCAGGTGTCATCGCTGGCGGTGGATATCTGGCTCTGCCCTCCTTTCTCCGACAGGGCCCTGTCACAGCTGTTCTGAGACTGAGTGTCAAAATCTACATCCTGTAAACAAAACAGACAAATACAGCCAATGAGATGAGAAGGCTCGATCTGCACGTTGGTTTAAGATCATAAACAAGGAACCAGATCAATTTACAAGAGTCAAATCGCTTTCTCTTGTTACTCTCTGTCTAATCAGGCTCAGATGGTTCATAAATGTTATTGTTTGCTGACCATGTGTTTCCCATCACCAGCCTCCTCTTCCTGACCAGCCGGTCGCCATGTCAATAGGCTGTTGAGAAGTGCAAACAGAAAATGTGCAAATCGTCAGTCATGTGGTCTGTGGGAGTGTTTCCTGTGTTCTGGCTGGCCACATGATGTGTTCATGAGTCACCATGGCCTGCAACAAGTTCTGCACATGACTAGACAACATCTGACAGCACTGCTAATGCACGCACACATGATCCTTATATTCTCTAACAGTGTGTTTTCTGTTTATATATATATAAAAAAAACACACACAATATATTACTGTTAGGTTCATGGTGATGGGATGCTGAAGTTGTGAGAACGTCAAGGTGACAGACAGGCCGGCCAGCAGCAGAACTCACGCGTCTGGTCTGGTGGTCTGGAAGATGTCCAGCATACAGGAGCACGTGGCGTTCCACACCTCTGGGCTAAACTTCTCCCCATTCAGGATGACCAGGTTCTCCAGGCAATTAGTCCCTGACCGGGCCAACTGCTCATTATCTGCGGGATAGGTGAAGAGAATATATTGACGTCATTCACCATTACGTCACCTAAACATTACATTTCTGGTAAAATGTTACATCATTTTACGGTAGATATTTAATTAGTTAGGTGTGTGTGTGAGTCAGCGGTGTTTTTCCTCCCCCCTCACTGTTGAGAGAAAGGCTCCCACCTTGTCTGACGCACCACTGCAGCTGAGTGAAGATGTCAGCCAGCAGGACCTCACTGAGAGGCTCATAGAACTGGGTGAAGACGTCACAGATGGCGTACAGGGCGTGGTTACAGGTCGTGGTCATCCACTCGTGCTTCTACAGGAAGTCACAAGACACAAAATACACAAAAGATGGAACAAAAAAAAAGTATATATATATATATATATATATAAATAAAATGCAACATTTCAGAGTCGCAGTCAGTCACAGCTCAAGTAATCAGTCACTTGAAATAAACAAAACAAAAAAGTCCTAATCTATGGATTTCACATGACAGGGAACACAGATATACTTCTGTTGGTCAGAGAACTTAAAATCAGGATCAGAAAACCTGTCAGTATCTGGTGTGACCACCATTTGCCTCATACAGCGTGACACATCTCCTTCACATAGTGTTGATCAGGATGTTGATGGTGGCCTGTGGAATGTTGTCCCAATCTTCTTCAATGGCTGTGTGAAGTTCCTGGATATTGGCAGGAACTGGAACATGCTGTCGTACATGTCAATCCAGAGCATCCCAAACATGCTCAATGGGTGACATGGTGAGTATGCAGGCCATAGAAGAACTGGGACATTTTCAGCATCCAGGAATTGTGTACAGATCCTTGCGACATGGGGCTGTGTATTATCACGCTGAAACATGAGGTGTTGGCGGGCGAATGAACGGCACAACAATGGGACTCAGGATCTCATCATGGTATCTCTGCATTCAAATTGCCATAGATAAAAGGCAATTGTGTTCGTTGTCCGTAGCTTATGCCTGCCCATACCAGTGGGGTTATTGACATCAGCAAACCGCTCGCCCACATGTCTTGTCATCTGCCCGGTACAAGTCGAAACTGGGATTTATCCATAAAGAGCACATTTCTCCAGCATGCCAGTGGCCATCGAAGGTGAGAATTTGCCCACTGAAGTCGGTTACGAAGCAGAAGCCCAGACTCAAGACTCTGGTGAGGACGACGAGCTTCCCTGAGACGGTTTCTGACTGTTAGGCTAGGTGGACGTACTGGCAAATTCTAACAGCTTATGGTAGAGAAATTAACATTCAATTCTCTGACAACCGCTCTGGTGGACATTCCTGCAGTCAGCATGCCAATTGCACGCTCCCTCAAAACTTGAGACATCTGTAGCATTGTGTTGTGTGACAAAACTGCACATTTTAGAGTGGCCTTTTATTGTCCCAGCACAAGGTCCACCTGTGTAATTATCATGCTGTTTAAATCAGCATCTTGACATGCCACACCTGTCAGGTGGATGGATTATCTTGGCAAAGGAGAAATGCTCACTAACAGGGATGTAAACAAACTGAGTACAACATTTGAGAAATCATCTTTTTGTGCGTATGGAACATTTCTTGGATCTTTTATTTCAGCTCATGGGACCAACACTTTGTTTATATTTTTGTTAAGTGTAATTCCAGCAGAAACTCCCATAGGCCCACAAGCTTTTTTTGGCTTGGACAAGACTTACTTACTACTTACGCAAGGACAATAACTATAGCCACTCACCTCGGTCTGCTGCTCAGGGAGCTTCATATTGTGGAAGATGCGGAAGACGATGCGAAAAAGGTCGTGCCACCAGTGCTTTTCAAAGGTGTGTCCGTAGCTCTTCATAATCTCAAACATCACAGTCAGACCCCTGTGACAGAGAGACACACATAATCATACATTAATATCTATTGGGCTCAAAGCATCAAAGTTGGTTACAGCCATATAGAGCCAAACGTCACGTTCGAATGATGCGCGCATACTAGCAAACAACAAGCCCCGTAGCAGATGGCTAACTATATACTGATGTCGGAACCATTAGCAGTGAGTGAAGACCATGAAAAACACACCAGACTGACGAGTATAGCCATGTTCAACAAGTATATCATTCTTCTAGCTTTATCTAGCTGTACTTGGGATATGTTACCTTGCCTCGCTGGTTTGCTTGGTAATCAAATCTGCCAAGTTATAGACAATAACCATCTGTTTACGTGTTAGCCAACTTGCAAAAGCTGCATCTGAAGTCAGACATGATCGTGCTTCCTTCCATGTAAACAAACCACGTTCCAATTCGGGAACTGCGTGCGTTACCTTTGACAACGCGGACAGGAAGTGGGTCTTAAGCTGAACACAGAACCGTGGTCAGATGTTTTACCTGGTTCTTATGTCCAGCTTGCAGCGGTTGATGATGCAGGACAGCTCAAAGAGGATAGGGAACCAGCCTCTCACCCACACCCGGTCCCCTGGGGCCACGTTCATGTCATCACTCGTGTACTCCCGCAGAGCCTGGGGACAGACCGGGAAGACACTCAGAGGAATGGAACAGGAACACCGTGATGCAACATTCTCAGATGGCGTACAGTGCAGGCGTGATTAGAGAGCAATGAGGCAGTTTGTAATCTAGGTCTGGGATGCACTCGGGGATTCTGTGGGGTCCCTAACCGTGGCCTGCGGGGTCCCTAACCGTGGCCTGCGGGGTCCCTAACCGTGGCCTGCGGGGTCCCTAACCGTGGCCTGCGGGGTTTCAGTGGCTGTTGAACGTTTTCCTCATTTGAACCCTCAACAGTATTACCATTACCTGTGTCATGGTTGAAGGTCTCTGTTCCATTTTCCTGTGTCAGATTCAGTGTCTATATCAGTGGCTGGAGACATCTGGTAGGTTTGTGCCTATTAAATGTGTCATTTTCAGTAGGAGGCTGATTCTCAGCAACAGCCCTTCCAACTGGTTGATCATTTACTTTTCACAATCTTGAGAGATGCACTCTGACAACTGTGCAGCCGGGCCGCACAAATATCCCCACACCTTCTTGGCCAATGACTACTCCCGGGTCCTCTCCACTCGACAGTCAACTCATTTGTAGTACACTTTGTTTCCAGTCTCGTACTTCTCATCTGAGGGATGAAGCTGCGAATTCTCTCTCTGCTTCAGTGAACACTTCTCTGGCTGCATGTAGTGCTGACAGGTGGAGTCCCACCCTTGCGCTCACACTGGTCCCTTCTAGTTTGTTTATGTGTGTCACTTACTCCCATAAGGGATGGGCTGCCAACAGGCAATTTGACACGAAAAATATATATATTTTTTTATTCATTCAGTAAAGGGATATCTGCTGGGACCACCTCTGTTTTAATGTGACACTTAGTCTGACCTATTTTTGCTGGTATCACGATTTTCACATGGTGTACTTATTTCATTTTTAGTGTACTGACATTGCTATCAAACCATTTAGCACCAAACACTGTGCGTGTACACGCAGTATGACTCACAGCAGGTCCTATTGGACTCAACTATAAACATCTGTGTCAGAAGCAGATTGGTTTGAAAACAGTGTTACACTGTTCTCTCGGATTCCATTTTCCTCTGTTAGTTTTTATGAGGACAATCATGTTAATCTTTACCCATTGGTAAGTGCTTTGACAAATAGCACATTTTGATCTCCTTCCATAACTGTCAAGTGGATTTGTGCAGGGCAATGGCGCCCTCTTCTGGTTGTCTTGAGAACGTGACTTGTTGGCACCTATTCTCTGCTGCTCGGTGTGGTATACCGAGTCACTCACTTGCATTCCATCTGTTATTGACACGACAGCCATCTTTACAGACTTTTTTGTTGTTGTGCCGATTTCATTGATGCAAGAGTCAGCACAGTACAAGCAGTCAAAGCCAACGGTTTCCCCCTACCATCCATACAGGCAGTATCTACCAACGTGAAAGCTAACAGGCAGACTCCACCTGCTCGCGCAAAATAAATGTAGAAATCTATATTATTCAATTATTGCACCCACACTGCTTGCGCCCGCCAACGAGCGTCTGCATTGCCAAGGGCTAAAATAGAAGTCAGTTCTATTTCTGATGCAGATCACGCTGCAAGTGCTGCCTCTCCCATCTCCTCATTGGTTTATAGCAGCAGGTACCCACGTGCCATCTCCCCATTGGTTATACCCATGTGGGTGACAAAGACGAACGAGGTCGGTGGCGGTAAAGCACCTAATTTATGAAAGTTGCCAATCGCAATAGAAAGTCTAGAGAATAAAAAGCCTAGGAGGAGAGATGACAAGAAACGATTCGGTTGACCGTTTTAATGTGGATTAATTGTTGAAGTAGAGGACCTTGTGCATTTCAGGTAAAATAACTCAATGTTTATATCCCAGGACAAATTCGCTAGCAAAAGCAAGCTAGCTAAATAGGAGAAATTAGCTAAAGTGCAAGCTAACTAGCTAAATTTCCATAAATGTTTAATTATTTTTGACCTGTCCAAATTAATATAATTGGTTCAGAGTTTGTTTTGATATTTTAACCTGCGTGTCGTGATCGTGTTTGGTGTGGGGGGACAATGCACGATGGCGCACGCGCGCAGCCGGTTTGGGTTCCGTGTAACACTGCATCTGGAAGAACCATGTACTTGCACATCCTATTTTACCTCTGTTCGAAATCAATTATGTAGTCTGTTATTGCAACCAACAGTGGTGTAAACAACCTAAGTAAGAAAACTTTAAAGTACTACTTAAGTAGTTTTTTGGGGTATCTGTATTTTACTATTCATATTAAATAATGTAACTTTTACTTAACTACATTCCTAAAGTAAATATTGTACTTTTTAGTCCATACATTTTCCCTGAAACCCAAAAGTACTTGTTACATTTTGAATGCTTAGCAGATCATGAAAAAATTATAATTCACACACTTATCAAGAGAACGTCGTCCCTACTGCCTCTGATCTGGTGGACTCACTAAACACATGCTTCCTTTGTAAATTATGTCAGTGTTCGAGTGTGCCCCTGGCTATCTAGAAATTAAAATTGTGCCGAAATGTCTCTAGTAACACTGTCAAAGTTTGTGGCCTGTGTGGTGCCCGTACTTTGTACCCGGGGCCTGTGTGGTGCCCGCACTACTACCTGTGTGTTGCCCGGGGCCTGTGTGGTGCCCGCACTACCCCTGGGGCCTGTGTGGTGCCCGCACTACCCGGGGCCTGTGTGGTGCCCGTGTGGTGCCCGCACTACCCGGGGCCTGTGTGTTGCCCGCACTACCCGGGGCCTGTGTGTTGCCCGCACTACCCCTGGGGCCTGTGTGTTGCCCGCACTACCCGGGGCCTGTGTGGTGCCCGCACTACCCGGGGCCTGTGTGGTGCCCGCACTACCCGGGGCCTGTGTGGTGCCTACCTGCGGTCGGTCTGCGACATATTTAGCGCAGTGGCGGATGAGCCGGATGGCCTCCATACTGGTGTCAGGGAAGGCAGCGTTGCACACAAACTCAGACAGACACTTCACCGCATCCTGGAAGGAGTCTATGGCTGCTGCAAAGTGCTGCTGAAACGTGATCACTGGAGGAGAGAGAGAAACTGTTAATCAGCAGTCCATTTCTCTACAGAGTTGGCCGTCGACTGTCAGTCAAAATGGTGAGCCGCAGTCCTGATGTGACTGACTATACTCACTGACTATGTGGCCAGTGGTCTGGAAGGCCAGCTCCACAATGGTCTCGTCGTGATCCGAGGCGGCCTGGTGGAACACAGAGAAGATGTTCTTCCAGCCGGAGCGGATGTTGGCTGCCTGGGAGTTGACCATCTGGGCCACACAGCGGATCACCATGTCCCTGATAGTGGGAGACCTGTGGAGGAGAGGTCGGTCAAACAGTCAATGGTTTGTTGCGAGTGTGTAGAGGGAGGGTTTCTCCCCCCCCTCATCATATCCTCAATATTGACCCAAATCACCTCTGCCTCTTTCATTTTATTCCCTTCACATGACCCATTTCAAGAACAGTCCCTTCCACCTGGTCCATGTCTACCTGTTCTTCTTCACGATGTGTTCAAATGGCCGGAGGAAGTCCTTCTGGAAGCGGAAGTTAGCCAGCTCTCCTTTCTCCAGGAACTTCATTGACAGTTGCCTCAGAGAGTCCACCGCAAAGATGGCCACATCCTCGTTGGGGTTGCAGCCCACCTGGGAGAGTAGCAAACACACAGGCATAGATCCACAGTCAATAGATAGGCTACGTCTTTGCATAATCAGCTTAGATTAATAGATTAAAGGGATATTTTGGCAATGAAGCCCTTTATCTACTTCTCAGAGTCAGAGGTACTAGAGGATGCCGTTTTTAATGTCTCTGTGTCCAGTACGAAGGAAGTTGGAAGTAGTTTCGCCAGCCAATGCTAGGAAGCATAAGCGCAATGACTGCAAGTCTTTGGGAGTCTGCTAACATGCTACCTCTAACTTCCTTCATACTGAACCCAGAGACAAATGGTATCCAAAGTATCCCTTTAATACTATCGATGGACTAACAATACTACTCAACGCAGAGTCTCCACTAAAAGTGTTTCTTAGTCCAGAAGTAGGCTTAATCTGGTTCTGGGAAACCGTCCTTACTTTATGAAGGTAGTCACTCACCTTGTTGAAGTGGTCTCCAATGACCTGCCAGATGCGTGACCACTGCAGACGGATACGGTTCATGTTGTAGTAAGATATCTCTACTATCTTCTGCAGACTGAACATCCTCGGCTGGTGAGCAGAGGCCAGCTCATCCATGGAGACCGCACACAACCAGCGCACAAAGTCCACTAGGAATAGGACACAGGACGACGTCAAGAAACACATTCACACACTGCCAGAGACGGATACAGAGAAACACACAGATCCACTTACCCACTGCATTTCCATCTAGCTTTGTGGAACCAGTGAAGATCCTGCAGACAAGGCAAAAGGTAGGTCATGTACTTCCAAATAGCACAATCCAGATCAGATGGCATACAGTACATGACAAAGTATAGATGTCTGACTGCAGACATGGTGTATGGTGACCATGTGTTATATGGCTGGGCGATGTGGCCAAAATACAATATCTTTCACATTTGATGGTGTTTGACAGTATTTGAATTATACAAGTTCTAAATATGCTTGATGAGCAGTGTATGGCCCTAAGGTGTCAACACATACTTTTTAAGTTACTTTAAATGGGGCTTTCACCATCCAGATTGTACTTATACTGTTCCAATAAAACTTTAACCAAAAGTTGGAATATAGTGGGGACTCTGAATACGGTTTTGTTTGACATGACAATGAATGAAAAAGCCAAGGAGGGGTTATTGTGACAGGGTAGGAACCAAAGTGTTGATCAGTCTTTCCCCAGTGGATCCTAATTAGATGTTACATTAAATGTTTGCTCTTACTGTAGCTTTGATGTTGCTAACTAATAGTGTAATTATAGAACCCTTGTGGATTTATATTAAGAAGCAATGTGGAAATCAGCATCGTTGTCATGAATATCTGCAGCATTGACCATGCAGACTGTCACTGCGAGTGGTTGTTGTGACTCGTGGTTGTGCAAAATATGCTCTCCTTGAGTGCCAGGGGGCGGGGCTTGGTGTGTGTGGAAAGAGAGAGAGACAACTCAAGTAGCAAATGTAATACGTGGCGTAGCACATTTAACAAACTAAACATTGAAATACCGTTACACAAGGTAAAGTAAAAACCTAAACCGGTCGGTGCAGCAATTACCGGAATATAGTAAAATACGGTATACCGTCCAGCACTGTCGCGCATCTCTCTCACCTGTCCACAGCCACCATTACTCTGAGAGCTGGTCTCTGACTTGTCCACAGCCACCATTACTCTGAGAGCTGGTCTCTGACTTGTCCACAGCCACCATTACTCTCAGAGCTGAGCTGTTTTCGAATAACCATACTAACATACTGTATACTTAATGAGTATATACTACATAGTATTTAGTTCATTTTAGTACACTGTAAACAAACAGTATCCTTTCAGTTGAGCGTACTAGCTCTTCGCCTGTCTACCGGAATTTGATGCTGTTGCTAGGCAAACTATTGCTAGCTAGTTAGCATAACAAATGACTAGTTAGACATTTTATGACTTCGGTTGTGTTCTTAAATTCAATCTGGAGTGCCAGAGTGCGCTCGTAAATTCAGAACGCTTCGCACTCGCAGCGCACACTGGACGCTCTGGCCGACGAGTAGAGTTTATTTGAGTGTTCTGACCTTACAAAAGGCAGTCAAGCACACAAGCTAATGTTGGCTAGCTACTTCCAGACACAAATGAGACCACTGACCATTTTACTCGCCCTAGCAGAGCTGGTTAGGCAATTATGTTATCGAGAGCGTTGGTGACCAACTGTGTTGCTGGCAACAATTTAATTACACTTTTTTGCCAACTTTTACTGACACTGGCCATATTCGGGTGTTGAGCGCTCGAAAATTCATTATTCTGCGCTCTGGAATCAGAGTAGATCGCCAGAACGAATTTGCGAAAGCACCCGAATGTCCCTTGAGAACGCACAACAACTATACCATTTAGCTAAGCTAACATGCTGACCAGACAGGACACGTTGTGTGCACGAGCGTCACAAAATACATGTTATTAAATTATTGCTCCCACACTGCTCACGCGCGCCAACGAGCGTCTGCGATGCCAAGGGCTAAAATAGAAGTCCTTTCTATTTCTGACGCAGATCGCGCTGCAAGTCCTGCCCCACGTGCCATCTCCTCATTGGTTTATAGAAGCCCACGTGGGTGATTGAAAGACTAACTGTTTTGCCGGTTGTCGTGGTAATACCATGAAAGTGTAGATGCCAATCACCATATAAGTTCAAAGATTAAAAAGCCTGGAATGAGATGACTAGAAACGATTTGGTTGGCAGTTTTGTGTGTGGATTAATTGTCGGAGTAGAGGACCTTGTGCATTTCAGGTAAAATAACAATGTTTATATCCCAGAACAAATTAGCTAGCAACAGCAAGCTAGCTAAATTAGGACGAATTATCTAGCAAGTACAAGCTAACTAGCTAAATTGCCATACATGTTTGTTTAATGCATTCGACCTGTCCCCAAATGAATGTCATTGGTTCAGAGTTTGTTTTGATATTTTAACCGGCGTGTCGTGATCGTGTTTGGTGTAGGGGGACAAAATACATGTATGCACGATAACGCAGACGGTTTGGGTTCAGTGTAAGAATGACGGGAATAAGTCAGTAAACGTTGGGTAGTTAGCTAGATAGCCAATAGTTAATATTCTGGCAAGTTTGATGTATAATTAGCCAACTAACGCAAACTAATGTTAGCTAGCTAACATATCGGAAAATACTGCTGTAATGATATGTGGTTCATGAGAACGGCGTAGCTAACAAATTGTCAGCCAACAAAACCTGGAACGTAACTTATTTGAAAAGTCATTACATTGCTCAACATCTTCTTAACATTTGTCCTTATTAGTTAAAGCAATGAATTTGTATCCTCTCTCGTACTTCGGCTGCATATTGTCCGCCATTTTCTTCAAATCTGAAAACGATGTGAAGCCACGCCCATTTCCTCTAGAATTGCATTTACAGGCCCTAAAGTACGGAAATAGTGTCCTCTGCTTGTATACTTCATATTTTGGCGAATTTAGTACGACATCCGGGAACTTTTGGCATACTAACTATATCCATACTATGACCAATAAGCATACTACATACTCAATTCACGTCACAAATAGTAAGGTTAGTATGAGTATTCAAACACATCTCTGGTCTCTCACCTGTCCACAGCCACCACTACACTCTGAGAACTGGTTTCTCCCACTGACTCCTGGATATGAGCCATCTGCCTCCGGTCTGGACCTCCAACCAGGGTCCCTGCAACAGGAAACACATTTAACACACCAGTCACTTGCCAAACGGCACCCTATCCTCTACATAGTGCACAACTTTTGATCATGGTCCATAGATCCCTGGTCAAAAGTAGTGCACTATTATAGGCAATAGGGTGCACTTTGGGACATAAACGCTGTCTTCAAACACCATTTACACAGTCAATGTCCTTGATGTTCAAGAGCACTGTGAGCCTTACCCAGTCCCAGGGGCATGAACTCCTCTCCCCCGATGGGGAAGCCCTTGATGCCAGCCTGGCTATCCCGAGCCACTCCAGAGATGTAGCGTGTCTTCACCCCCGTGCCAATCAGCTGGGCCAACTCCAGCTGGCTAATACACCGCAGGATCTGCAGAGAGAGGGTTAGGGCCCTCTTGATCTGTTAAAATGTCTCTACCAAGTGCTACACTATATAATATGGGTTTGATTCCTGACTAACAGAAGAGATGAGAGGCAGGGTTAGAAATGGGAAGGCCAGGTGCTATCTGGGAGAAGCCCTCTGACCTACCTCGTGCCAAGAGTTGCCCAGGTAGTTTCCGTCTGTGTGGGCCACAGTGATAAGGGTCTTGATGGTGTCGATGTTCTTCTGCTTCATCTCAGTGATGCTGGAGCTGGCTGTGAGCAGGGTGAACCGAGCCAAGGCTTGGACGTACGCATCCCTCTCCAACTGCACATAGAGCCACAGACAGACGGGTAATTAATGTTAAAGATGAACATAAAGACACAAAACTGTCTCTTCTAGGTTATTTAAGTTCATGTTAAGTCTAGAACTATGTTTGATGGGAGGGGGGGTATTTGGAAAGTAAAGTGTATAAGGCTGTGTTTACACAGGCAGTACACAAATTGGCAAAAGAGCTGATCTGATTGGTAAAAAAAAACTATTAGTGGAAAAAGATCAGAATTGGGCCACCTGTGGAATCACAGCCTAAGGTTGCAACATTAGATGTTTTAGAAGCAGAGGTCTAGCTGTGTAGCCAGGGGAGACAACTAACCTGCATACTGAAGATGCATGCAATCCTGACAGCACAGCGGATCCCCTCCAGACACAGAGAGGCCACCTCCTGGTCGTCACAGTCCTGTAGGCCCACGCTGAAAGCTGCCAGGAGAGGGGTCCACGCCAGCTGAAATACACAGGCAGGTAGAGCACACAGGCTTGAATCCTTTTACTTCGTAAAGAACATCGGTCTCACACACACACACATACAGATACAGGGTGAAGTCATCTTCTGGCACAGGTGATAAGTCTGGGCTTCTGCATCTAAACTTCTTGCTCATCTACTCATAGCGGTGCCAGAGGAAGGCACAGAGCATCAAGGACATCACACCTCCCAGCTGGTCTCTCCCTTACCGTCAGGCAGACATGAGGTCTGATACCAACAGGCTCAGAAACAGTTTCTATCTACAAGCCATCAGAATGCTGAACACTTCAACTGAACTGACCACCTGCTCTGATTCTCCACACCTTAGTACACATGCATTCACACACCCACACAAACACACTGAGTGTACAAAACATTAAGAACACCTTCCTAATGCATTAGCATCGAACAGCCCCCGTGATATGCCAATTCGCAGGGAAGTTAGGAACAAATATACACAGTTAGGCGAGCTAAGGCTAGCTTTTTCAAGTAGGAATTTGCATCCTGTAGCACAAACTCCAAAAAGTTCTGGGACACTAAAGTCCATAGAGAATAAGAGCACCTCCTCCCAGCTGCCCACTGCACTGAGGCTAGGAAACACTGTTACCACCAATAAATCCACAATATTTGAGAACTTCTATAAGCATTTTTCTACGGCTGGCCATGCTTTCCACCGGACTACCCCTACCCCAGTCAAAATTGTGCCTTCCTGTATTACACTTATGCAAAATAAAAAAATATATACACAGTGGGGCAAAAAAGTATTTAGTCAGCCACCAATTGTGCAAGTTCTCCCACTTAAAAAGATGAGAGAGGCCTGTAATTTTCATCATAGGTACACTTCAACTATGACAGACAAAATGAGAAGAAAAAAAATCTGGAAAATCACATTGTAGGATTTTACTGAATTTATTTGCAAATTATGGTGGAAAATAAGGTCTTTATAAAATACATGTGGTTTGATTGAGGCTGGCTGACTCTACCTTGAACATGGGCCGGACGTGCTCCAGATGGGTGGCGCTGAAGAAGGGGGCTTGGGCGTGGCTTACAGCCTCCATCAGGGCCTTGGCTGTCTTCGCCATCTGTTCCATCTCAACATCATACAGCAGACGACGCTGCTTCTCATTGGCTACGCCTGCAAAGAGAGACCACCCACATTATCACAACTAATCTCTAGTGGACAGACAACGTAAAAACATCTGACAAAATTATGTAAAATATTAGTTCTGGGTTGACAGAGTATCACATGACCAACACCTACGTTTCCTAGGCAACCAGTAGGGCTACAATTCCCCCTGGGCAGGTTGGTGTAGGGGTTCAGCTGACATAATACATACAGGATTAGATAGCTTGTCAGAGAGACGTGCCTTCAGAGAGACGTGCCTTCAGAGACGTGACATTGAGGATTCTGCATTGTGATGCATTTACATGACACTAGAACATTCTATAACAGTCATGTTAGAACCCCATTAACATGACACTACAACATTCTATAACAGTCATGTTAGAACCCCATTAACATGACACTACAACATTCTATAACAGCCATGTTAGAACTCCATTAACATGACACTACAACATTCTATAACAGTCATGTTAGAACCCCATTAACATAACAAAGGGAATATTTAAAATAATAACTGAAAGTCTAGAATCAGAACAATATTCTAAATGTTGGCTCAACTCTAAATATAATGTCTCTTTTGTCATACCCTGGCTCCTCTACTTACTGTGCTTGCTAGTCTTGGGTGTGATAGTGTGCTCCTTGCTGTCCTTCATGGCGATCTTCTTGCCAGCAATCTCATGGTATATGGAGGACAGGTACTCCTCAGGCAGATCCTTACTGTCGTTGATGCCACGGTTCATTCTGATGTACTGTTCCTTGGTCATTTTGTTCTTCACCTGTAACATAACGGTGGGGACCTCAGTTACTAAAAACAACTGGCCGTAGGTAGGTATGAACAGGCTAAATGACGGTCTGGTCGAGTTCTGGTGGTGGGTTCACAAAGGAAGGGTTGGGAGTTCAAATCCCGGATGAGCAATGCATGGTAACCTTTTGGTCCTTTGTAGCTCAGTTGGTAAAGCATGTAACTCCAGGGTAGTGGGTTTGATTACCGGGACCACCCATACGTAAAATGTATGTATAACTGACTAAGTCGCTTCGGATAAAAGTGTCTGCTAAACCTACTCATTCCAGGTAGTTGTTTTTTTACATTGTAGAATAACTGTGAAGACATAAAAACTATGAAATAACACATGGAATCATGTAGTAATCAAAAAGTGTTTTCAAATCAAAAATATATTTTATATTTGAGATTCGTCAAAGTAGCCTCACTTTTTTTGATGACAGCTTTGCACAATCTTGGCATTCTCTCAACCAGCTTCATGAGGTAGTCACCTGGAATGTATTTCAATTAACAGGTGTGCCTGGAATTTATTTTTCTTAATGCGTTAGAGCAAAAAAGTTGTTGTTAAGTCCATATGGCAAGAACAGCTCAAATAAGCAAAGAGAAACGACAGTTCATCATTACTTTAAGCTATGGTCAGTCAAAGCGGAAAATTTAAAATCACTTAAAGTTTATTCAAGTGCAGTTGCAAAAACCATCAAGCGCTATGATGAAACTGCCAATCATGAGGACCGCCACATGAAAGGAAGACCCAGAGTTAACTCTGCTGCAGAGAATAAGTTCATAAGAGTTAACTGCACCTCAGAAATTGCAGCCCAAAGAAATGCTTCAGAGTTCAAGTAGCAGACACGTCTCAACATCAACTGTTCAGAGGAGACTGCGTGAATCAGGACTTCATGTTCAAATTGCTGCAAAGAAACCACTAAAGGACATCAATAAGAAGAAGGGACTTGTTTAGACCAAGAAACATGAGCAATGGACATTAGAGTCCAGATTTTTGGTTCCAACCGCTGTGTGTTTGTGAGATGCAGAGCAAGTGTACAAATGATCTCTACATGTGTGGTTCCCACCATGAAGCATGGAGGAGGTGTGATGGTCTGGGGGTGCTTTGCTGGTGACACTGTCAGTAATTTAGTGTATCAAATGACCTGGCCTCGACAAATCACCGACCTCAACCCAATTGAGAGGGTTTGGAATGAGTTGGACCGCAGAGTGAAGGAAAAGCGTGGGAACTCCTTCAAGAGTGTTGGAAAACCATTCCTCATGAAGCTGGTTGAGAGAATGCCAAGAGTGTGCAAAGCTGTCATCAAAGCAAAGGCTGGCTACATTGAAGAATCTCAAATATATAAAATATTTTGTTTTGTTTAACTCTTTTTTTGGTTACTACATGATTCCGTATGTGTTATTTCATAGTGTTGATGTCTTCACTATTATTCTACAATGTAGAAAAAATAAAAACCCTTAAATGAGTAGGTGTGTCCAAACTTTTGACTGGTACTGCATATGTTTTTTTTTATTTTTTAAAGACTGACTGGTAGATGTTCTGACCTGTGGACTGTGCGCACACACACACAGTCAAAGGTTTGGACATACCTACTCATTTAAGGGTTTTTCTTTATTTTTTCTACATTGTAGAATAATAGTGAAGACATCAAAACTATGAAATAACACATACGGAATCATGTTGTAACCAAAAAGCCACTTTCATCATAGCGCTTGATGGTTTTTGCGACTGCACTTGAATAAACTTTCAAAGTTCTTGAAATGTTCCGTATTGAATGACCTTCATGTCTTGAAGTAATGATGGACTGTCGTTTCTCTTTGTTTATTTGAGCTGTTCTTTCCATAATATGAACTTGGTCTTTTACCAAATAGGGCTATCTTCTGTATACCACCCCTACCATGTCACAACACAACAGATTGGCTCAAATGCATTAAGAAAGAAAGAAATTCCACAAATTAACTTAAGGCACAGCTGTTAATTGAAATGCATTCCAGGTGACTACCTCATGAAGCTGGTTGAGAGAATGCCAAGAGTGTGCAAAGCTGTCATCAAGGCAAAGGGTGGCTATTGGAAGAATCAAATAGTTTTGATGTCCTCACTATTATTCTAAAATGTAGAAATTAGTAAAAAAAAAAATGTAAAAATCCTTGAATGAGTAGATTTTCTAAAACTTTTGACGGTAGTGTATATACATAAAACCAGACTGACTGATTGGTTGGTGTTCTGACCTGTGGACTGTGCAGGTCTGTGGTCAGCATGATGATGGAGAAGGCCAAGACGTAGGCTGTGTCTGCACTGGCAAACTCCCCCTGTCTGGGGGAGGGAGGAGTAACACATCAATATAACAGGGAGGAGTAACACATCAATATAACAGGGAGGAGTAACACATCAATATAACATGGGGGGAGTAACATCAATATAACATGGGGGGAGTAACATCAATATAACACGGGGAGTAACATCAATATAACACGGGGGGGTGTAACATCAATATAACACGGGGAGTAACATCAATATAACACGGGGGGTAACACATCAATATAACACGGGGAGTAACACATCAATATAACACGGGGAGTAACACATCAATATAACACGGGGAGTAACATCAATATAACACGGGGGAGTAACATCAATATAACACGGGGTAGCACATCAATATAACACGGGGGGTAGCACATCAATATAACACGGGGGAGTAACACATCAATATAACATGGGGGGTAGCACATCAATATAACACGGGGGAGTAACATCAATATAACACGGGGAGTAACATCAATATAACACGGGGAGTCACATCAATATAACACAGGGGGTAGCACATCAATATAACACGGGGAGTAACACATCAATATAACACGGGGTAGCACATCAATATAACACGGGGGAGTAACAGATCAATATAACATGGGGGGTAACACATCAATATTACACGGGGGGTAGCACATCAATATAACACGGGGGGTAACACATCAATATAACACGGGGAGTAACACATCAATATAACACGGGGAGTAACACATCAATATAACAGGGGGAGTAACACATCAATATAACACATTAATATAACACGGGGGTAGTAGTAGCACATCAATATAACACGGGGGAGTAACACATCAATATAACATGGGGAGTAACACATCAATATAACACATCAATATAACACATCAATATAACAGGGGGAGTAACACATCAATATAACACGGGGAGTAACACGTCAATATAACACGGGGAGTAACACATCAATATAACACGGGGTAGCACATCAATATAACATGGGGAGTAACATCAATATAACACGGGGGAGTAACACATCAATATAACACGGGGGAGTAACATCAATATAACACATCAATATAACACATCAATATAACAGGGGGAGTAACACATCAATATAACACGGGGTAGCACATCAATATAACACGGGGAGTAACACATCAATATAACATGGGGGAGTAACACATCAATATAACACATCAATATAACACATCAATATAACAGGGGGAGTAACACATCAATATAACACGGGGAGTAACACGTCAATATAACACGGGGAGTAACACGTCAATAAAACACGGGGAGTAACGCATCAATATAACACGGGGAGTAACACATCAATATAACACGGGGAGTAACACGTCAATATAACACGGGGGAGTAACACGTCAATATAACACGGGGGGAGTAACACGTCAATATAACACGGGGGAGTAACACGTCAATATAACACGGGGAGTAACACGTCAATATAACACGGGGAGTAACACGTCAATATAACACGGGGAGTAACACATCAATATAACACGGGGAGTAACACATCAATATAACACGGGGGAGTAACACATCAATATAACACGGGGGAGTAACACGTCAATATAACACGGGGAGTAACACGTCAATATAACACGGGGAGTAACACATCAATATAACACGGGGAGTAACACATCAATATAACACGGGGGAGTAACACATCAATATAACACATCAATATAACATGGGGGTAGCACATCAATATAACATGGGGGAGTAACACATCAATATAACACGGGGTAGCACATCAATATAACATGGGGGAGTAACACATCAATATAACATGGGGGGGGTAGCACATCAATATAACACGGGGGTAGCACATCAATATAACACGGGGAGTAACACATCAATATAACACATCAATATAACATGGGGAGTAACACATCAATATAACATGGGGGAGTAACACATCAATATAACATGGGGGAGTAACACATCAATATAACACGGGGGAGTAACGCATCAATATAACACATCAATATAAAACGGGGGAGTAACACATCAATATAACACGGGGGTAGTAACACATCAATATAACACGGGGTAGTAACACATCAATATAACACAGGGGTAGTAACACATCAATATAACACGGGGGTAGCACATCAATATAACACGGGGAGTAACACATCAATATAACATGGGGGGAGTAACACATCAATATAACACATCAATATAACACGGGGGAGTAACACATCAATATAAAACGGGGGAGTAACACATCAATATAACATGGGGGAGTAACACATCAATATAACACATCAATATAACACGGGGAGTAACACATCAATATAACATGGGGAGTAACACATCAATATAACACATCAATATAACACGGGGGGTAGCACATCAATATAAAACGGGGAGTAACACATCAATATAACACGGGGGTAGCACATCAATATAACACATCAATATAACACATCAATATAACACGGGGAGTAACACATCAATATAACACATCAATATAACACGGGGTAGCACATCAATATAACACGGGGGAGTAACACATCAATATAACACGGGGGAGTAACACATCAATATAACACGGGGGGGTAGCACATCAATATCACACGGGTGGAGTAACACATCAATATCACAGACATTAAAGACGCAACATCCACACAGTATCTGTAACTGAGGACGTTCTTCATGGCAGGTTTCCAGGGAGTGTATAAAATCTCAATGCCTCCCCCTGCAGGTAGCATACAGCCACATTCCTTACCCCTGGTTACACTCCAGGTATCGGGCAGCAAACTTCTCCATGAGCCTGTCAATCTTCTGGGCCTCTCCTGGGAGCCGGAAGCCCTCCAGGAAAGCCCTCAGAGCAGAGACAAAGTCCCGGCCACAGAAGTCCAGCTGGTCCACATAGTTGTACATCACCTCCTTGTTGAAACGGATATTCTCCCCCAGGTACTCCCCTACCTGTGTCTATAGAGAGGAGAGGGGAGTTGAGGAAATAAATAAAACGTTGTGTAAGAGTTTATTTTATTTAACCTTTATATAACCATGGAAGTCTGTTATATACACAACAGCGTTTTACAATGACAACCTGTTACATACTCTGGAGAGGATACTGAATCAAAGTTCTCCATGTTTGCCCAGTGATATAAGTTGGGTGAAGGGCTATGAGGTTGTGGTGAGGAGCTCACCGTATCCAAGCGCTCCTCTTGATGCAGGAACTGGGCGATTTCCTCCGCTGTGGTTCCCAGCATGCCTTGGTCTTGTAAGTACTGGACACCTCGCTTGGGCTTTTTGTTGAACCTTGAGAGATGGTGACACAAATAATCTACAGCTACTACAGATATCATTAGATTGGCCACAAGACATCTCCCTGACTGATAGACAGGTACAGAGAACATCTCCCTGACTGATAGACAGGTACAGAGAACATCTCCCTGACTGATAGACAGGTACAGAGAACATCTCCCTGACTGATAGACAGGTACAGAGAACATCTCCCTGACTGATAGACAGGTACAGAGAACATCTCCCTGACTGATAGACAGGTACAGAGAACATCTCCCTGACTGATAGACAGGTACAGAGAACATCTCCCTGACTGATAGACAGGTACAGAGAACATCTCCCTGACTGATAGACAGGTACAGAGAACATCTCCCTGACTGATAGACAGGTACAGAGAACATCTCCCTGACTGATAGACAGGTACAGAGAACATCTCCCTGACTGATAGACAGGTACAGAGAACATCTCCTGACTGATAGACAGGTACAGAGAACATCTCCTGACTGATAGACAGGTACAGAGAACATCTCCCTGACTGATAGACAGGTACAGAGAACATCTCCCTGACTGATAGACAGGTACAGAGAACATCTCCCTGACTGATAGACAGGTACAGAGAACATCTCCCTGACTGATAGACAGGTACAGAGAACATCTCCCTGACTGATAGACAGGTACAGAGAACATCTCCCTGACTGATAGACAGGTACAGAGAAAGTCAGAGGGAAGACAGTGACTCACAGCTCAATGCCGTGCTCAATGACGTCCTTTTGTTGTTTGATGACCTCATACTGTTCTGGGTGGTCAGGCTGGGAGGACTGGACACTAGATGACATGGTGGAGTCCAGAGAGCTGACGCTGCCTCTACGAGACTTCGTCTGGTCAGGAAGCTTGCGCTCCGCACCCTCACCATCCGACGGCTGCTCCTGGCCTGGATCACACACACACACACAGCAGGGTCAAGACACACACACACACACACACACACACACACACACACACACACAGCAGGGTCAAGACACACACACACACACACACACACACACACACACACACACACACACACACACACACACACACACACACAGGTCATTCTACTCACCGAGGTTGGCCTGCAGGTTGGGGTTGACATACATGTCTCTGCTCCACTCCACCATGCATTTCAGAATGGACACCAGACACTCCAGGCCCTTCTTACGCAGACTCAGCTCCTGGAAAATACAGTACCAGTCAAAAGATTGGACACACCTACTCATGCAAGAGTTTATTATTTTTAAGATTTTCTACATTGCTGAATAATAGTGAAGACATCAAAACTATGAAATAACACATACGGAATCATGTAGTAACCAAAAAAAAAAAGTGTTAAACAAATCCAAATATATTTTAGATTCTTCAAAGTAGCCACCCTTTGGCTTGATGACAGCTTTCCACACTCTTGGCATTCTCTCAACGAGCTTCCTGATGTAGTCACCTGGGATGCTTTTCCAACAGTCTTGAAATACTTCCCACATATACTGAGCACTTGTTGGCTGCTTTTCCTTCACTCTGCTGTCCAATTCATCCCAAACCATCTCAATTGGGTTGAGGTCAGGTGATTGTGGAGGCAAAGGTCATCTGATGCAGCACTCCATCTGACAAATAAATGTGACATGTGTGTGACATGTATGTGACAAATAAAATTTGATTTGATTTTGATTTGATTTGATTTGATTCCATCACTCTCCTTCTTGGTCAAATAGCCCTTATACAGCCTGGAGGTGTGTTGGGTCAGTGTCCAAACCAGATGGGATGGCGTGTCACTGCAGAATGCGGTGGTAGCCATGCTGGTTAAGTGTGCCTTGAATTCTAAATAAATCACTGACAGTGTCACCAGCAAAGCCTCCCACACCATCACACCATCCCCCTCCATGCTTCACGGCGAGAACCACACATGCGAAGATCAACCTACTCGGCATCTCACAATGCCATGACCATCGGAACCAAAAATCTCAAATTTGGACTCGGAGCAAAGGACAGATTTCCACTGTTCTAATGTCCATGGCTTGTGTTTCTTGGCCAAACAAAGCAAGTCTCTTCTTATTGGAGTCCTTTAGTAGTAGTTTCTTAGCAGCAATTCGACCATGATGGCCTAATTCTCACAGTCTCCTCTCCTCCTCAGTTGATGTTGAGATGTGTCTGTTACTTGAACTCTGAAGCATTTATTTGGGCAGCAATTTCTGAGGCCGGTAACTCTGATGAATTTATCCTCTACAGCAGAGGTCTTCCTTTCCTGTGGCGGTCCTCATGAGCGCTTGATGGTTTTTGAAGAAACTTTCCAAGTTCTTAATGTTCCCAGATTAAGACGTGAAGGTGAGTAATGGACTGTCGTTTCTCTTTGCTTATTTGAGCTGTTCTTCCATGGACTTGGTCTTTTACCAAATAGGGTTATCTTCTGTATACAAACCCTACCATGTAACACAACTGATTGGCTCAAATGCATTAAGGAAAGACATTCCACAAATTAACTTTTTATTTATTTATTTTACCTTTATTTAACTAGGCAAGTCAGTTAAGAACAAATTCTTATTTTCAATGACGGCCTAGGAACAGTGGGTTACCTGCCTGTTCAGGGGCAGAACGACAGATTTGTACCTTGTCAGCTCGGTTACTAGTCCAACGCTCTAACCACTAGGCTACCCTGCCCCCCCATTAACAAGGCACACCTGTTAATTGAAAAGCATTCCAGGTGACTACCTACCTCATGAAGCTGGTTGAGAGAATGCCAAGAGTGTGCAAAGCTGTCAAGGCAAAGGGTGGCTTGTTTGAATAATCTAAAATATGAACTATATTTTGATTTGTTTAAAACTTTTTTGGTAACTACATGATTCCATGTGTTATTTCATAGTTTGTAGAATAATTGTGAAGACATCAAATTAGAAAAAAAGTAAGAAAATAAAAACCCTGGAATGAGTAGCTGTGTTCAAACTTTTGACTGGTACTGTATTTCTCCTGTTAATGGTCGATGACATCATATACAGAGCTCAAACACACAGAAACAGATGAATGACTGAAAATTCAACCATGATTTGGTATATATTGTATAACTCTGTGTAAATTCCTCTGTCTGTATTCTGTCTCCAAATGTTGTCTATCACTAGCAGCACCATTACCACCAGGTCACATTCTGACTGTCAAGGTACTTGGTGAATAAAAGTGATTCTAATTCTGACCATATTTGGTAGGTAACTACTGACAGGTCAGTGTGAGGTCACCTGTAGAGGGGTCATCCCCAGCTCCTGGCCACTCCTTCCCATGGCAATCTTAGACAGGTCATTCACCAGACGCTCAAAGATGTTGGCAGCGTTCAGGTCACAGTCGTAGTTCACATAGATATCCACCACACACTGAGCATCTGGGGTGAAGGGTTTGAAGAGGGGGAGATTAAACTGAGACAGGTCTCAATGAGGGTTGAGTGGTATATGGTACATAAACAGCAGCATGTGTTTTTACTTGAGGGGGAGATTAAACTGAGACAGGTCTCAATGAGGGTTGAGTGATATATGGTACATAAAACAGCAGCATGTGTTTTTACTTGAGGGGGAGATTAAACTGAGACAGGTCTCAATGAGGGTTGAGTGGTATATGGTACATAAACAGCAGCATGTGTTTTTACTTGAGGGGGAGATTAAACTGAGACAGGTCTCAATGAGGGTTGAGTGGTATATGGTACATAAAACAGCAGCATGTGTTTTTACTTGAGGGGGAGATTAAACTGAGACAGGTCTCAATGAGGGTTGAGTGGTATATGGTACATAAACAGCAGCATGTGTTTTTACTTGAGGGGGAGATTAAACTGAGACAGGTCTCAATGAGGGTTGAGTGGTATATGGTACATAAAACAGCAGCATGTGTTTTTACTTGAGGGGGAGATTAAACTGAGACAGGTCTCAATGAGGGTTGAGTGGTATATGGTACATAAAACAGCAGCATGTGTTTTTACTTGAGGGGGAGATTAAACTGAGACAGGTCTCAATGAGGGTTGAGTGGTATATGGTACATAAAACAGCAGCATGTGTTTTTACTTGCACATATCCGTGTCAGGGTTTGAATGACCATCCACTTGTGTTCAAAGGAGCTGGATGACGTTTCCAGGATGGTCAGGAAAATCTCCCTGAAGAACACCTGAGTTCCAGAGAGTGAGGGAGGAGAGCGCGGGAGGGGAGAGAGCGAGGGGACGAGGGAGAGAGTGAGGGGACAAGAGAGAAGAGAGAGTGAGGGGTGGAGAGAGAGAGTGAGGGGTGGAGAGAGAGAGTGAGGGGTGGAGAGAGAGAGTGAGGGGTGGAGAGAGAGAGTGAGGGGGTGGAGAGAGAGAGTGAGGGGTGGAGAGAGAGAGTGAGGGGTGGAGAGAGAGAGTGAGGGGTGGAGAGAGAGTGTGAGGGGTGGAGAGAGAGTGAGGGGTGGAGAGAGAGTGAGGGGTGGAAAGATGGTAGGTAGTCGCATCATTTATTTTCATTCCCTATTGCCTATTCTGAACTGAATGACAGGACTCTAAATAAAATCCCAGATTAAACCTCTAACTCCTGCATCTCACACCTCAATCTGCATCTTGAGGTGGACTTTGAAGTGGGAGAGCAGGGTGAGGAAGATGGCGAGGGAGAGCTCGAACACCTCTGGCACAGAGGAGACACCATTCTTCGAGAGGGCCACACACAGGTACTGCTTGATGGCGTTGACAAACATCTCGTGGGAGCGGAAGACAGGCCCCGCCCCCTGGAGCACAGACAGCAGCAGCTGCAGGGACACCACCTTGGAGCGCAGCTCATGAGACCTGAGGGCGAGAGAGAGAGAGAGGGCGAGAGAGAGAGAGAGGGCGAGAGAGAGGGAGCGAGAGAGAGAGGACAAGAGAGAGAGGACAAGAGCGAGAGGGAGAGAGCGAGAGGGAGAGAGCGAGAGGGAGAGAGCGAGAGGGAGAGAGCGAGAGGGAGAGAGCGAGAGGGAGAGAGCGAGAGGGAGAGAGCGAGAGGGAGAGAGGGAGAGGGAGAGAGGGAGAGGGAGAGAGGGAGAGAGGGAGAGAGAGCGAGCGAGAGGAGAGGGGAGAGAGGGAGAGAGCGAGAGAGGGAGAGAGCGAGAGAGGGAGAGAGGGAGAGAGCGAGAGAGGGAGAGAGCGAGAGGGAGAGAGCGAGAGGGAGAGAGCGAGAGGGAGAGAGCGAGAGGGAGAGAGCGAGAGGGAGAAGGTAAAAAAACAGTGGAGAGGAAGAGGGGAAAGAAGAAGTTGGATAAAGGAGAGATGGAGGACAAACACATGGGAAAAAGCCACAGGAGGTGGGGGGTGTAAATATTCAAGTGTAGTATATGAATGTCTTGTACAGTCTAAAGCCTCAGTTGAATATAGGCATTTAGGTTTAAAACTAGAACACCTCCCTCTTATGTTTGGAAGCAGTGATCAGGCTCAGCATTAGTCTATTCAGACTCCGAGCCTCAGGGTTTGACATTAGAGACACTGAAGACACTCCGTCTAGAACGTAAAACCTCCAGAAAACCTCAGGATCTTTAAACACTCTAGTTATATCAAGTAAGTGGCAGCTAGTGATATAGTCCTGTATTGGGGCCTGGTGGTCTTCTGTAGCTTAGCTAGTAGCGCTTGAAGCTTGCAACACCAGGATAGTTGGTTCAATTCCCAGAACCACCCGTACACAGAATGTATACATGCACACATGACTAAGTCTCTTATGGGTAAAACAAGTCTGCTAAATGGCATTATTGTGAACAGAAAGCAGAAGAATGTGGACTTGGTTTAGGTGATGAGATCAAGGGAAAGGTGAAGTTGTGGGTGTGAACTGAGCGGGGAAGCGAGGGCTGAAGGGCTAGTGGGCTGAAGGACTAGTGGGCTGAAGGACTAGTGGGCTGAAGGACTAGTGGGCTGAAGGGCTAGTGGGCTGAAGGACTAGTGGGCTGAAGGACTAGTGGGCTGAAGGACTAGTGGGCTGAAGGACTAGTGGGCTGAAGGACTAGTGGTCTAGTAGGCTGAAGGACTAGTGGTCTAGTGGGCTGAAGGACTAGTGGTCTAGTGGGCTGAAGGACTAGTGGGCTAGTGGGCTTTGAAGGACTAGTGGGCTGAAGGGCTAGTGGGCTGAAGGGCTGAAGGACTAGTGGGCTGAAGGGCTGAAGGACTAGTGGGCTGAAGGACTAGTGGGCTGAAGGACTAGTGGGCTGAAGGACTAGTGGGCTGAAGGACTAGTGGTCTAGTGGGCTGAAGGACTAGTGGGCTAGTGGGCTGAAGGACTAGTGGGCTAGTGGGCTGAAGGGCTAGTGGGCTGAAGGGCTAGTGGTCTAGTGGGCTGAAGGACTGAAGGGCTAGTGGATGATGGGCTGAAGGGCTAGTGGATGATGGGCTGAAGGACTAGTGGGCTGAAGGACTAGTGGTCTAGTGGGCTGAAGGACTAGTGGGCTGAAGGACTAGTGGGCTGAAGGGTTGAAGGACTAGTGGGCTGAAGGGCTGAAGGACTAGTGGGCTGAAGGACTAGTGGGCTGAAGGGCTGAAGGACTAGTGGGCTGAAGGGCTGAAGGACTAGTGGGCTGAAGGGCTGAAGGACTAGTGGGGCTGAAGGACTAGTGGGCTGAAGGACTAGTGGTCTAGTGGGCTGAAGGACTAGTGGGCTAGTGGGCTGAAGGACTAGTGGGCTAGTGGGCTGAAGGACTAGTGGGCTGAAGGACTAGTGGGCTAGTGGGCTGAAGGACTAGTGGGCTAGTGGGCTGAAGGACTAGTGGGCTGAAGGGCTAGTGGTCTAGTGGGCTGAAGGACTAGTGGGCTGAAGGACTAGTGGGCTGAAGGGCTGAAGGACTAGTGGGCTGAAGGGTTGAAGGACTAGTGGGCTGAAGGGCTGAAGGACTAGTGGGCTGAAGGGCTGAAGGACTAGTGGGCTGAAGGACTAGTGGGCTGAAGGACTAGTGGGCTGAAGGACTAGTGGGCTGAAGGACTAGTGGGCTGAAGGGCTGAAGGACTAGTGGGCTGAAGGGCTGAAGGACTAGTGGGCTGAGTGGGTAAAACAAGTGGGTAAAACAAGTCTGCTAAATGGCATTATTGTGAACAGAAAGCAGAAGAATGTGGACTTGGTTTAGGTGATGAGATCAAGGGAAAGGTGAAGTTGTGGGTGTGAACTGAGCGGGGAAGCGAGGGCTGAAGGGCTAGTGGGCTGAAGGACTAGTGGGCTGAAGGGCTAGTGGGCTGAAGGGCTAAAGGGCTAGTGGGCTGAAGGACTAGTGGGCTAGTGGGCTGAAGGGCTAGTGGGCTGAAGGGCTGAAGGACTAGTGGGCTGAAGGACTAGTGGGCTGAAGGACTAGTGGGCTGAAGGACTAGTGGGCTGAAGGACTAGTGGGCTAGTGGATGATGGGCTGAAGGACTAGTGGGCTGAAGGACTGAAGGGCTAGTGGATGATGGGCTGAAGGGCTAGTGGATGATGGGCTGAAGGGCTAGTGGATGATGGGCTGAAGGGCTGAAGGACTAGTGGGCTGAAGGACTAGTGGGGTGAAGGGCTGAAGGACTAGTGGGCTGAAGGGCTGAAGGACTAGTGGGCTGAAGGGCTAGTGGATGATGGGCTGAAGGGCTAGTGGATGATGGGCTGAAGGGCTAGTGGATGATGTGCTGAAGGGCTGAAGGACTAGTGGATGATGGGCTGAAGGGCTAGTGGATGATGTGCTGAAGGGCTGAAGGACTAGTGGATGATGGGCTGAAGGGCTGAAGGACTAGTGGATGATGGACTGAAGTGCTGAAGTACTAGTGGATGATGGACTGAAGGGCTGAAGGACTAGTGGATGATGTCTCACTTTGGGTCAGGGGATCCGTCCGCCAGCGGCTTCATGGACAGTTTGCAGAGAGAGCGGAAGACCAGGAAGGCGTCTTTCTGCAGGATGTGTGAGAAACCAACAGCGTTCTGGACACCCTGCATGGACTCTAAATCCTAAAAGAGACGACGAGAAAAAAACTAAAAAACTAAAAACAGAACAGCTTTAAAATGTACCATGCAATTGTCAATACATAACTAAAACTGAGCATAACTATGTATGATTAATTAAGGGTAAAAATCATCAGGAATCACGGTTCCCATAAAACCTTTGATGTGACACATCCTCATTCCAAGATAAGAGATCACTCACCAAGATGTCTGTAGAGGACACGGAACCATGGTCACCCATAATGCCGTTCATCTGGTTCCTAACTCTCCTGGGTGTTGGGGGAATCAGATCAGGGTGCTCTGGTGGTATGTGTGGGGGATGGTCCCCTGCTGTGTGGAGGTGTGGAACAGACCAGTCAGATACAATCAAATGTGTTTTATAAGGCCCTTTCTACATCAGCAGATGTCACAAAGCGCTTTTCAAGCCTAAAACCCCAAACAGCAAGCAATGCAGAAGCACAATGGCCTGTAAAAACTAGAAGGCAGGAACCTTGATACAGGTGTGTAAATGACAGGCAAGCCCTGAATAACAAACTCTGTCCAGTCACTCCGATCACAAACAATTACTGACCTTGTGCAGTTTGGGTTTGTGGTTCTGGTTCTGCGGCCACGTCCTCCACCACATCAGTCGTTGGTTGCTCTGTTGGCTTTGAATCGACCTGACCTACTCCCGATGTCCCCCTCTCCCCTAATTCTGATCCCCCTCCCCCTTCATCCCCTTCCTCTACTGACTGTGTTACTGCTGGTGGTGTTTCTGGAAGTGGATCATTAAAAACTATTGATGAGGAAAAAGACCAAGTGTCAAATTAATGAGGATAATGTGAGCTTCAGAAATGTCTTACAATAAAATCATGATCTATGGCAGCCAACCCTGTTCCTGGAGAGCGACACTCCTGTAGGTTTTCACTCCAACCCCGTTCCTGGAGAGCTACCCTCCTGTAGGTTCTCACTCCAACCCCGTTCCTGGAGAGCTACCCTCCTGTAGGTTCTCACTCCAACCCCGTTCCTGGAGAACTACCCTCCTGTAGGTTCTCACTCCAACCCCGTTCCTGGAGAGCTACCCTCCTGTAGGTTCTCACTCCAACCCCGTTCCTGGAGAGCTACCCTCCTGTAGGTTCTCACTCCAACCCCGTTCCTGGAGAGCTACCCTCCTGTAGGTTTTCACTCCAACCCCGTTCCTGGAGAGCTACCCTCCTGTAGGTTCTCACTCCAACCCCGTTCCTGGAGAACTACCCTCCTGTAGGTTCTGGGATTTGATCCCAGGCTGTGCCACAACCGGCTGTGATCGGGAGTCCCATAGGGTGGCGCACAATTGGCCCAGTGTCGTCCGGGTTTGGGGGGGGGTTACTTGAATCACCGAGCTCTAGCGACTCCTTGTGGCAGTCTAGGCACCTGCAGGCTGATTTATGTTGTCAGTTAAACAGGGTTTCCTCCGACACATTGGTGTAGCTGGCTTCAGGGTTAAGCGAGCGGGTTTGGCGCGTCATGTTTCGGAGGACGCATTACTCAACCGTCGCCTCTCCCGAGCCCGTTGGGGAGTTGCAGCGATGAAACAAGATCGTACTTGAAAATGGGAGGGGAAAAAGGGGGTACATTTGTTTATGATAACTTTTAAAAATCAAGTGCACTCGATGAAGGTTGTAGTGTAAACCTATAGGACAGTAGCTCTCTGGGAACAGGGTTGGAGAGCCCTAGTGTAAACCTATAGGACAGTAGCTCTCTGGGAACAGGGTTAGAGAGCCCTAGTCTAAACCTATAGGACAGTAGCTCTCCGGGAACAGGGTTGGACAGCCCTAGTGTAAACCTATAGGACAGTAGCTCTCCGGGAACAGGGTTAGAGAGCCCTAGTGTAAACCTATAGGACAGTAGCTCTCTGGGAACAGGGTTGGAGAGCCCTAGTGTAAACCTATAGGACAGTAGCTCTCTGGGAACAGGGTTAGAGAGCCCTAGTGTAAACCTATAGGACAGTAGCTCTCTGGGAACAGGGTTAGAGAGCCCTAGTCTAAACCTATAGGACAGTAGCTCTCTGGGAACAGGGTTAGAGAGCCCTAGTGTAAACCTATAGGACAGTAGCTCTCTGGGAACAGGGTTAGAGAGCCCTAGTGTAAACCTATAGGACAGTAGCTCTCTGGGAACAGGGTTAGAGAGCCCTAGTGTAAACCTATAGGACAGTAGCTCTCTGGGAACAGGGTTAGAGAGCCCTAGTGTAAACCTATAGGACAGTAGCTCTCTGGGAACAGGGTTAGAGAGCCCTAGTCTAAACCTATAGGACAGTAGCTCTCTGGGAACAGGGTTAGAGAGCCCTAGTGTAAACCTATAGGACAGTAGCTCTCTGGGAACAGGGTTAGAGAGCCCTAGTGTAAACCTATAGGACAGTAGCTCTCTGGGAACAGGGTTAGAGAGCCCTAGTGTAAACCTATAGGACAGTAGCTCTCTGGGAACAGGGTTAGAGAGCCCTAGTGTAAACCTATAGGACAGTAGCTCTCTGGGAACAGGGTTAGAGAGCCCTAGTGTAAACCTATAGGACAGTAGCTCTCTGGGAACAGGGTTAGAGAGCCCTAATGTAAACCTATAGGACAGTAGCTCTCTGGGAACAGGGTTGGACAGCCCTAGTGTAAACCTATAGGACAGTAGCTCTCTGGGAACAGGGTTAGAGAGCCCTAGTGTAAACCTATAGGACAGTAGCTCTCTGGGAACAGGGTCAGAGAGCCCTAGTCTAAACCTATAGGACAGTAGCTCTCTGGGAACAGGGTTAGAGAGCCCTAGTGTAAACCTATAGGACAGTAGCTCTCTGGGAACAGGGTTAGAGAGCCCTAGTGTAAACCTATAGGACAGTAGCTCTCTGGGAACAGGGTTAGAGAGCCCTAGTGTAAACCTATAGGACAGTAGCTCTCTGGGAACAGGGTTAGAGAGCCCTAGTGTAAACCTATAGGACAGTAGCTCTCCGGGAACAGGGTTAGAGAGCCCTAGTGTAAACCTATAGGACAGTAGCTCTCCGGGAACAGGGTTAGAGAGCCCTAGTGTAAACCTATAGGACAGTAGCTCTCTGGGAACAGGGTTGGAGAGCCCTAGTGTAAACCTATAGGACAGTAGCTCTCTGGGAACAGGGTTAGAGAGCCCTAGTGTAAACCTATAGGACAGTAGCTCTCCGGGAACAGGGTTAGAGAGCCCTAGTGTAAACCTATAGGACAGTAGCTCTCCGGGAACAGGGTTAGAGAGCCCTAGTGTAAACCTATAGGACAGTAGCTCTCCGGGAACAGGGTTGGAGAGCCCTAGTGTAAACCTATAGGACAGTAGCTCTCCGGGAACAGGGTTAGAGAGCCCTAGTGTAAACCTATAGGACAGTAGCTCTCTGGGAACAGGGTTAGAGAGCCCTAGTCTAAACCTATAGGACAGTAGCTCTCTGGGAACAGGGTCAGAGAGCCCTAGTGTAAACCTATAGGACAGTAGCTCTCTGGGAACAGGGTCAGAGAGCCCTAGTGTAAACCTATAGGACAGTAGCTCTCTGGGAACAGGGTTGGAGAGCCCTAGTGTAAACCTATAGGACAGTAGCTCTCTGGGAACAGGGTTAGAGAGCCCTAGTGTAAACCTATAGGACAGTAGCTCTCTGGGAACAGGGTTAGAGAGCCCTAGTCTAAACCTATAGGACAGTAGCTCTCTGGGAACAGGGTTAGAGAGCCCTAGTGTAAACCTATAGGACAGTAGCTCTCTGGGAACAGGGTTAGAGAGCCCTAGTGTAAACCTATAGGACAGTAGCTCTCTGGGAACAGGGTTGGACAGCCCTAGTCTAAACCTATAGGACAGTAGCTCTCTGGGAACAGGGTTAGAGAGCCCTAGTGTAAACCTATAGGACAGTAGCTCTCTGGGAACAGGGTTAGAGAGCCCTAGTGTAAACCTATAGGACAGTAGCTCTCCGGGAACAGGGTTAGAGAGCCCTAGTGTAAACCTATAGGACAGTAGCTCTCTGGGAACAGGGTTAGAGAGCCCTAGTGTAAACCTATAGGACAGTAGCTCTCTGGGAACAGGGTTGGACAGCCCTAGTGTAAACCTATAGGACAGTAGCTCTCCGGGAACAGGGTTAGAGAGCCCTAGTGTAAACCTATAGGACAGTAGCTCTCTGGGAACAGGGTTAGAGAGCCCTAGTGTAAACCTATAGGACAGTAGCTCTCTGGGAACAGGGTTAGAGAGCCCTAGTGTAAACCTATAGGACAGTAGCTCTCCGGGAACAGGGTTAGAGAGCCCTAGTGTAAACCTATAGGACAGTAGCTCTCTGGGAACAGGGTTAGAGAGCCCTAGTGTAAACCTATAGGACAGTAGCTCTCTGGGAACAGGGTTAGAGAGCCCTAGTGTAAACCTATAGGACAGTAGCTCTCCGGGAACAGGGTTAGAGAGCCCTAGTGTAAACCTATAGGACAGTAGCTCTCTGGGAACAGGGTTAGAGAGCCCTAGTGTAAACCTATAGGACAGTAGCTCTCTGGGAACAGGGTTAGAGAGCCCTAGTGTAAACCTATAGGACAGTAGCTCTCTGGGAACAGGGTTAGAGAGCCCTAGTGTAAACCTATAGGACAGTAGCTCTCTGGGAACAGGGTTAGAGAGCCCTAGTGTAAACCTATAGGACAGTAGCTCTCTGGGAACAGGGTTGGACAGCCCTAGTGTAAACCTATAGGACAGTAGCTCTCTGGGAACAGGGTTGGAGAGCCCTAGTCTAAACCTATAGGACAGTAGCTCTCTGGGAACAGGGTTGGAGAGCCCTAGTGTAAACCTATAGGACAGTAGCTCTCCGGGAACAGGGTTGGAGAGCCCTAGTCTAAACCTATAGGACAGTAGCTCTCCGGGAACAGGGTTAGAGAGCCCTAGTGTAAACCTATAGGACAGTAGCTCTCTGGGAACAGGGTTGGACAGCCCTAGTGTAAACCTATAGGACAGTAGCTCTCTGGGAACAGGGTTAGAGAGCCCTAGTCTAAACCTATAGGACAGTAGCTCTCCGGGAACAGGGTTGGACAGCCCTAGTGTAAACCTATAGGACAGTAGCTCTCTGGGAACAGGGTTAGAGAGCCCTAGTGTAAACCTATAGGACAGTAGCTCTCTGGGAACAGGGTTAGAGAGCCCTAGTGTAAACCTATAGGACAGTAGCTCTCTGGGAACAGGGTTGGACAGCCCTAGTGTAAACCTATAGGACAGTAGCTCTCTGGGAACAGGGTTGGAGAGCCCTAGTCTAAACCTATAGGACAGTAGCTCTCTGGGAACAGGGTTGGAGAGCCCTAGTGTAAACCTATAGGACAGTAGCTCTCCGGGAACAGGGTTGGAGAGCCCTAGTCTAAACCTATAGGACAGTAGCTCTCCGGGAACAGGGTTAGAGAGCCCTAGTGTAAACCTATAGGACAGTAGCTCTCTGGGAACAGGGTTGGACAGCCCTAGTGTAAACCTATAGGACAGTAGCTCTCTGGGAACAGGGTTAGAGAGCCCTAGTCTAAACCTATAGGACAGTAGCTCTCCGGGAACAGGGTTGGACAGCCCTAGTGTAAACCTATAGGACAGTAGCTCTCTGGGAACAGGGTTAGAGAGCCCTAGTCTAAACCTATAGGACAGTAGCTCTCCGGGAACAGGGTTGGACAGCCCTAGTGTAAACCTATAGGACAGTAGCTCTCCGGGAACAGGGTTGGACAGCCCTAGTGTAAACCTATAGGACAGTAGCTCTCTGGGAACAGGGTTAGAGAGCCCTAGTCTAAACCTATAGGACAGTAGCTCTCTGGGAACAGGGTTAGAGAGCCCTAGTGTAAACCTATAGGACAGTAGCTCTCTGGGAACAGGGTCAGAGAGCCCTAGTGTAAACCTATAGGACAGTAGCTCTCCGGGAACAGGGTTAGAGAGCCCTAGTGTAAACCTATAGGACAGTAGCTCTCTGGGAACAGGGTCAGAGAGCCCTAGTGTAAACCTATAGGACAGTAGCTCTCTGGGAACAGAACAGACCGATGCTAAGTATGAATACAAACAAGGCCAATACCTGGAGGTGGTGTCTTCTCTCTGTGCTCCTCTGTAGCAGTCACATCCTCCTCAGTCTTGCACTCCTCCGGTTGGCCATTGATGGTATTAAGGTCCGGTGTGCTGGCTGCAGGAGAAGGGGTCCCGTTGAGGTCTGGGGTGGAGTCTGACCGGGGGGAACCACCAGACATCTGCCCAGGGGAAGGGGAGGGGTTCTGCTTGGGCAGACATAGTCTATCCTTCTCCTGAGCCTCTATAACCTGTATAGATGCAGGGAAATGAACAGACCAGCCATGATCAACACAACTAGTCAGACCACCAAACTAACAGCATGTCAATACCAGCCAATGAACCTGTCAACTAATAGGACTAGGAGACACAGGCCGTTCCACCCTGACTCGGGAAGGAGACACAAATACACTTATGGAGAAATTATTGAGATACAAGGAGTGTGTCCATTTCTCGTCTAGTTCCAGAGTCTAGTTTCAATCCAGATGTTTACATTCTCATTAGTCAATCAGCTTGCTCTAAGATGATACACACCAGCATCTATGATTGAGTCAAAGTGCTTGTTATAGATGACTATGTACATATGAGAGTGGACTGGTCTGGACAGGGGACAGTAGTGCACTGACCGCCTGAGTCTCCATGTGGGTGAAGATGACATTGACCATCTGTGTGAGCGTAGCCTTGGCGGTGGTCTGGTTGATGAGGTTACGGCTGGCCAGGTAGATGTTGTAACAGGTACGCACTGTCAGCAGAACCGTTCCCTCGTGGATCTCAATGTGAGGGGAGGTGACTGCCGTCAGCAGAGCCTACAGGAGAACAGAGAGGGGTCAGAACTAGGAATGCACAATTCCGGGAACTTGCCCCAAAAAAATCCCTGATTTTCCTCAAATCCTGGTTGGAAGTTTCGCAGAATCAGAAGGGAATAAGAAGGTTAATCTGTAATCCTCCAACCAGAATTTCTGGAAAACCAGGGAATTTATTAAAAAGTCCCCGAATTTTGGCATCCCTAGTCCATACAGACAGAGAACAAATAGCGTCTTTAACTACCTTTGTGAATTATAGAAGAACTATCTTATATACAGTATCTTTATATGTCGTAGGAATGTTTGTCAGTCCAATAACACCTGTCCTCAGCCGTGATAATAGTGGCGGGCGGCTTGTTTGAACACAACAGACTTTTGGACCCTCAACTCTGGAGCTCGACTATGGGAAGCTGAAATGAGTTCTGGTTATGTATCACGTCTCCTGTACAGCCAGCCGTAAGAGACAGATGTGGCTCCGGATATACCTGTAGTTTCACTACTATACCTGTACTTTCGTACTATACCTGTACTTTCGCTACTATACCTGTAGTATCACTACTATACCTGTAGTTTCACTACTATACCTGTACTATCGCTACTATACCTGTACTATCGCTACTATACCTGTAGTATCGCTACTATACCTGTAGTTTCACTACTATACCTGTACTATCACTACTATACCTGTACTATCACTACTATACCTGTACTATCACTACTATACCTGTACTATCACTACTATACCTGTACTATCGCTACTATACCTGTACTATCGCTACTATACCTGTAGTATCGCTACTATACCTGTAGTATCGCTACTATACCTGTAGTATCGCTACTATACCTGTAGTATCGCTACTATACCTGTACTATCGCTACTATACCTGTACTATCGCTACTATACCTGTACTATCGCTACTATACCTGTACTATCGCTACTATACCTGTAGTTTCACTACTATACCTGTACTATCACTACTATACCTGTACTATCACTACTATACCTGTACTATCACTACTATACCTGTACTATCACTACTATACCTGTACTATCACTACTATACCTGTACTATCACTACTATACCTGTACTATCACTACTATACCTGTACTATCACTACTATACCTGTACTATCACTACTATACCTGTACTATCACTACTATACCTGTACTATCACTACTATACCTGTACTATCACTACTATACCTGTACTATCACTACTATACCTGTACTATCACTACTATACCTGTACTATCACTACTATACCTGTACTATCACTACTATACCTGTACTATCACTACTATACCTGTACTATCGCTACTATACCTGTAGTATCGCTACTATACCTGTACTTTCGCTACTCCTGTACTATCGCTACTATACCTGTACTATCACTACTATACCTGTACTATCACTACTATACCTGTAGTATCGCTACTATACCTGTAGTATCGCTACTATACCTGTACTATCGCTACTATACCTGTACTATCGCTACTATACCTGTACTATCGCTACTATACCTGTAGTATCGCTACTATACCTGTACTATCGCTACTATACCTGTAGTATCGCTACTATACCTGTACTATCGCTACTATACCTGTACTATCGCTACTATACCTGTACTATCGCTACTATACCTGTACTGTATACCTACTATCACTACTATACCTGTACTCACTACTATACCTGTACTATCACTACTATACCTGTAGTTTCACTACTATACCTGTAGTTTCACTACTATACCTGTACTATCACTACTATACCTGTACTATCACTACTATACCTGTACTATACCTGTACTATCACTACTATACCTGTACTATCACTACTATACCTGTACTATCACTACTATACCTGTACTATCACTACTATACCTGTACTATCACTACTATACCTGTACTATCACTACTATACCTGTACTCACTCTATACCTACTATCACCTATACCTGTACTATCACTACTATACCTGTACTATCACTACTATACCTGTACTATACTACTATACCTGTACTATCACTACTATACCTGTACTATCACTACTATACCTGTACTATCACTACTATACCTGTACTATCACTACTATACCTGTACTATCACTACTATACCTGTACTATCACTACTATACCTGTACTATCACTACTATACCTGTAGTATCACTATGGGGACTGGGATGTGGAAAATAATGGGCAGCAATTTGTCCTGAGGCAACTAAGACCAGTCAAAAGTTTGGACACACCCACTCATTACAGGTTCTCTTTATTTAAACTAGGTTCTACATTGTAGAATAACAGTGAAGACATCAAAACTATGACATAACACAAATGGAATCACGTAATAACAACAAAAAAGTGATAAACAAATCAAAATATATTTTATATTTGAAATTCTTCAAAGTAGCCACCCTTTGCCTTGATGACAGCTTTGCACACACCATCTTGGCAATGTAGAAAACAGTTTAAAAAAATAAAGAAAAACCCTTGAATGAGTAGGTGTGTCCAAACGTTTGATTGGTACTGTATATGTTCTGTATAAATAAGTAGTAATTCATTAAAGGAGATGTTTAAGATGGATGGGGTCCCTGCCAGACCTTGACGATCTGCAGTTGTACCCCCTCATCAGTCTGTGGGCCCTGGAAACAGTTACAAATGGTCTCCAGTAACCGGTCGATGAGCCTCTTCCCTGGAGCACTACTGTCAGAGGCATTGCCCGTGATGTGGCCATACGCAATGAGCTTCTGCCATGGGGAGAGGGGAGAGATTGTGGAGAGAGTGAGCATCTGTGGCATTTAGAAGGAGTCGAACATCCACAAGTCAGACATTTCTGAGGAGACACAACAGGTGTAAGAACATATTAAGTCCTCCACCATGTGGCATTTACAAGAAAAAATAATCTAACAGACACGTACACAGTTTACGTAGTTTACAAATACTTGCGTGCCGGTTCCCTAAACATTGCAGTACAATCATCGACATCAACAATAAATAAAAAAGCCAGATATATAATTATTTTTAGTTTTTTAAAAATATGACTGATATGTACACATAATAGGATATACAGTATAGAACTAGATCACAATAAATAATGATCTGATAGGTGCTTATATTCCTCCTATTTCACACATGCATAGAAGCGTGTATTAAACATGTGTGAACTGGAAGTATGTTTGTTGCATATCCCAACTCCCTTGGAAAACGGGGTCAGGGTGATGTGACAATAGGACAGTGAGACAGTGACAATAAGATGTGACAATAGGACAGTGAGACAGTAAACAGTGATAGTAAGATGCGGCAGTAGGACAGTGAGACAGTGACAATAGGACAGTGACAATAGGACAGTGACAATAGGACAGTGACAATAGGACAGTGACAATAGGACAGTGAGACAGTGACAATAGGACAGTGAGACAGTAAACAGTGATAGTAAGATGGGACAGTAGGACAGTGAGACAGTAGGACAATGAGACTGTAAACAGTGATAGTAAGATGGTGACAAAAGTACAGTGAGACAGTAGGACAGAGACAGTAGAACAGTTGAATAAACTATATATATAATATAATACAACAGGTTGTAGACCTTACAGTGAAACGCTTACTTACGGTTCACACCCGTTGTATTCGGCACATGTAACAAATTGAAATGTGATTTGAATTGTAATACGTATGAGTGTTGGTGTGTTTAAGTCCTTTGATGTGTAAACCTGCGTACCTGTAAGCAGTCCAACGAGGTGCTGACAACGCGTGGGGACTTTGATTGACAGGCGAGCTCAAAAGGCAGTACGTATTGGTCAGCTTCAATGTAGTTTGCTCGGGGCGGGACCACAGAGCCATCTCTGGAGAAAAGAGCCACAGCACGAGGTTACGATGACATGCAGGCCTCAGGACATCCCAAGTTTAATAACCACTAATGACAGCGGTGACCGTTTAAAATGGGAGAGCATGACAGCTGTTTCCTGTGGCCTTCTAGTCGTTGTGCTAACGCTAGTTAGCAAAGGCTCCAGAAACTCACTTAAAACTTCCTGCTAACCGCACGCAGAGAAGAAAAAAAACTGCAAAAAAATATATATTGCAGTATCCCTTTAATAAGTGCTTCAAACCAAACACCTGTCCATGAGCTGCAGATACTTCCGGAGAGAAAGGGGTTTGAACTTACTTTTGCTTCTCAAGCTCGATTTTGATTTCATCTGTGAAGTGAAAAAAAAAAAAAAAAAAGGAACAAGATTAGTGAGGTCTGAACTTTGACCTTAAGACTTGATGAACGTGTTTCTGTGTTTTAGGCATAACTGATCATTCATTTCACTAGCATAAAAATACCAGTATCAACATACCATGAATACAGTTAGCATTAGCAAATTAAAATTTGCAGAAAAATGAAATGCAGTCATCAAACAATCTCAAAACCCATAAACCTCTTGCTAATGACCAGAGACAATCTTATCGCCTTAACATTGGTGACAGCTTTGGGCAGAGTAAAGATCCTGTGTTCGAAGCAGATCTGTCAGAACAGGCCGAAATGCACCACTGGAAATCACCATCTTCCTTATCTAGCCTAGTAGGTCTGAGCATTAGCAATAGTGCATACATACAAGGACAGACCTTGATGTGACCAAATTGGGCTGCTGTATCCCAGAACTTCACATGCTGAGATGCTTGGCAACTGCTGACACACAAGACCCAAAGTTGTTCTCAAGGCAGGCACACGCGTTAGAACAGGGAGCATCGAGTACACTCTGTGGAAATAGCCGACAGCCGTTGTCGACTCAACTGCAGCTTGGCCCTGTGTTCCTCTCAACTGTGTCTGTCTGTGTGATATCATGGGGGGGGGAATGAAGAGCGAAATGAAGAGCGCAGAAGACAGAATTCCCATTGTTCGCTGCAACTATGAACATTAAAGTTGTGTTGTATAGTAAATATGAAGAAAAAAAACTGCCGACTCTCCCAAGGCTCATCTGGGATCCATAAATAAACCATCAGCTGTGGAAGCAGCATTATAGCCCAATTACTGCACCACTGTACATCTCCAGTTGCTCATATTCCCTTAACAACAACAACAACAACTAGAACTTGTGCTATAGTCTACATTTCATAATCTAGGACTGGGGTTCCCAAACTTTTTCCCACTCAGGGGGCCCCCCCCCTTCCGGCATTGGGGGAACATCCTGGGGAACATCCTGCCCCCCTCTCTCCCTCCCTCCAGTGCATTCTACTATTACAACTTTCAAGAGAATGTTTAAATCCTGACTGAGTTCCTGTTTTGGGGTGGGAACCACTGATCTAGGAAACAGCACAGTAAAAAAAAAAAACTAACTATGGTGCCAGTGTCTAGGACATGTCATTTCTCAATGTCATGCCTGTGGGTACACTCAAACTAGGTGGAACCACAGTCAATTGGCCAGTCACAGTTTGTGAAAAAGACTGGCTAATTTTAGTCAGAGGAGGAGGATCCATTGAGGCATGCTCATGAAGTGATTCCATATGAAACCAAGACAACAACAAAAAACATTATTTGGGGGATTTTGTCTGGGTTTTGTATGGAATCACGCCATTATAAACATGTTATCAGATTAACTAAACCCAAATCAAACTTTATTTGCCACATGCGCCGAATACAACAGGTGTAGACTTTACAGTGAAATGCTGACTTACAAGCCCTTAACCAACAGGTGTAGACTTTACTGTGAAATGCTGACTTACAGGTCCTTAACCAACAGGTGTAGACTTTACTGTGAAATGCTGACTTACAAGCCCTTAACCAACAGGTGTAGACTTTACAGTGAAATGCTGACTGACAAGTCCTTAACCAACAGTGTAGACTTTACTGTGAAATGCTGACTTACAAGCCCTTAACCAACAGGTGTAGACTTTACTGTGAAATGCTGACTTACAGGTCCTTAACCAACAGGTGTAGACTTTACTGTGAAATGCTGACTTACAGGTCCTTAACCAACAGGTGTAGACTTTACTGTGAAATGCTGACTTACAGGTCCTTAACCAACAGGTGTAGACTTTACTGTGAAATGCTGACTTACAGGTCCTTAACCAACAGGTGTAGACTTTACTGTGAAATGCTGACTTACAGGTCCTTAACCAACAGGTGTAGACTTTACTGTGAAATGCTGACTTACAGGTCCTTAACCAACAGGTGTAGACTTTACTGTGAAATGCTGACTTACAGGTCCTTAACCAACAGGTGTAGACTTTACTGTGAAATGCTGACTTACAAGTCCTTAACCAACAGTGCAGTTCAAGAAGAAGAAAATAGTTACCAAGGAGACTAAAATAAAAAAAGTAACACAAGAATAATGAGGCTTTATACAGGGGGCACCGGTACCGAGTCAGTGTGGAAGTTATATACAGGGGGCACCGGTACCGAGTCCGTGTGGAAGTTATATACAGGGGCTACCGGTACCGAGTCAGTGTGGAAGTTATATACAGGGGGAACCGGTACCGAGTCAGTGTGGAGGTTATATACAGGGGCTACCGGTACCGAGTCAGTGTGGAAGTTATATACAGGGGCTACCGGTACCGAGTCAGTGTGGAAGTTGTATACAGGTGTGGAGGTTATATACAGGGGCACCGGTACCGAGTCAGTGTGGAAGTTGTATACAGGGGCTACCGGTACCGAGTCAGTGTGGAAGTTATATACAGGGGGAACCGGTACCGAGTCAGTGTGGAGGTTATATACAGGGGCTACCGGTACCGAGTCAGTGTGGAAGTTATATACAGGGGCTACCGACCGAGTCAGTGTGGAAGTTATATACAGGGGCTACCGGTACCGAGTCCGTGTGGAAGTTATATACAGGGGCTACCGGTACCGAGTCCGTGTGGAAGTTATATACAGGGGCTACCGGTACCGAGTCCGTGTGGAAGTTATATACAGGGGCTACCGGTACCGAGTCCGTGTGGAAGTTATATACAGGGGCTACCGGTACAGTCCGTGGGAAGTTATATACAGGGGGCACCGGTACCGAGTCAGTGTGGAAGTTATATACAGGGGCTACCGGTACCGAGTCAGTGTGGAGGCTATATACAGGGGGGTACTTGCACTGAGTCAATGTGGAGGCTATATACAGGTGGCACTGGTACCGAGTCAGTGTGGAGGCTATATACAGGGGGGTACTTGTACTGAGTCAATGTGGAGGCTATATACAGGGGGCACTGGTACCGAGTCAGTGTGGAGGCTATATACAGGGGGTACTTGTACTGAGTCAATGTGGAGGCTATATACAGGGGGTACTTGCACTGAGTCAGTGTGGAGGCTATATACAGGGGGCACTGGTACCGAGTCAGTGTGGAGGCTATATACAGGGGGTACTTGTACTGAGTCAATGTGGAGGCTATATACAGGGGGCACTGGTACAGAGTCAATGTGGAGGCTATATACAGGGGGTACTTGTACTGAGTCAATGTGGAGGCTATATACAGGGGGCACTGGTACCGAGTCAGTGTGGAGGCTATATACAGGGGGTACTTGTACTGAGTCAATGTGGAGGCTATATACAGGAGTACCGGTACAGAGTCAATGTGGAGGCTATATACAGGGGGTACTGGTACAGAGTCAATGTGGAGGCTATATACAGGGGTACCGGTACAGAGTCAATATACAGGGGTACCGGTACAGAGTCAATGTGGAGGCTATATACAGGGGGTACTGGTACAGAGTCAATGTGGAGGCTATATACAGGGGGTACTTGTACTGAGTCAATGTGGAGGCTATATACAGGGGGTACCGGTACAGAGTCAATGTGGAGGCTATATACAGGGGGGTACCAGTACAGAGTCAATGTGGAGGCTATATACAGGGGGGTACTTGTACTGAGTCAAAGTGGAGGCTATACACAGGGGGCACCGGTACAGAGTCAGGGGTACAGGCTAGTTGAGGTACTATCCTGTACCCACCCATCATCATAAAGAATTTGGGCTATAACCAGGCGAGGTTCTCCCCCCATAAACCAAACCACAACGGACATAACATCCGTGCCAATGAGAAAAGTATGTAATGAACAGAGCCTAAGTAAACTGTTTAGTGTACAGTGTGCTGAATACGAGCGTCTATGAGTGGGCTGGGCAATGTCAATACGGAGAGATTCATTTATTTGAAGGGAGCAAGGTCAACATTAACCCACCAGATGAATATGGTACTACTTCAGTACAGGGTTACCTGTGTCTGTGACTCGACTGGAATCTATTTTTTATTTGACCTTTATTTAACTAGGCAAGTCAGTTAAGAACAAATTCTTATTTTCAATGACACTGACTCAGTACCGGTGCCCCCTAGGAACAGTGGGTTAACTGCCTGTTCAGGGGCAGAACGACAGATTTGTACTCGGGGGTTTGAACTTGCAACCTTCCGGTTACTAGTCCAACGCTCTAACCACTAGGCTACTCTGCCGCCCCATCTATACTTAACATTATCCATTTTGACCAACGCTACCTAGATAATGTGGACCTTCTCAAATAGTAATTGATTTCTAGCTAGATCAGCAGCAGTTCCCGCCATAAAAGACGTAGGGTCTCAGACATTTTTGGGAAGATGGGCAGGGACTCCGCTACATCTCATACTAAACTGGCAGTAATAATGACCATTCATTGACAGTAAAATGTCACGTACACATTATCCTTAAATTGACAGTAAAAAGGTATACAGCTGGAACGTATCCTATTCAGATGAGGTTACAGGATGTATCTCTCAACAAACACAAGAATGGGTGGTGTAAAACTAACGTCATCCCTCCACTGCTCAATGGAAAAGAACAGACGTCCCGAGTATCCTGGAGTTAATGTCGCGTTCACGTCCAAGTCGGAACTACGAACTTCGGAAATGTCCCACTTGCTAACTTGTTCTATTTAGGTCAAGGGGGATACCTAGTCAGTTGTACGACAATGCAATCAACTGAAATGTGACTTCTGAATTTAACCCAACCCCTCTGAATCAGAGAGGTGCGCTGGTCTGCCATAATCGATATCCACCTCTTCGGCGCCCGGGGAAAAGTGGGTTAACTGCCTTGCTCAGGGGCAGAACGACAGATTATTACCTTGGGTTTCGATCCAGCAACCTTTTGGTTACTAGTCCAACACTCTAACCACTAGGCTACTTAGCCACACGTGCCGCGTTCAACAAGTCGGACATTTCCGAGTTTACTAGTTCCGATTAGTATCTGAATGTGGCAGAAGTTGCCAGTTAATTTAACACAGGTGCCATTCCGGTTGGGTGACAATGCTACGTGCTGTACAATGACTGGTCCAATGGCTAGGCATCACGTTAACTAGCTAGCCAGCCAGGTGTTAAAGTTGACAGTGATGAAAACATAGGACAGATCCAAGTGTTCACATGCAGTCAGATCTATGACTATAAATCAGCCAGCGTTCAAAGACTGAAGCGTGGAACATTATGCGGCGTTACAGCATGTTACACCAAACTGGCTAGCAAACTATAGTAGCTAGCTTGACAGTCATTAGTTAGCACACAAGGGTTACCTAAAACATTACATTGAAGAAACAAAACATGCCTATGGGTGCAATGTCCTGGAATAAAAATACAACTCACGTACCAAGTGCTACTTGACAAGCTTTACGCAGCTGGCTGTGCTGGCTCCGCTTCACCTCCTTATCCGACAGGATTTTTCCCAGCGCCCTAGACAGAAACATGCTCTTGGTTTTTGTGCTTTCTGCCTGCTTCTGGTGTTGTTGTTGTTGAGCAAGACGTTGCTGTTGCATCTCTTGATATAACTTCTGCTATCTCAGGCCGTCATCATCGACCTGGCACTGCGTAGATGTATGCGAGAGAAAAAGACTAACGAAACCGGGCTATCCGTGTCTTGTCAATTCACCGAGTTTGTTGATGATGCTAACGCAGCACTGAGTCGCCATGTTGGTTTCACGTCACGTCACGTCACGTGATTTTCAGCTGATTTTATTTGGCCGTATTGTCCCCTCTACTGGATCGAACGACTCCTTGGTTTTCCCACTAAAACCTTTACTATTTAACTTGGCAAGTCAGTTAAGAACACATTCTTATTTACAATGACGGCCAACCCCGGGTTGCCCTATGGGACTCACAATCACGGCCGAATGGGATTCAGCCTGGATTCGAACCAGGGACTGTAGTGACGCCTCTTGCACTGAGATGCAGTGCCTCAGACCGCTGCGCCACTCATGCTGATAGTCAAAGTTTCATCATACACATTTCTTTCAGACAGTATTTACCCAAGACGTAACTTCACTTTTTAAAATTGATTTGGATTCTTCTGAAGGCAGCAGATGGCTAAGAGATCTCTCGGGTTATTTTTTGGAGGGGGGGGGCTCAAAGAAACATCATCATGCATACCATTTTAAGAATTGTATTTAAATTGTGATTTTGAAGTCAAGTTCGGAACTGAATGATGATCTCTGGTCCAATATGTTGGACAAATCTAACGCTCGCACTGAAATAAAAACACGATTTATCCACCAGGTGGGGACAATAGACACAACCAGACACATACTAGCTATTATGTCCCCAACTCTGTTTAGTATATTCTCTAACACGTCCAGGTTCTCTACCATCCTGTTTATTGTATTCTCTAAAACATCTAGGTTCTCTATTAGGTAGCATTGTTTAAAGTGGCTAGTGATATATTTTACATCAATTCCCATTATTAAAGTGGCTGGAGTTGAGTCAGTGTGTTGGCAGTAGCCACTCAATGTTAGTGGTGGCTGTTTAATAGTCTGATGGCCTTGAGATATAAGCTGTTTTTCAGTCTCTCGGTCCCAGCTTTGATGCACCTGTACTGACCTCGCCTTCTGGATGATAGCGGGGTGAACAGGCAGTGGCTCGGCTGGTTGTTGTCCTTGATGATCTTTATGGCCTTCCTGTGACATCGGGTGGTGTAGGTGTCCTGGAGGGCAGGTAGTTTGCCCCCGGTGATGCGTTGTGCAGACCTCACTACCCTCTGGAGAGCCTTACGGTTGTGGGCGGAGCAGTTGCCATACCAGGCGGTGATACAGCCCGACAGGATGCTCTCGATTGGGCATCTGTAGAAGTTTGTGAGTGCTTTTGGTGACAAGCCGAATTTCTTCAGCCTCCTGAGGTTGAAGAGGCGCTGCTGCGCCTTCTTCACAATGCTGTCTGTGTGGGTGGACCAATTCAGTTTGTCTGTGATGTGTACGCCGTGGAACTTCAAACTTACTACCCTCTCCACTACTGTTCCATCGATGTGGATAGGGGGGTGTTCCCTCTGCTGTTTCCTGAAGTCCACAATCATCTCCTTAGTTTTGTTGACATGGAGTGTGAGGTTATTTTCCTGACACCACACTCCGAGGGCCCTCACCTCCTCCCTGTAGGCCGTCTCGTCGTTGTTGGTAATCAAGCCTACCACTGTTGTGTCGTCCACAAACTTGATGATTGAGTTGGAGGCGTGCGTGGCCACGCAGTCGTGGGTGAACAGGGAGTACAGGAGAGGGCTCAGAACGCACCCTTGTGGGGCCCCAGTGTTGAGGATCAGCGGGGTGGAGATGTTGTTGCCTACCCTCACCACCTGGGGGCGGCCCGTCAGGAAGTCCAGTACCCAGTTGCACAGGGCGGGGTCGAGACCCAGGGTCTCGAGCTTGATGACGAGCTTGGAGGGCACTATGGTGTTAAATGCTTATACTGAAAGAAACAGTATGTCATACTGTATTTTATACCACCTATTGCATCTTGCCTATGCCGCTCTGTCATTGCTCATCCATATATTTCTATGTATATATTCGTATGCCATTCATTTACTTAGATTTGTGTGTATTAGGTAGTTGTTGTGGAATTGTTAGATATTGCTGCACTGTAGGAACTAGAAGCACAAGCATTTCGCTACACTCGCAATAACATCTGCTAACCATGTGTATGTGACCAATAACATCTGCTAACCATGTGTATGTGACCAATAACATCTGCTAACCATGTGTATGTGACCAATAACATCTGCTAACCATGTGTATGTGACCAATAACATTTGATTTGATTGGATGGTGAGTCACAATCGACACCCCTAGAAGCTGCTTGTACAGAAAATATATATATTTTTTTTAAATCAAATCACCTTTAAAGGTGAAGAAGATGCAGCTACCAGGACTAGATGACATAATGAACTTCAACCATGAATCATCACCACAGTGGATCAGTTATAACTCATTAAAATGTTTACTGACTTAGCAATAAAAAGTAATATACTGAAACATGATTTTTTTTAAAATAGTTGTTACATGTCCTGTGTAGTTAAAACAATGCATTTCCAGATTTCAAAAAATCTTCCCATTCAAAACATCAGTCATCATGCCTTGAATGTTTTACAACTGTTTGAATGAGAGGGAGAGGGAGAAAGCAATCGCAACTCTTCAACACCCTGTGCCATAACAGAGAATAGAGTAGTACTGTACCTCACAGTATGAAAAGGAGGGGGAGTTGAGTTCACATGATACCCTTCTCTGGGTAGATGGCATGTCTGATAGGGTGGGCTAGTGGAGTTCATATGATACCCTGCTCTGGGTAGATGGCATGTCTGATAGGGAGGGCTAGTGGAGTTCACATGATACCCTGCTCTGGGTAGATGGCATGTCTGATAGGGAGGGCTAGTGGAGTTCACATGATACCCTTCTCTGGGTAGATGGCATGTCTGATAGGGAGGGCTAGTGGAGTTCACATGATACCCTTCTCTGGGTAGATGGCATGTCTGATAGGGAGGGCTAGTGGAGTTCACATGATACCCTGCTCTGGGTAGATGGCATGTCTGATAGGGAGGGCTAGTGGAGTTCACATGATACCCTTCTCTGGGTAGATGGCATGTCTGATTACAGTGATCCAGTGTTTATGATTCTCATCAGGTATTTCTGCAGGTAAGACCCATTGCAGTCAGACTGAGAAGGAGAGAGGGGGGTGAGGAGGCAACTGTTCCCAGTACATTTAGCTTCCCCATCAGAGAGGATTGCAAAAAGCAATAGGAGAAATGGACATCGATACACCATCTGCTCTCAGTGGAGTCTGTTAGCGTCATTTAATGTTTACATGTTGAGTAGAGCCTTAGTCTAAATTCTCATTATACTTCACAACAAGCTCACTGGCAACTAAACACACAGAATAAAACTACAATCTATTGGAATGAGGATGTTCTGCAGTGCTATCCTGTCTTGTGTTTAGGCTCTACACTAACGACATTCTAAATCCCCTTGCTGGTGTTGACCCTCCTGAACTACAACTGTGTAGTAATCAGGGGTCAGTACATGTGGCCCTTTGTAGCTCAGTTGGTAAAGCATGGTACTTGTAACACCAAGGTATTGGGTTTGATTCCCGGGATTGCTTTGAATGACAGCGTCTGCAAAATGGCTTATATTGTTATTACATAGTCTATGACTAGGAACAAGTGGGAATAGACCTGTATTCACCGGATACAAGTCATAATGCATAGCGCTGGACAAACTCCACCTTACTCAAACACAGAGGCTGAGTCAGATGTGTGAGAGCGTGGGCAAGACAAAAGACCACTCAATCATGGTTGGACCTCTCCATCACGGTTGACAACTCCATAGTGTCCTCCTCCCAGAGTGCAAAGACCCTTGGTGCGACCCTGGACAATACCCTGTAGTTCTCTGCAAACATCAAAGCAGTGATTCGGTCCTGCAGGTTGATGCTCTACAACATCCGTAGAGTATGACCCTACCTCACACAGGAAGAGGTGTAGGTCCTAATCCAGGCACTTGTCCTCTCCAGTCTGGACTACTGTAACTCACTGGTTGTCTGGGATCCCCACAACTGACTACTCCGTTCTGCCACATCTGGTCTCTTGGCCCGCCGACCCCTATGGGAGGGCAGCTCCCGCTCAGCTCAGTCCAGTCAAAGCTCTTCTCTGTCCTGACATTGGTGGAACCAGCTTCCCCCTGAAGCTAGGACAGATACCTTGCCCATTTTCCCCAAAACATCTGAAACCCTGCCTCTTTAAAGAGTATCTTAAATACCCCCCCACACACACAAAAAAAAAAAGAGCCTTTCCTGATCTAAACACTCAAACTTGACTTTTCCCCCTACTAGCTCTGACTGCTGATAACTACTAAATGAGATACAGTGTACTTAGAGTTGTGAAATGTGGTTGTCCCACCTAGCCATCTTAATATGAACGCACTAACTGTAAATCACTCTGGATTACTGTCTGCTAAATTACTAAAAATGTAAAATGCAAAAGAGTAACTTCTTCCTGCAGACTGGGTTCCATAAGTCTCATCCATCCTGTCTAACTAGGTTTTACAACGGTCTCATCCATCCTGTCTAACTGGGTTTTACAACAGTCTCATCCATCCTGTCTAACTGGGTTTTACAACAGTCTCAACCATCCTGTCTAACTGGGTTCTGTAACATTAGTCCCATCATCCTCTGACTGATTTATGAACTTGCACATTTTCTGTTCATTTTGGTTGTTGAAAAATTTGTCAAAAGTTATTTAAATGCATGTTTTTGTATTTTCTATTCATTAAACAAAACTTATAAAACGAATGTGGCAAACATTGAATATATTTCCAGCTCATGGAATCAAAAATTATACAAGTGCATCTAGATTCATACATTTCTTTATTACTTTTTCATTAAAATGTGATAAAAATGTACATCATATACTATCAATAAGAAAATACTGACAATTTTCAGCACAAATCTATACCTTGATTTATCTGACAAGCAAAAAAACATTGCTCATTATCTTTAAAAAAAAAGAAGGAACAAACAAATCAAATTCCAGAGCCTGGTTAGTGTTCTCTGAAACATACAGGTCTCTCCCAGCCTGGTTAGTCTTCTCTGAAACATACAGGTCTCTCCCAGCCTGGTTAGTGTTCTCTGAAACATACAGGTCTCTCCCAGGAATAGAGGAATTCACAGCACAGGAAAAGTGTCATAATCTACACCCCTAGAAGCTGTTTGTACAGAAAATAAGCTATTTAACAAAATCACTTTTGAAAAAAAAGGGAAAGAACAGATTAGAAAATGAAATTAAACCATGAATTAACACAGTGGATCAGTTATAACATTAAAATGTTTACTGACTTAGCAATGAAAAGGAATATACAGAAACATGATTAGAAAATAAATAGTTGTTGTGGTTACGATCCCCATGTCCTGTGTAGTTAAAACAATAATAAATTAACAGATTAAATTTTTTATTTTATTTTTTTAAATCTTTCCATTCTAAAATGTGACTCATCATTCCTTGAATGTTCCAGAACTGTTTGGAATGAGAGGGAGAAAGCAATCCCAACTCTTCTACACCCTGTACCATAACAGAGAATAGAGTAGTACTGTACCTCACAGTATGAAAAGGAGGGGGAGTTGAGTTCACATGATACCCTTCTCTGGGTAGATGGCATGTCTGATAGGGAGGGCTAGTGGAGTTCATATGATACCCTGCTCTGGGTAGATGGCATGTCTGATAGGGAGGGCTAGGGTAGATGGCATGTCTGATAGGGAGGGCTTCAGATGGAGTTCTGACATGATACCCTTCTCTGGGTAGATGGCATGTCTGATAGGGAGGGCTAGTGGAGTTCACATGATACCCTTCTCTGGGTAGATGGCATGGATAGGGAGGGCTATGTTCTGATAGGGTAGATGGCATGTCTGATAGGGAGGGCTGTGGAGTTCACATGATACCCTTCTCTGGGTAGATGGCATGTCTGATTACAGTGATCCAGTGTTTCTGATTCTCATCAGGTATTTCTGCGGGTAAGACCCATTGCAGTCAGACTGAGAAGGAGAGAGGGGGTGAGGGAGGCAACTGTTCCCAGTACATTTAGCTTCCCCATCAGAGAGGATTGCAAAAAGCAATAGGAGAAATGGACATCGATACACCATCTGCTCTCAGTGGAGTCTGTTAGCGTCATTTAATGTTTACATGTTGAGTAGAGCCTTAGTCTAAATTCTCATTATACTTCACAACAAGCTCACTGGCAACTAAACACACAGAATAAAACTACAATCTATTGGAATGAGGATGTTCTGCAGTGCTATCCTGTCTTGTGTTTTGGGGAAGTCTGTTAGCTCTACACTAATGACATTCTAATGAACTTGCTGGTGTTCACCTTCCTGAACAGGTAGGTACAGTCATCAGGTGATGTCATGTGACCAGGATCAAGTGGGAATAGACCTGTGCTCACCTGATCCAAGTCATAATGCATAGCGCTAGACAAACTCCACCTTACTCAAACACAGAGGCCGGGTCGGTATGTGTGAGAGCGTGGGCAAGACAAAATAATCTAACTTCTTTCTGCAGACTGGGTTCTATAACAGTCCCATCCATTCTTGCTGGGGTCACTAGCGTCCTAGCTCTAAGTTACGTAACGTCTCTGTAGTACTCAGTGTCACAGTCCAGCTAGTCATCTATACCAGTATCACATTCTGTTGAAGATCGACTGAGGGGTTACTCCAAACAATATACAATGAAATAGTGAATAAATATTGTACATGAAGCGAGGACACTCTTCAAATGTGAATGATTCAGGCCACATCCAAGTGAACTCAGAGTTGGAAAACTAAGAAAGCCACCATCTGTTGTTACAAATACATCCTCCCAAACCAGACAGACAGATGAGAGAGCGAAAGAGAGAACATGCTGAGATGAGTGAAGCGTCATGGTCTGAGAAATCAGAGAATCACATTTACAATCACATTCTGTCACACTATGTACACGAAGTGGGGAAATTGCCCTTGTCGTGAGGAAAGAGAAGTTGGATGAAAAACAAGATGGATCTTCATCCAGGCAGGGACAGCACACCTGTCAGATGAGGTGTTTGATCCGTGACGGTGAATTGATACTTATTTTCAACTAAATTTTAAAAATCATACAGTGAACCATTTTTAGATTGAAATAAAACCGTAAAAGAAATAGAATGAAAATATTTAAAGCGGAAATCTGCGGTTTAAAACAACAAAACTGACCCCATCACTATTTTGGTAGAAGGCTGAAGGATGGGGTTTATAGAAATGAAAACACTCTCGAACCCATGGACAAACCTACAGATACAAGGAATGACAATCCATGATAACAAAATTATAGTTCTAACCATGTTGAGGCTATACAGTGTTTGTTTGTATTTACCTAGTCTACAAACAAAGAGGTATAACAAGCTTATATTTTGGATTCTGATGGGGTTCGACAATAGAACTAAGCTCACAAGGCTTTTATTAGTTATATTCTTCAAGAATCAATGTAATGTAATGATATATATATATATATATATATATATATATATATATACACACACACACACACACACACACACACACATACATACACACATACACAGACATACATAATTCATTTAAAAGTCTAAAATTGGATGTAGCAATTACAGATTGCCCCTTTAAGAGATTGTCATTTCAGTTGCTTTTCATAATTGCGTCTAGTTTTTTTCCTTGTGATTATCAACATTAAAAGCTTGGAGACGAAACACAGGAAGTGGTTAATGTCCGGGTCCATGGAGAGACCCATATACATTGTTTCTCCTCTGACTAAAATCTGAGTGTTATTGCAGACCTCTACTCTTTGGTAGTTAGTATGGTAACATGTAGGATAGAAGCTATTACTTTTGTTCCCAAATCACAAGCTGTAATCTCCTAGGGGAGTGGTTGTTGTCATTTGCAAAGTGACAAGGCAAAAGCAGATTGTGAAATGTAGTCTCCTCTATCAAACAAACCAGGGCAGAATAGCTAGGGAAAGGTCAAAGCCTAAAGATATCTGCAATCATATATTCATTCATTCATTCATTCGTTTGTTCATTAAAATCAGTCCTTTCCTATGGTTCACAAACAACAGTATAGCATCTCATTGCTGCCCTCAAGTGGAAGACCACAGAAACACAGTCTCCCCCTTACGAAATTGACAACCATAAAAAGCACTTGTTTCTATGAGAAGTTGGAGGCCTTTCTCAGAGGCAGAGTCACTTTCCTCCTCCACACAAAACTCCACGGGTAATCAATGTGTCTGTCAGACAGCATAGGGAGGGCGGTGTCGATACTATGGCAACGCATGTGTGGATGTTGTCGTTCTTTGTGTATGCATGAGGGTACGCTTCAGTGTATGTCAGACTATGTGTTTGCGTTCCCGTAAATACTGTGCAACTTACGACAGTGTGTGTTTACAGTGTAATGACGGTGCCTTCCTCCTCTAAGCTCCTTCCCTCCAGGCCCCTGTCGGCAGTGCTGAGCGCGCCCAGTGAGCCGGAGCGGTTGTGGGAGGCCAGGGCTCCGTTGGTGGTGCGGAGGTCCAGGTGGGGCATGTAGCGAGGAATGAAGGGTATGGTACAGCTGGCCGAGGAGGTCCGTGGGATGGGCATGGCATCTCCGTCCACCTCTATCACCAGGTCCTCATCATCCTCATCACTCTCCAGCTCCTCTGGATGGAAGTTCTGGATGATGTCTGCCGGAGTCGTCGCCAAGGCAATGCCCGGGGAGGAGTAGCCGTAGAAACTGGTGCCACTGTCGGACGAGTGCCCCGAGCTCCCGGACGCTGCCCCGCCACTCCGTACGATGTTGTTGCGCTGGTTGGCCGGCTTCACAGTCACGATGAGATTGTGGCTGTTGGCGATCATCATGTCTGTCACCTGGTCCAGGGACTTGCCTTGCACCTCGATGCCGTTGACCTCCAGAACCTCGTCGTTGACGGCCAGCAGGCCAGTGCTCTCAGCCAGGCCCCCAGGCACCATGCGGGAGATGAAGATCCCAGGAACCTTCTCCAGGCCCTGGGGCGTGACCCGGACACTGGAGCCGTCTCGGATGTAAAAGCCCAGCGGTTTCTCCTGGCCGTGCTTGTAGAGGCGAACCCGGCGGTGTGTCTCAGGGAGGATATCCACATCGATGATGGAGGAGACAGGCCTGAAGTCCCTGGGCAGGCTGATGATCACAAGGGGCTTCTTCCGGTTGGCATCAGGCCGTAGCAACATGGCTGCTAGGACCGTCTTTTTGGGACGGGTCAGAGAGTCCAGACCAAACGCAGAGTAGTCGGCTTCCTCTGGGGGAGGGAAGAGAACAATGCATCAGAACCATATCGATATCACACGATACAGGATCTAATCTCATACCGGAAATGCTTACTGATCTTTATGGTGGAACTATAAATCATTACTGACATTCTACCTCAGACTATGCTGTAATTATGCAAAAGCGATGGTGTTGCTCTAAGCCTGAGGCCTAGGGTTCCTTTATCTTAGAGCCCCTCCCTTGCCTGTTACAGGGCTTTCCTCATCTCTTCCCTGGGCTTATTCTTCATGTGTAGTAAATGCAAGCGTCGACTCCGGTCTCTCGTGGGTAGGGCTTTTGGAATTCTTCAGAGGCTTACTCACGGCAACTGAGCTGCTCTGAGAAATACCTGGACTTTCACCTGAGCATGGCGTAGAGCGGGGACAGAGTTCAAGACTCGATCGAAAGTCTAAGAAGAGGGAGAAGCAGGGCCATGGCTCTCTAATGGTTAACCACCAGCATACGGATGCCAAACATTAATATCATAACGTTCATTCCCTCCTGGGTTGTGCCCCAGTCCCCCCTTTATCGCTCTCTGTCTCTTCTTCCTCCCACTTGCTATGTATGTTCTGGAATGAATTACATTTTAATTTCACCTTTATTTAACCAGGTAGGTCAGTTGAGAACACCTTTATTTAACCAGGTAGGCCAGTTGAGAACACCTTTATTTAACCAGGTAGGTCAGTTGAGAACACCTTTATTTAACCAGGTAGGTCAGTTGAGAACACCTTTATTTAACCAGGTAGGCTAGTTGAGAACACCTTTATTTAACCAGGTAGGTCAGTTGAGAACACCTTTATTTAACCAGGTAGGCCAGTTGAGAACAGTAGGCCAGTTGAGAACACCTTTATTTAACCAGGTAGGCCAGAACACCTTTATTTAACCAGGTAGGTCAGTTGAGAACACCTTTATTTAACCAGGTAGGCCAGTTGAGAACACCTTTATTTAACCAGGTAGGAGAACACCTTTATTTAACCAGGTTGAGAACACCTTTATTTAACCAGGTAGGTCAGTTGAGAACACCTTTATTTAACCAGGTAGGTCAGTTGAGAACACCTTTATTTAACCAGGTAGGTCAGTTGAGAACACCTTTATTTAACCAGGTAGGTCAGTTGAGAACACCTTTATTTAACCAGGTAGGTCAGTTGAGAACACCTTTATTTAACCAGGTAGGTCAGTTGAGAACACCTTTATTTAACCAGGTAGGTCAGTTGAGAACACCTTTATTTAACCAGGTAGGTCAGTTGAGAACAAGTTCTCATTTACAACTGCGACCTGGCCAAGATAAAGCAAAGCAGTGTGACAGAGTTACACATGGGATAAACAAACATATAGTCAACAACACAATAGAAGAATCTATATACAGTGTGTGCAAATGCAGTAAGATTAGGGAGGGAAGGCAATAAATAGGCCATAGTGACAAAATAATTACAATTTAGCAATTGACACTGGAGTGATAGATGTGCAGAAGATGAATGTGCAAGTATAGATACTGGGGTGCAAAGGAGAAGAAAAAAAATAACAAGGGGATGAGGTAGTTGTGTGGGCTATTTACAGGTGCAATGATGGTTAAGCTGCTCTGACAGCTGATGATTTTTACAATTCGTTCCAGTCATTGGCAGCAGAGAACTGGAAGTAAAGGTGGCAAAGGGAGGAGTTGGCTTTGAGGATGACCAGTGAAATATACCTGCTGGGGCGCGTGCTACGGGTGGGTGTTGTGATGGTGACCAGTGAGCTGAGATAAGGCGGAGCTTTACCTAGCAAAGACTTATAGATGACCTGGAGCCAGTGGGTCTGGCGATGAGTATGAAGCCAGGGCCAACCAACGAGAATACAGGTCACAGTGGTGGGTAATATATGGGGCTTTGGTGACAAAACGGATGGCACTGTGATAGACTACATCCAATTTGCTGAGTAGAGTGTTGGAAGCTGTTTTGTAAATTACATCGGCGAAATCAAGGATCGGTAGGATAGTCAGCTTTACGAGGGTATGTTTGGCAGCATGAGTGAAGGATGCTTTGTTGCAAAATAGGAAGCCGATTTTAGATTAAAATTTTGGATTGGAGATGCTTAATGTGAAAGGAAGGAGAGTTCAGTCTCACCAGACACCTAAGTCAGAACCGTCCAGAGTAGTGATGCTGGTCGGGCGGGCGGGTGCGTGCAGCGATCAGTTGAAGAGCATGCATTTAGTTTTACTTGCATTTAAGAGCAGTTGGAGGCAATGGAAGGAGTGCTGTATGGCACTGATGCTCATCTGGAGATTTGTTAACACAGTGTCCAAAGAAGGGCCAGATGTATACAGAATGGTGTCGTCTGCGTAGAAGTGGATCAGAGAATCGCCAACAGCAAGAGCGACATCATTGATGTGCACAGAGAAAAGAGTCGGCCTGAGTATTGAACCCTGTGGCACCCCCATAGAGACTGCCAGAGGTCCAGATAACAGGCCCTCTGATTTGACACACTGAAATCTATCAGAGAAGTAGTTGGTGAGCCAGGCGAGGCAGTCATTTGAGAAACCAAGGCTATTGAGTCTGCCCGATAAGAATGCAGTGATTGACAGAGTTGAAAGCCCTGGCCAGGTCGATGAAGACGGCTGCACAGCATTGTCTTTCTCAATGGTGGTTATGATATCGTTTAGTACCTTGAGCGTGGCTGAGGTGCACCCATGACCAGCTTGGAAACCAGATTGCATAGCGGAGAAGGTATGGTGGGATTCAAAATGGTTGGCGATTTGTTTGTTAATATGGCTTTCGAAGTCTTTAGAACAGCAGGGTAGGATATATAGGTCTGTAACAGTTTTGGTCTAGAGTGTCTCTCCCTTTGAAGAGAGGGATGATCGCGGCAGCTTTCCAATCTTTAGGTATCTCAGACGATACAAAAGAGAGGTTGAACAGGCTGGTAATAGGTGTCACAACAATTGCAGAGGATAATTTTAGAAAGAGAGGGTCCAGATTGTCTAGCCCAGCGGATTTGTAGGGGTCCAGATTGTGCAGCTCTTTCAGAACATCAGCTATCTGGATTTGGGTGAAGGAGAAGTGGGGGAGGTTTGGGCGAGTTGCGGAGCTGTTGACCGGGGTAGCCAGGTGGAAAGAATGGCCAGCCGTAGAAAAATGCCTATTGAAATTCTCGATTATCATAGATTTATTGGTGGTGACAATTTCCTAGCCTCAGTGCAGTGGGCAGCTGGGAGGAGGTGCTGTTATTCTCCATGAACTTTAATGTCCCAGAACATTTAGGAGTTTATGCTACAAGATGCTTTCCTAACTGCCTGTGAATATTGGTTCCCAACTTCCCTGAAAAGTTGCATATTGCGGAGGCTATTCAATGCTAATGCTGTACAGGATGTTTTTGTGCTGGTCAAGGGCAGTTAAGTATTGAGTGAACCATGGGCTATATCTGTTCTTAGTTCTACATTTTTGGAATGGGGCATGCTTATTTAAGATGGTGAGGAAGGCACTTTTAAAGAATAACCAGGCATCCTCTATTGACGGAATGAGGTCAATGTCCTTCCAGGATACCTGGGCCAGGTCGATTAGAAAGGCCTGCTGGCTGAAGTGTTGTAGGGAGCGTTTGACAGTGAGGGGTGGTCGTTTGACCGCAGACCCATTAGGGACACAGGCAATGAGGCAGTGATCGCTGAGATCCTGGTTGAAGACAGCAGAGGTATATTTAGAGGGCAGGTTGGTCAGGATGATATCTATGGGGGTGCCATGTTTATAGATTTAGGGTTGTACCTGGTAGGTTTCTTGATAATTTGTGTGAGATTGAGGGTATCAAGCTTAGATTGTAGGACAGCCAGGATGTTTAGCATATCCCAGTTTAGGTCACCTAACAGTACAAACTCTGAAGATAAATGAGGGGCAATTAATTCCCACATGGTGTCCAGGGCACAGCTGAGGGGGGTCTATAACAAGCGGCAACAGTGAGACACACATTTCTGGAAAGGTGGATTTTTAAAAGTAGAAGCTTGAACTGTTTGGGCAAAGACCTGGATAGCATGACAGAACTCTGCAGGACATCTCTGCAGCAGATTGCAACTCCACCCCCTTTGGCAGTTCTATCTTGGTGGAAAATGTTGGGGATGGAAATTTCAGAATTTTTGGTGGCCTTCCTAAATCAGGATTCAGACACGGCTAGGACATCCGGGTTGGCAGAGTGTTTTATTCATTGCTTTAGCACAAACTTAGGGAGGAGGCTTCTGATGTTAACATGCAAGAAACCAAGGCTTTTACAGTTACAGAAGTAAAATTATAGCATCTGGGGAATAGGAGTGGAACTGGGGGCTACAGGTCCTGGGTTAACCTGTACATCACCAGAGGAAGAGGAGGAGTAGGATAAGGGTATGGCTAAAGGCTATAAGAACTGGTCGACATGTTCTTGTATCCCATGGTGTTATGTAGTGTGTTCTAGAGTGAATGACATGTTCTCGTATCCCATGGTGTGATGTAGTGTGTTCTAGAGTGAATGACATGTTCTCGTATCCCATGGTGTGTTGTAGAGTGTTCTAGAGTGAATGACATGTTCTCGTATCCCATGGTGTGATATAGTGTGTTCTAGAGTGAATGACATGTTCTCGTATCCCATGGTGTGTTGTAGTGTATGTACACACTGTGCAGTTCTCAGGTGATGTGGATAAACTCTTTGGACCTAAGCATCATCAGTAATTGTGTGTGTGTGTGTGTGTGTGTGTTCTGGGATAGGGTGCAGGCAGGTTGCCGATAAGGATTCCAGCCCTCAGGTTGACAGATCCCCCCTCAACCAGAAAAACAAAGGATCAAGTGTAGAGGAGTATCCCATTTCAGTTCTCATGAAACATAAGTTCATTGCCTCCTTACTGTCCGGACATTACAATTGTATGCATACAAAATATAGGTTTGCATATTCACAAAAACACACACTGATATGTTAATCCAAACTCAGCTAATCTGTATGATGTAAACACAGAGGAAGCCTGCAGGGCCTTCATAAATATTCACACTCCTTTGACTTTCCCCACATTTTCTTGTGTTACGAAGTGGGATTAAAATGGATTTAATTGTAATTTTTTGGGGTCAAAGATTTACACAACATACTGTGTCAAAGTGGAAGTAAAATTATATTTGTAAAAAAATATATGTAAAATAAAAACACTAACATGTCTTGATTAGAGAAGTATTCACACCCTTGAGTCAATACATGTTAGAATCCTTTGGTAGCGATTACAGCTGTGAGTCTTTCTGGGTAATTCTCTAAGAGCTTTGAACACCTGGATTGTGCAACATTTTCCCATTATTATTAAAACAATTCTTCAAGCTCTGTCAAATTGGTTGTTGAGCGTCGCTAGACAACCATTTTTCAGGTTTTGCAATAGATCTTCAAGCAGATTTAAGTTGAAACTAACTCGGCCACTCAGGAACATTCACTGTCTTCTTGGTAAGCAACTCCAGTGTTGATTTGGCCTTGTGTCTGTTGGAAAGCAGACCGAACCAGGTTTTCCACTAGGGTTTTGCCTGTGCTTAGCTCCATTCCGTTTCCTTTTTATCCGGAAAAACTCCCCAGTCCTTAACGATGACAAGCATACACATAACATGATGCATCCACCACTATGCTTGAAATTATGTATAGTGGTACTACTCCGTGATATGTTTGGGGCAAATCCAACACAACACTTTGTATTCAGGACAAAAAGTGAATTGCTTTGCCACATTTTTGCAGTTGTACTTTAGTACCTTGTTGCAAACAGGAAGCATGTTTTGGAATATTTGTATCTTGCACAGGATCTCTTCTTTTCACTGTGTCAGTTAGGTTAGTATTGTGGAGTAACAACTACAATGTTGTTGATCCATCCTCAGATTTCTCCTAACACAGCCATTAAATTCTGTGACTGTTTTAAATTCACCTTTGGCTCATGGCAACTGAGTCAGGAAGGACGCCTTTATCTTTGTAGTGACGGGGTCTATTGATACACCATCCAAAGTGTAATGAATTAATTCACCATGCTCAAAGGGATATTTGATTTTGACCCATCTACCAAATCGGTGCCCTTCTTTGCGAGGCATTGGAAAACGTTCCAGGTCTTTGTGGTTGAATCTGTTTCAAAATCACTGCTCAACTGAAGGACCTTACAGATAATTGTGTGTGGGGGTTATCGAGATGAGGTAGTCATTCAAAAATCATGTTAAAACAACATTATTGCAACTTATGTGACTTGTTAAGCAAATGTTTACTCCTGAATCTATTTAGGCTTGCCATAACAAAGGGGTTGAATACTTATTGACTAAAGACATTTCAGCTTTTCTTTTTGGGGTATTGTGTGTTGGCCAGTGACAAAACAACATTTAATACATTCAGGCTGTAGCAACAAAATGTGGAAAAAGGGGTGTGAAAACTGGGTGGTAGTCTAGCAGTTAAGAGGTTGGGCCAGTAACCGAAAGGTTGCTAGTTCGAATTCCGGAGCTAGGTGAAATCTGTTGATGTGCCCATGAGCAAGGCACTTACCCTAATTGCAGCTAGCAAGGCTTTCAGTCTCATTACAGCAACTAGCAAGGCTGTCAGTCTCATTACAGCAACTAGCATGGCTTTAAAGAGTAATTTCTCATCTTTTACACATACCTGATCAAAGAGTAGACCTTTCCTAAATGTTATCCCTCCAACCCGCCACCACTGGTTTCCTATGGTCGATAAAGCAAGCGTAAAGTCAATACCATGGAGCTAATGCCCCAGGACCCAGACTAATAGTCTGTGACTGTCTCGGTGTGTCCCTTTGGGGGTCAGTGTCATAATATCACAGTTACCTCTGGGCCGGGCCGCCGGGGTCACCATCACGCTCAGTGTTTTGAGACTGTTGATCAGTCTCAACTCATTTTGTTCAACGGTTGGCTGATAAAATACACATCTCACCTGGAGATAGGTCACCTTTATGCTCAAGGTGACAAACGTTCAGGAACGCAATTGAGTAAGTTAGCATATGTGAGTTAATAATTAATCTAACCAATCAGTGATAACTGTGTAGGAAGTAAACACCAGCATAACCCTCCAGGGTGAGAGTCAGGGTTGGGCACAAGGCCTCCAGGGTGAGCGTCAGGGTTGGGCACAAGGCCTCCAGGGTGAGAGTCAGGGTTGGGCACAAGGCCTCCAGGGTGAGAGTCAGGGTTGGGCACAAGGCCTCCAGGGTGAGAGTCAGGGTTGGGCACAAGGCCTCCAGGGTGAGAGTCAGGGTTGGGCACAAGGCCTCCAGGGTGAGAGTCAGGGTTGGGCACAAGGCCTCCAGGGTGAGAGTCAGGGTTGGGCACAAGGCCTCCAGGGTGAGAGTCAGGGTTGGGCACAAGGCCTCCAGGGTGAGAGCCAGGGTTGGGCACAAGCCCTCCAGGGTGAGAGTCAGGGTTGGACACAAGGCCATTTGGTTGTATTTGTTGGCTTGTAAAGTCTGAATTTGACAGTCATTTAGTATAAACAACATCAGACCTGTGTGTTTTCTGGACCAAATCCAACAGCTAGACATTTTCCATGGGTCTATAAGGGTAAACTATTCTGAACGTTACAATTTCACAGACAACGATCTTAGTCTGTGCCGCTCTGACATTGCTCGTCCATATATTTATATATTCTTAATTCCATTACTTAGATTTTTGTCTATTAGGTATTTGTTGTGAAATTGTTAGATAAATTACTGCGCTGTCGGAACAAGAAGCAATTCACTACACCCGCAATAACATCTGCTAACCATGTGAATGTGACAAATCAAATTTGATTTGAATAGTCATTGGAGAGAGGATGGTAAAGACAGGACCAGAATGAACACACACACACACTATTGCATTTCCAACCCCCACAGGGTTTTTAAAGTAGGGACTCTGCTCTCAGTACAGGAGTTCAAACTCAGTCCACCTCCATTCACTACTGACCACGGTCTGTCCTACCCAAACACATAAAACCTACTGACCACGGTCTGTCCTACCCAAACATCACATAAAACCTACTGACCACGGTCTGTTCTACCCAAACACATAAAAACTCACTATTTAGGTCAAAATCCTCTGAGTAGAAATACTGAGCTAGAATCAGTTCAGCCTTTCAGACAATAATGAATAAGATTATATGGACAGGATAATAGAGCAGCACTTCTATTGTACTCTGAGGCGCTTGATAAAACGGGGCCAGAAGTGTTTATCCTAAATCAGGTCATGTGATCAGCTCCTAGCCCTTAGATACAGTGAGGGGGGAAAGTATTTGATCCCCTGCTGATTTTGTACGTTTGCCCACTGACAAAGAAATGATCAGTCTATAATTTTAACGGTAGGTTTATTTGAACAGTGAGAGACAGAATAACAACAATCCAGAAAAACACGTCAAAAATGTTATAAATTGATTTGCATTTTAATGAGGGAAATAAGTATTTGACCCCTCTGCAAAACATGACTTAGTACCTGGTGGCAAAACCCTTGTTGGCAATCACAGAGGTCAGACGTTTCTTGTAGTTGGCCACCAGGTTTGCACACATCTCAGGAGGGATTTTGTCCCACTCCTCTTTGCAGATCTTCTCCAAGTCATTAAGGTTTCGAGGCTGACGTTTGGCAACTCGAACCTTCAGCTCCCTCCACAGATTTTCTATGGGATTAAGGTCTGGATACTGGCTAGGCCACTCCAGGACCTTAATGTGCTTCTTCTTGAGCCACTCCTTTGTTGTCGTGTGTTTTGGGTCATTGTCATGCTGGAATACCCATCCACAACCCATTTTCAATGCCCTGGCTGAGGGAAGGAGGTTCTCAACCAAGATTTGACGGTACATGGCCCCGTCCATCGTCCCTTTGATGCGGTGAACTTGTCCTGTCCCCTTAGCAGAAAAACAACCCCAAAGCATAATGTCTCCACCTCCATGTTTGACGGTGGGGATGGCGTTCTTGGGGTCATAGGCAGCATTCCTCCTCCTCCAAACACGGTGAGTTGATGCCAAAGAGCTCCATTTTGGTCTTATCTTGTAGCCCATTCCAGCCTTGTGTAGGTCTACAATCCTGTCCCTGACAGCCTTGGAGAGCTCTTTGGTCTTGGCCATGGTGGAGAGTTTAGAATCTGATTGATTGATTGCTTCTGTGGACAGGTGTCTTTTATACAGGTAACAAACTGAGATTAGGAGTACTCCCTTTAAGAGTGTGCTCCTAATCTCAGCTCGTTACCTGTATAAAAGACACCTGGGAGCCAGAAATCTTTCTGATTGAGAGGGGGTCAAATACTTATTTCCCTCATTAAAATGCAAATCAATTTATAACATTTTTGACATGTGTTTTTCTGGATTGTTGTTATTCTGTCTCTCACTGTTCAGATAAACCATTAAAATTATAGACTGATCATTTCTTTGTCAGTGGGCAAACATAGAAAATCAGCAGGGGATCAAATACTCCCCCACCCCCCTCACTGTAGGGCCCTGTGTTTTGAGCAAACAAGTGACATGCCTGGATTTAAACCTGTTAATAACATATTTTTCATCAAATTGTCCCATTTTATTTTCATGTCAGATGGTCCAGCACCATCCTTAGACAATTGCTTAAACTTCTTGTGTAATTCAAATTTTTCGATGATGCTTTAAAGTACAGGATAACATCTTGCTATGTCAAATGATTGCGCAAAACACAGGGACCTATATCAGTCAGATATTAAGTCTAAATAATATTTTCAAAAGGCTACCGTTACAATACCTATATCTCAGGAAAAGGGGAGGGTCCTAGTACCGAACACTGTGCTGCCCGGTGACATTATCCCTGACGGAGCCACCGGACATCCTGTGTGTTGCTAGGTCACAGACAGAGCAGAGGGCCATGTCAGCGTTAATGGGACACCATTATCAGGTGATAGCAATTACCTTCACATAGCAACAGGACTGTCAATCACCCATAAACCCAGAGCCATACATTCTAAATCCATTGTTCTGTCATGACCATCAGAGCATTGGGAGTTAATGACGCTAAAACAACCAATGTGTCAGTCATCCAAATGTAGATCTGGAATATGGCTGTAGTTACTGTACGTTTTTAATATTGTATGACTAGGTTTGTGTTGAACTCTAGAGAATACATCTGTTCTGCTCTGGACTGAATGTTGCTCAATAAGAACTGCTTTGGAAACGGTCTCATAAGCTGACGACAGGCATGGATTTCCCACACATGGTGAGTACCATGGTGTTCCAGGCACAGAGCGATACAAACGGGGGAGGGAGTGCGTGGGGGGGAGGGAGGGACGGCGCTTATTAAAGAATGAAGAGAAGGGGGAGGAAAAAAGAAAGTGTTTCTATTCTGTGAGTAATGAACATACCTCCCTGGTACAGCTGAGATATGAGCTGTATGCTGATAAGAGAGGGAACAGGAGAGGACAGGAGGACAGGAGAGGAAAGGACAGGAGAGGACAGGGAACAGAAAACAGGAGAGGACAGGAGGACAGGAGAGGAAAGGACAGGAGAGGACAGGGAACAGAAAACAGGAGAGGACAGGAGGACAGGAGAGGAAAGGACAGGAGAGGACAGGGAACAGAAAACAGGAGAGGACAGGAGGACAGGAGAGGAGAGGGAACAGAAAACAGGAGAGGACAGGACAGGACAGGAAAGGGAACAGAAAACAGGAGAGGACAGGAGAGGGAGGGAAAAGGGACTCTCTAAGCATTAAACGGAAATGTGTCTTCTGCATTTAACCCAACCCCTCTGAATCAGAGGTGCGGGGGGGGGCTGCACTAATCAAAGTTCTCGATATCGGCACCTTGGGAGCAGTTGTTGGGGGCTAACTGCCTTGCTCAAGGGCAGAACGGGCGTTATTTCCACCTTGCCGGCTTTTGGTTACTGGCTCAATTCTCTTAACCGCTAGGCTACCTGCCGCCCCTCCAGGGGAGTGTGTGAGAAAAGGGGGGAGAATGAGAGGGAGAGAGCAAGAGAGGGGTAAGCCAGGTCTAAGGTAAAGGGAAGTAGGAGCAGAGACCAGAAGAAGAACAAAATAACACACGGACTAAGCTTAAACACCCAATGATATAATTCATATCATGTTGTACAACAACACATTCATGAGCCAAAAGTGGCCCGGTAACATTCACAAACTCCAAATGAATCTTAAATCAATTAGCAGGTCATCACTCTTCAACTGTTTCCATCTCCAGCATTATTACAGTACTGTAGTGTAGAGGGATCTTTCTGTACTGCTTTGTCTTATATGCTTTGTCTCGCCACCCTACTGCCCCTTTCTCTCGGTCCTTCCCTCAGTCTCTCCCTGCCTCTTGCAGTCTCTGCTTTGCCCTCTGTCCCCTTTCATCCAGACTGGCTTGGTTCTCCCTGCCCTGTCTCTCACCGCTGTCTGATGGGGACTGATGATGCTGCTGCTGCTGGGCCATGCCTGTGCTGAATTTCAGCTTCCTGCTGCGGCCTGTACACGCAGCCTCAAAGGTGAGGGGGAAGACAGAGGGGGAAGACAGAGGGGAGGAAGGGGGGGAGGAGCAGGCACGTGGGTCAGTAATTCCCTTCCCTATCCGGGCAACCCTGTCGCTCATTCTCCTGAACAAAGACTTTACTGGTGATGCAGCCTGGCTCAGAACACCTCGGTCTCCCTCACCACATCGCTCATCCTCCTGGGGTTCTGCAGAGACAGGGAGCCCAGTTGTCACTTTGATCTGGGCTCTGAGGGACAGGTTAGTGTATAAATCACATATACATTTTATACTGCACCGTCTGCCTATTTAGAGCTGGGCGATGGAGACAAATATCCCCGTCACATCCTGGATAACAATATGATGAATGTGACCAGGTATCTATATGAATAAGGTGTATTCCTATGTGACCATGTTCATGTGGCACATCAACAGCCTCCATTTGATAACATTATCACCAAACTGAACTTCACCATGGTAGTCTGCAGTAGCTCCCAGGGTAGCCTAGTGGTTAGAGTGTTGGACTAGTAACCGGAAGGTTGCAAGTTCAAACCCCCGAGCTGACAAGGTACAAATCTGTCGTTCTGCCCCTGAACAGGCAGTTAACCCACTGTTCCTAGGCAGTCATTGAAAATAAGAATTTGTTCTTAACGGACTTGCCTGGTTAAAAAGGTTAAAAAATATATATAAAAAATAAATAAAAAATGTGTCAATATCAGGGAATGATGAAATCATATTTCCAACATTCATATCACGATGAGGATAAGGCCTGGCCCTACAGCGAGATAATGTCAGCTAGGAGGAAATCTCTCTCATCACTAAGTTACAGTGGTACAATGCATAAAGGCCTTTGACCAAGATGGTAAACAATACCACCTGTACTTCCCTTCGGCATTTTGTTTCCCGTTCTCTCTCCTGCTGGTCTTCCACCTCTCTACTGGCCCTCAGTAGGTCAGCACTAGTTCCCTCTCTCCCTCGCCCCTCAGCACTAGTTCCCTCCCTCGCCCCTCAGCACTAGTTCCCTCCCTCGCCCCTCAGTAGGTCAGCACTAGTTCCCCCTCTCCACTGGCCCTCAGTAGGTCAGCACTAGTTCCCCCTCTCCACTGGCCCAGTCAGCACTAGTTCCCCCTCCCACTGGCCCAGTAGGTCAGCACTAGTTCCCCTCTCTCCACTGGCCCTCAGTAGGTCAGCACTAGTTCCCCTCCACTCCACTGGCCCTCAGTAGGTCAGCACTAGTTCCCCCTCTCCACTGGCCCTCAGTAGGTCAGCACTAGTTCCCCCTCTCCACTGGCCCTCAGTAGGTCAGCACTAGTTCCCCCTCTCCACTGGCCCTCAGTAGGTCAGCACTAGTTCCCCCTCTCCACTGGCCCTCAGTAGGTCAGCACTAGTTCCCCCTCTCCACTGGCCCTCAGTAGGTCAGCACTAGTTCCCCCTCTCCACTGGCCCTCAGTAGGTCAGCACTAGTTCCCCCTCTCCACTGGCCCTCAGTAGGTCAGCACTAGTTCCCCCCCTCCCTCCACTGGCCCTCAGTAGGTCAGCACTAGTTCCCCTCCCCCTCTCCCTCCACTGGCCCTCAGTAGGTCAGCACTAGTTCCCCCTCTCCACTGGCCCTCAGTAGGTCAGCACTAGTTCCCCCTCTCCACTGGCCCTCAGTAGGTCAGCACTAGTTCCCCTCTCCACTGGCCCTCAGTAGGTCAGCACTAGTTCCCCCTCTCCACTGGCCCTCAGTAGGTCAGCACTAGTTCCCCTCTCCACTGGCCTCAGTAGGTCAGCACTAGTTCCCCCTCCTCCACTGGCCTCAGTAGGTCAGCACTAGTTCCCCTCCCCACTGGCCTCAGTAGGTCAGCACTAGTTCCCCTCTCCACTGGCCCTCAGTAGGTCAGCACTAGTTCCCTCTTCTCCCCTCCACTGGCCCTCAGTAGGTCAGCACTAGTTCCCCCTCCACTGGGCCTCAGTAGGTCAGCACTAGTTCCCCCTCTCTCCACTGGCCTCAGTAGGTCAGCACTAGTTCCACCTCTCTACTGGCCCTCAGTAGGTCAGCACTAGTTCCCGCTCTCCCCCTCCACTGGGCCCAGTAGGTCAGCACTAGTTCCCTCTCTCTCCCTCCCTCGCCCTGCCCTCAGTAGCTCAGCACTAGTTCCCTCTCTCTCTCCCTCCTCCCTCCCTCCCCCGCCCCTGCCCCTGGGCCTCAGTATCTCAGCACTAGTTCCTCTCTCTCTCCACTGGGCCTCAGTAGGTCAGCACTAGTTCCCTCTCTCTCCCCCTCCACTGGGCCTCAGTAGGTCAGCACTAGTTCCCCCTCGCTCTCTCCACTGGGCCTCAGTAGGTCAGCACTAGTTCCCTCTCTCTCCCTCCACTGGGCCTCAGTAGGTCAGCACTAGTTCCCTCTCTCTCCCCCTCCACTGGGCCTCAGTAGCTCAGCACTAGTTCACTCTCTCCGTCCCTGGAGGGGCAGCCCAGCTAACTTCTGGCCCATGGCTCCAGTGTTGTGTATGGCCTACTGTCCAGTTTAATCTACCCAGCAGTGGTGATCAGAGGCTAGCCACATTCCACTCAATGAAGCCCCCTCTTCCAGCTCCCCATCCCCCATCTAGGGCCTCACTCTGCATTCTTCACTCTCTTCCGTTATGTCTCCCTGCCTCCATATCATGCCGTCTACTCGGTCACTCTTAAAACCCACAGTTATCATGCTTCAGTGATTGCTTTACTGTGTGGGTAGAGTGTCTCTTACTAAAACACTATGCAGTGCTGTTCGCTCTTTATGAGGCATGGTTACTAATTCTAGTCGCCCTCATAAAACAACAACAAAAAAACACTGGTGCTTTTCACAACTGAAACTATGACGGTGATGACATCATTAGTTCAACAAACCCCACCCAGATTCCCTGAATAACGACTGGGTTCAATCAGTATGGAAACCTGGACAGTCTCATGCTGCGAGGACAGGAGGTGAAGATACCGATTAAGATGATGTCATACCACAACGGAATTCTCTTTTGACAAACCCTGTGTTCCACTTGTCCAACACACGTCACCTGTACACCACACCATCCCCGTGACACCTGATAAGGCCACTGTATCTGAGAAGAGTAGAGTTGATGAGAACAGCTCTCGTTCTCTGGCTGACCACAATAAACAGCATGTTACACTGACCTCAGCAGAACCGGTGTGCCTGTGGGAGGTATGGGAAAAGGCACAGTGCTCTCGTGCTCGTCCCATTCAGTACAACTAAACAAAAACAACGTTTATTTAGAGCATACTGCACTGGGACCAGATACAGCAAACTGGACTTTGCAAACAACAACCAAGTTGTCATACGAAGGAAAAACACAATGCATCATTCATAACCCTTGAAGTTCACACATTGAGTAAACCTCAAAACACAAAATGGTAAAACAAAAAAGTTGAAACTATTATTGTTTGTGTGGGGGGGTATTTCCCCCAGCAGGCTTTGCAGCTCCCATCAGCCCTAAACAATACCCATTAAGCCAATGGGCCTCTTCAGGGCTACCATGGTAACAGGTAAACAGGCGGGGAGGGACTGGTGGCACTGCACTGCAGCCGTCCAGACATTGTGTTTGTGTCCAAATGATTTCAGTGACACAAGCTATTGATAGAGAAATTACCTAGTGATTCTCTCTCACACACACACAAACTTGACACCTTTTGCTGAAACAAGCAAGGTGTTGTAGCAAATGATGCTGGTTGCCTGGGCAACCCCCCTTCCTGCATCAGCAGAACATACAGTCAGGAGCAGAGGAGAAAACTGTGAATCTTAAAAATAAACTATATAAAAATCAAATAAACTCTTCAAATGATTATATTGGTGACCACAGTCATTTGGCTGACCAATAACTTGCATTCAAAATTCCATGACCGTCACAGCTCTAGTCAAACATTACCATCAGCAGTGACAACTATCTTGTCCAGAAACAATCTTTCCCACATCCTGAAGCCCAGAGAGGTGGCACGTGCCCACAAAGAACATGTTTCATTCAGATTATGTAAATACCACGGCGTGTTTAGCATAAGTGCGTTGCCAACATATTAAGTCCATACACAGTCCACAGAAGATGTACAATATTCCACATCAACAGCTTATCGGTCAAGCATTCCACACAGCAATACCATGACAACTGTAATTCTTCAAAGATCCCTTCAGGCCTATTTCCACAGGCACAATGTCAGCCATGGCTGGAGGGGAAACATTCTTGCTAAACACATACAGCGTTCTTCACCTCTCAAACAAATGTATAAAATCTAGACACAAATCAGCAGAACACAACAGATGGGAGTAAAAGACAAGGACAACCTGCTTTTTCCCTTCTAAAAACAGGCTTAGCCCAGAGGAAGAACCCTGACACCATTTAGCCTAATGGTCCATAACCCATTAGTACAAGGAGACAATATGTGAACCGACATCAAGACAAGTCCCTATGGCTAGGCAGTTCGCTCTAACTTCTCCCGACACTGTTGGGGAAAGGTAGTGGGGAAAATGTAAAGCGTGTGTGTGGAGGGGGGGCTGCAGCCACAGAGACCCAGCATGACGTTAGTGTCTAGCGTGTAATTGAAACCCAGGGCCTACACAGTGTTACACAGAGACCACTGTAATCCCCTCCTGACAAAGTGGCTTAGCATCTATAGGTCATACGGCACAGCAAGACAGCTTAGACTCACAGACAACAGCCCAGTGCCTTTGGATTCAACAGATCACACTAAATATTTAGTAAGGAACGGGGCATTTGAGAATATTTAACTATTCAAATAATTTCATGCCATTTTTTCAGATATTCCAGATACTGTAAAATAAATATTGTTATTGTCCGAATTATTATTTATTTATTCTCACACACACATACATAAAAAAATAAATAAATACTATACACACACAAATATATATATATATTTTAGACTTGGTCAAATAACAAGCATAGATTGGTCACTTCTTTTCTAATTTGGCACACAAACTAGAGGCTGTGACGTGATTAACTTGGTAAAAAATAATGGCAACAATTGGGCTATAGGGGCCGCTGTTATAAGCCGTCTCAATTAAACCCTCATGTCCGTCCGTTTCAAAATAACACCAAATTATAGGCATACAGGCCGATGGTATCTCTTAATTTGAGAAAAGTTAAGGAATTTGTTAAGAGATGGCTATTTGTTATTGATAAATCAGGAAATTAGATTGTACGTGTCAAATTAAACCCCTTTGTAAAATAGTGTGGCAGCAGCTCGACGCAACATTACAGAAGTTTGTTTTATTCAACTTAGAATTTCAAATGTTATGGTATATTCTTGTAGGTAGAAATGTCACATGGATAATTTAGACAAAGCTTTTTAATTGTTAAAAATCGTTTCCAATAACAAACACGCACTCAAGTAATCTAATACCAATGTCCGTTTGGATATCTGGATATTCCATTATCCGTGTCCATCCCTACACTCAATTTATGACAACAACAAGACTACGAAGATAGAGTTCAACACCAACGCTAAAAACAGAAATTATCAACAACAAAAAATGACTGAACGGGCACACACAACTAAGGCTAAAATCACTGCTCAACGACTATCAACTATGTCTAGGATGCTACAGTACCGCGGTGAGACAGTAGGCTAAATCGAATACTCCACGTGCAGTCCGAACATGATCTAGGCAGTAGCTTGATAGGCCTATTTACAGAACACATGTTGTCATACTGAAACAATCCAGAACGTATAGGCATTTACAATAGCAGAAGGCAATGACCACAGAGTGTGGAATAGGACACTTGAAGGAAAAGGAAACCTCAGAGATAGTTTAGGAAATGGGGGAAAAGACTACAATTACACACACCTAGAATATTCCATGTGACTGAAAGCAGGTATAAATTTAAAAAAAACAAGCTAACTCACCTGAACAAGGAACACCTGTGTAACTAAGCAATTAAGAAATACACTACAATCACCTTGACCTCCATCAGCAGCAGGTTTGAATTTAGAATGGAAAACCAATGTGTTTATGCAACAAATGTTAATGCATTGAAACGTGTCATATCGCATCAATTCGTTCTCTAATCAAACCGAAACGTGTGAAACTAAAACATATCGTTCCTGTATGGTATCAGGGGCCATATGGAAACAACAATTTCAAAAGATTTTACTCAGTTACAGTTCATTAAAGGAAATCGGTCGACTGAAATAAATTCCTTAGGCCCCTTATCTATGGATTTCACCTGACTGGGAACACATGTGCGTGTGTTGGACACAGACAGCTTTAAAAAAAATATATATATAAAAACTTTTTTTTTTTTTTTAAAGGTTGTGCGATTGGCTGTGCGAAGAAGTTGCTGGATATTGGCGTGAACTGGAACACGCTTTCGAACATGTTTGGGATGCTCTGGATCTACATGTTCAACAGGTGACATGTCTGGTCAGTATGCAGGCCATGGAAGAACTGGGACATTTTCAGCATCCAGGAATTGTGTACAGATCCTTGCGACATGGGGAGGTGTATTACCATGCTGGAACATGAGGTGATGACCGTGGATGAATGGCACGACAATGGGCCTCCGGATCTCGTCATGCTATCGCTGTGCATCGAAATGGCCATCGATTAAAATGTATATTTGTTGTCCACCCCACCATGGGGCATTCTGTTCACAATGTTGACATCAGCGAACTGCTCACCTACACAACACCATACAGTTTACATGTTGCGTTTATATTTTATGTATCAGGGCCCATGTATCTAGATACGTATTCTTCCTTACCTTTCAGTCTGACCACATTATCCATACGGAGGATTACTGCACTGTTGGCGCGAGAAACATAAGCATTTCCCTGCAAAATGTGTACTCAACCAATAAAAATGTAAGTCGATATGTTGTACGACCTCTGTTCCATTAGGAATGTTGAAGATGTCATACTAATAATGGAGGGATAAAAATAAAACGTCCAAAATTTAACAAACTGCCCTGAGGCTAGGTTGTACCTTTCCTCTGCAGGAAGAGGCGTAGCACGGGGTCAGCCACGGAGATAGCTTTGCGGTAGTTGTCATCGTTGTTGATTGGCAGCAGGTCACCGTGGACGTCAGCATAGCCCACCAGCAGGTCCACGTTTGGGATCCGGTGCATGTGCTGTAGGAGCCTATAGAACTCATCAAACCGGCCCGGCTTGGACCGGTCCAGGGAGAACCGGCGGAATTCAGCCCCAAACTGGGACACAGGAGAACGCAGACAGACAGACAGACAGAGACACACAAATGTGACACTTTGGATTGGAGGAATGATAATGACCTTGGTGTTTGTAGAAAGAATTTAGCAGGAAACAGTTAACAACAAACAAGAAAGACATTACACAGTGGTTGACATAGGCAAATTGCCTGTTTGTTTAAGCAGTAGGCATCCTCTTCCAGAGCACACAGCTCTAAAGCAATTAACTCATGACTGCTGTGTGACGGAGCAGAGTTCACAAACCGGCAGGAGATTTTATTTGACCCCCTTGAGTTCTCAGCCACAAACAAGTTATTGTTGAAAATTCATTGTCGGACATAAGACTAAAATCACACCGAAATTGGCCCAAAGTGATTTTATTTGAGGAAATCTGTTCCCACGCATAGCTAGAGAAATAAACCATATGTGATCACACCCCATGTTTATTTGACCTTTATTTAACTAGGCAAGTCAGTTAAGAACAAATTCTTATTTTCAATGACAGCCTAGGAACAGTGGGTTAACTGCCTGTTCAGGGGCAGAACGACAGATTTGTACCATGTCAGCTCGGGATATGAACTTGCAACCTTTCGGTTACTAGTCCAACGCTCTAGCCACTAGGCTACCCTGCCGCCCCATGTAATCAAGGTTTGAATTGATTCTGTTTTTGTCAAATACTATCTGTTTGGGCCTCTTGCGGTCAATTAGCAGTGTACAAATTATTTATAATTATGTTACACACTGCCCCCCATCTCTGCTCAAGAAACAAATTGTCCGCAGCTGAATGTGTTTGGGGACTAGGGGTGTGCTGGTCAACTGTTTGTTCATCTGCAACCACCCGACTAGATGTGATAAAGTGAAAATCTGAGGCCTGCACCCAACCCTAACCCGCGCTGTAGGCTACAGTCAAATAGGCAAAAAAAGTTCAAGGGGGCCGAATACTTTCGCAAGGCACTGTATGTTGCCCTAGAAGACAAAACAAACCATTGCTCAACAGAATAATTTAATTGAAGCATTCATTCTATCAATCTATCTAGTTGACATCAGTAAAGTTCTGTCACAACACCACTATCACCTGACCTAACAATCACACAACACCACCATCATCCTCTAACCATGTCACCTGACCTAACAATCACACACAACACCACTATCATCCTCTTTAACCACGTGACCTAACAATCACACCACTATCATCCACTAACTACATCACCTGATCTAACAATCATCACACCACTATCATCCTCTAACCACGTCACCTGACCTAACAATCATCACACAACACCACCATCATCCTCTAACCATGTCACCTGACCTAACAATCACACACAACACCACTATCATCCTCTTTAACCACGTGACCTAACAATCACACCACTATCATCCACTAACTACATCACCTGATCTAACAATCATCACACCACTATCATCCTCTTTAACCACGCCACCTGACCTTTACCAAACATGACCTTTCTGGCCCTCCATTCCATTTATTTTCACCTCTCCTTCAGCAGCTTTTGTCTTTTTGAATTAAACTTTGACAATGGCCTTTTTTTGTCCGTGGATTGCCTGCCCATTCCCAAAATCATTATTTGGCGATTGGCTGTGTACGCTATTTGGTACGGGTACAGTTAAGAGTTAAAGCTTAGGCCTACGCACTAATAGCAGATAAATTATTTTAGCTTAAGACCTCAATGCAGAATATAGATATAAATTGCATAAGAAAGATACCTTAAAAATCCATATGCATCTTTTTTCTTTCAGGGGATAGATCAGCTTTATTGCAGATAGATTGTGGCTTCTATCAATGTAATTGTCTGCATCATTTACAATCCCACATATCTTCTGTTGTTGTACATATAAATATTTTTGAAAATATATTATTTTCCCCTAACCCTTTCACCCCTCCCCTAATTGGAGTAAACTAATGTACAACAACACTTAGGCTTCTACATACTATATGCATTTTACAAACACAATGTATTTTACAATAATGATCTTGTTTTTTTGTTTTTTTTAAACGCATCCTTCAGCTACCCTCAACCCCCCTACCATCTCTCTCTGAAAACCATCCAGTTTCATTTGTATTTGTCACGTATTTTTTTTAACTGTGCCATTTCACAAAAGTTCTGAATCTACATATATTTTACGGAGACAGTATATTTTACATTAGGTATCGTTTCTCTTTATTCAACCAGCCCACCACCCACCCACCCACCCACCCACCCGTCCTTCAGCCAGACAATATTGAATAACCCTAAACCTGTTCTGAGTCAACCTGTGCATCACTATCGGGGTGTCTAGAAGCCCAGAGCGATAATGATGATCATGTGTTCTTGGCTTATTAGTGTAAAAGACGAGTACAAGCGTCAGTGAGAACGTTTGATATGCATCTGTGGGTGTGCCTGGAGTGTGTCACCTATACTAATACAACAGCAGATCCACATTTGTCATGTAATGTAAAACATAGTAAAAATAAAGAAAACCCGTGGATAGAGTTGGTGTCTCCACTCACATACATACATATATACACACACACACACATATATTTATTTTTACTATTTTCAACATTGTGCAATAATAGTGAATAAGATAAGAAATAAAACATACGGGAATCATGTAGTAACCAAAAAAAAAAAGTGTTAAACAATTCAAAATATATATTTAATATTTGAGATTCTTCTAAGTAGCCTTTGCCTTGATGACAGCTTGGCATTCTCTCAACCAACTTCATGCTAGTTGAGAGGCAGTCCCCTGGAATGCATTTCAATAAACAGGTGTGCCTTGTTAACAGTTAATTTGTGGAATTTCTTTCCTTCTTAACGCGTTTGAGCCAATCAGTTGTGTAGTGACAAGGTAGAGGTGGTATACAGAAGATAGCCCTATCTGGAGAAAGACCAAGTCCATATTATGGCAGGAACAGCTCAAATAAGCAAAGAGAAACGACAGTCCATCATTACTTTAAGACATGAAGGTCAGTCAATCTGGAAAATGTCAAGTGAAGTCGCAAAAACTATCAAGCGTTCTGATGAAACTGGCTCTCATGTGGACCGCCACAGGAAAGGAAGACCCAGAATTACCTCTGCTGCAGAGGATAAGTTCATTAGAGTTAACAGCCTCAGAATGCAGCCCAAATAAATACTTCAGAGTTCAAGTAAGACACATCTCAACATCAACTGTTCAGAGGAGACTGTGTGAATCAGGCCTTCATGGTCGAATTGTTGCAAAGAAACCACTACTAAAGTACACCAATAAGAAGAAGAGAATTGCTTGGTCCAAGAAACACAAGCAATTGACATTCGACGGGTGGAATTCTGTCTTTTGATCTGATGAGTCCAAAATGTGAGATATTTGGTTCCAACTGCCGTGTCTTTGTAAGACGCAGAGTAGGTGAACGGATGATCTCCGCATGTGTGAAGCAAGGAGGGCGAGGTGGTGTGATGATGCTTTGCTGGTGACACTAAGTGATTTATATAGAATTCAAGGCACACTTAACCAGCATGGTGCTGTTGGAAAAACATTCCAGGTGAAGCTGGTTGAAAGACTGCCAAGAGATATCAAGGCAAAGGGTGGCTACTTTGAAGAATCTCAAATATAAAATATATTTAGACTTTAACACTTTTTTGGTTACTACTTGACTCAATGTGTTATTTCATAGTTCTGACATCTTCACTATTATTCTGCAATGTAGAAAATAGTTCAAATCAAGAAAACCCTTGACTGAGTAGGCGTGTCCAAACTCGACTGGTAATGTGCATGTGGGCCTACACCACTGATAAATCACTGTGATGTTTATTGTCCCTTGCACAATATATATCAAACACACATATTTAGCTCTGCAAAGGCGCACTTTTAAATGGATAGACGTTGGCTAAACCCTGTGATGGCACCCACAGCGACTAGCAGTGTTGTGGTTAGTGCTACACAATGCTAGATTCGTGACCCCTTGTCTAACCAGGCTGAAGAAAACAAGCAAATTGTATTCTTCTTTATCTGCACTTGGGAAACTAAAGATTGGTACTATTGTCATCCTTTTCATGTCTAGTCTTGAAAGCATCTCATTATTGACGAGTGCTGATTGATACATATAAGTTAGTACTTGGAAGTAACCCTGAATTACTATTATGTGACAGTGCAATAGTGGTAGTGGCTATTCATTGAGGATATGGCAAGCAAGGAAACTGTAGTTAATAAGTATGAAATATGTACGCAAATAGCTAAACGTGAGTTTACTACAAGCGATCCATTGCGGAAGGAACCGAGATCAACTGTGATTTATCAGTGTCCTAGGCCAACAACCTTCAATACAGATTCATTACCAACCAGTCAGTAGGCCATACAATCTATGTCTCAGATGCTTTTGCATCTTACGGTTCTAGCATTTACAAACTAGTTTAAGTTTTAAATCATAAAATGTATAATCAAACACATCCTATGCAATTGTGTAACAGACTGTTCAACCTCAATGGATCAACCACAGTAATGTCTGGTTTGCTGACAACTATTGGCTCATTGTGTGCCTGGCTGGGTAGTCACAACATTGCCTAATCCGACCGCAAACTAATAATGGAATTCGTACAAATAATAGAAGGTGATAAAACATTGATTCCAAGCATTGGCTACCAAACACATGCCTTCCTCACACCAATCCACATGACACTTGTTCATTCACTGGCTAGATAAACTGACTGTCAAACCAGTTAGCTTTCTAGATAGTTTGCAAACTGGCGCAGACGAGATAATTACAATATCATAACTTGCTGACAAGCGAATAAGCAGGTACATTTAGCCATGATTTGAAAGTAAGGGGTTTGAAGACTTCGATAACTCACACATACAATAGTTACATAGCTAGCTGTTTTGTGTTGGCAACTACCTAGCTAATTTAGCAAACAACGCACCTTGCTCTTCACCTCCACGGCGCCCAGAGTCCGGTTGCTCGGCACTCGGTGGTTCTTGTTCATCTTTCGCTAACAGGAGCGCCACAGCACACACTTGCCCTCACGGGGCTGCCCTCGTCTGCCCTCTATCCCAAATTATATCAACACAAGTTATTCCAGTTAGCTGTGTGTCCTTATATAATAATTAAATTCCCTCGTTTGGATTATTGTTCTCCTCCACAACCAACCTGCTCTAAACTTATCTTCTCAAAAGTCGCCGTCACATCGCCCGTCTAACCACTTCAACGCTGTCCTGCGTGACGCTTCTAACGCACCCAGGAAGCGGCCCCTGCCTGGAGCCTCGTTCCCAACACGCACACTGCCGCTACTGTCAGAATCAAGTCAAACTTATCTTGATCACTTTTAATAAGGTCCTGTACAATTCTTTTGATAATATGACGCAACCGAAAAGTCAATAAATGTTTTGTCTTTTGTCCACATAATCTTGTCTACGTTTTTTAAAAATGTTTATCTGCATGTCATATATTGTGAATACATGTCTAAAATGCCTTGTAAAGTATTTAAAGTACGAAGAAAGTAAAGCACAAGGAAATGCGCTAGGTTTTCTGTCACTGTCGTGTACATCGAAGATAAACCTTTACAATTCACCTTGGCCAAAGTGAGGTCCTTTCCCGAACTGCTTGATGTTTGTATGTTGTTAAATTGCGCCATCTGTTGTTAGCGCAGACAGTTTCCTTCAAAATATATAATTCAGCAAAATACAATGAAATATAATTTTATTTGTCACGTGCTTCGTAAACAAAAAGTGTAGACTAAATGTGAAATGCTTACTTACGAGTCCTTTTCCAACAACTCAAGAGTTAAATATAAAAATATATAAAATAGAAAAAGTGACACGAGGAATAAATACACACTGAATAATGATTAACAAGAGTAAAATACCATGGCTATATGCAGGCAGAAGAATATAGCACGGCTATCTACAGGGAGTACCAGTTTCAATTTGCAAGTTCAATTTGACATACAAAATGTCAACCAGTAGCGTAGCCTGAAATTCGTTGGTAGGTGGGCCTGCTGAAATTTGGGTGGGCCCCACAACTTTTATAAAACTATTGTTTTGGGAAAACCGATAACTTCCTGCAATTCTACACATTTTGCTATGGGGCAAAGATACAAAATTTACAGTTTTATAGCTAATCTTATGTTATTCTACACATTTAGCCATGCATTTTTTTTAAAGCTAATTAAAGCTCAAATATAGGTGTATTGACACTTGTTTGCTAATTGAACAAATTAAGTAGGCAGTGTCGGTGCACATAGCCATTGAAGCCCAGTGACATATGCCTCAATGCAGTCACTCTCGTGACTTCTTAGAAGTGTCGCTTTCAGTTAGTTATTTTTGGACCACCCATCTCATGAAAGTGAATGTCATTCCAGTTCATCTGAATGTTATTTCAGTGCACTGCTTGCTCAGAATTATATCTGATGGTGTTTGCATGTTTAGATAAAAATACAAATAATGTCCCGTTTTGTAACACTGACAATTAGAGAGCATTAAAACATTATTTAGATTTTTTTTTTTTTGCTAAATCTGATTGTGATGTTCATATCAACTAAAATGAATAATCCCGGAATATTTATGATTTATCTGGTGTCTTCAAATACTGTGACACATTGACGACAGATGGTATTGTTCCCTTTAATACTCTTGGTGTATTATTTCCATTAAAGCGCTTCAGTTGGCTATTTCATAGGTCATTGCGATCTAAAGCTCCTGCTGAAGATGATGTGCTCCAGTCAATGGCTATGTCCCTGGAGTTTTATATTTTCTTAACAAGATCACAGTTTGGTCAACAAATTGGACAACAGCCACGCCACGATGACACCATTGAACCATCGATATGAAATCACCCTTGCCGAAATAGATGTAACACAGACAGGTAAAAACTCATCCCCAAATACTATGCTGGCTGTTCCTAACCTTTGGTGCTCTTGTTGACACCATACTTACAGTGTGTTGTGTTTAACACGAGAGACAGTACAGAGACACTCTAACTCCAGGGGGCACCAGTAGGAGCTTCAATTCCTCACTGCCTCACTCCATTCCCCTCCCCCTCTTCTCCCTTTCTTACTTCACTCCCTTCCCTACTTCACTCCCTTCCCTCCTCCCCCCCTCCCTCCCTCTCCTTCTCTCCCCTCCCTCCCTTTTCTCTTTCGTTCTCCATCTCCCTCCCTTTTCTCTCTCGTTCTCCCATCCCCCTCTCGGTCTCTCTTCCCCCATCCTCTATTTCCTTCTTCCTCTCTCCCATTCCACTCCCTCCTCGCCTTCTCTGCCCCCCTCCCCCTTTCTCTCCCAGTCTCCCTTCCCCCGTCTCCCCCACCCTCTCCCAGTCTTCCTTTCTCCCATTCTATTCCCTCCTCGCCTGCCTCCCTCCCTCCTCTGCCCCCCCTCCCTCCCTCCTCTGCCCCCCCCCCTCCCTCCTCTGCCCCCCCTCCCATTCTCTCCCGGTCTCCCTTCCCCCTCATTCTCCCTTTCCTCTCTTGTTCTCCCATCCCCCTCTGTCTGCCTTCCCCTGTCTCCCCCACCCTCTCTTTCCTCTGCCAGTCTTTCTTTCTCCCATTACATTCCCTTCTCACCTGCCTGCCTCCCCTTCTCCGTCTCCCTTTCTCCCCCCTCACCCTCCCCCCCAGTCTCCCTCCCTCACCCCCCCCCAGTCTCCCTTCCCCCTCAGTCTGCTTAGCACTCCTGCTGCTCACAACACTGCAGATGAGGCCTTCACATCTCCCAGTCTGCTAGGCCTCTCAGCCTCCCCCTGCCACTCCCTCCCTCCCCTCATACCAGCATAGCAACACTGAGCAAGCCAGCAAGGGGGAGGATGCGCTCTCGCAGAGGGGCAATTTCCCTCCATCTTATATCATTCTTACCAGGAGGCTAGAGACTATCTATGGTATGGAACATAAGCACAAAACACACATTTGTAGCATAATGAATAACTCGTATATAAAATCATCAATATAAAACAAGCGGAGTCAATATGGAACTGTCATAATTTTTGGGGGTTTGGCACCAGATTGATACACACTAGAGCAAATTAGCCTCAAAGGGTTAACGCAATCTACTGTTTATTTCTCATCAACCATCACCATCTCAACCAGTAGTGGGTCCACTAAGTCCCAGACGCCTCATGCTCCAGTCTCACAGAATAGCAAAGCTCACATGGACTAAACTCATGAACCCCTTGTTTTACACCCCGAAAACAATGTTTAACCTTGTGTAATTTACTGTCAAAATTAACTGTAATAATACCGGAGACAATAGGATTTGTACCTCCAGTGACCGTTTACAGCTAGCTCATGGGTTACGTTTGGGAAAACATAACTTGAAGTGCTACTTCTTAGGACAAACCATATCTAGTCTCCATTAAAAAAAAGGTGTGTCACATCAGAGCATAAGACATAGGAAAATAGGTTCGACTAGGAGAAGCACAATGCAACACTTTATTGTTCATAGATGCTCAAGTTAAAAACAAATCAAATTGAAGATCACAAATTAAAACATACACACAGAAACGTCATATTAATAGCGAATGCTCTCTGTTTCAAAGGCGACAGCAAACGTCTATTCTCGGTGGTAAAATAAGGAATAGGTGAGAGAAGAAAGTACAGCCTAGACTACAAAGCACAGGGCTACAGAGATCAGTCCAAATGGCCCTTTCACTAACGGGGAGAAGGATATGAGGAACTCTTTCAATAGAACCAAAGTTATTACTGCAAATAAAAAAGTATAATCAATCATAGTAAACAAACAGCGGAGAAAAAAAACAAAAGCAATCAATTATGTTCATTTAAAATTTGCATTTATATATTTATATATATATATAGATATATTATTTAGCAAAAACGCTATGGTTTTGTTAAAAAAATAAACAAAACAGAGAAAATACCAGTCACCAAAGCAACATCTAGCAAACCAATGTAGAACATACACAGCTAGCTTGTACACAGAAAGAAAAGAATATAGCAACTTCTCTCCAAACAGATCTAAAAGACTGTACAAATATACACTAGCTATTCCTGCAATGAAAACAAATGGGGGATTCTCTAGTTTCTCTTAAAAGCTAGTAAATCGTAATAACTCAAGTTATTTGCCACAGTGAAACTCGGCGCCAAATGGACAAGTTCTAATCTGAATTTTCTCATAAAGTAAATAGAAGGCAAATCATTTCAGGGTTCTCTTACCCCCTGGAGGTAAGATATAAACTGTTCACAAATCTTACATCACTCACAGCTACTTTAGGACTGCAGAGCAGCTTTAATTGGCCTTTTGACATGACTTGTTTAAACATCATTGGATGGCTTGTGGAAGTGAAAAGGAAAGAGCCTCTCCTTCTCACCTCGTCTCCTTCATGACACCATTGACCATTTCTAGCTCTAAAGTTCTGGTGAGGCAGAGCTGTTGGATCAAATGTAACGTCTCTGTGTACGTCGTGTCATTTGTTTGTGTCAATTGGTCAGACCTGATGCTTGCCGAGTTGGGCCCTAGTTTTTCCACTTCCCGATTGACCAAGTTTAGCAACAGCTTCCTTCCCTTTAGCCTGCCTTTCCAGCAGCGTTGAGCCATATCCATTCTCTACATGACCCTCTTCTTCCTCCTCCTCCTCCTCCTCCATGTCCTCTAGGTCTGGGCTGGAGTGGGCCCCTGTCCCTACCACCTCTCCCTCTCTCCCAGCAGCCAGCATGTCATCACCCATGGAATTCATTTCTACTGCTCCCGTTTCATCCTCCTCCTTCTCCTCCTCACCATCATCATCTATTTCATCCTCATCGCTATCTGAGTCAATAGCTATGGGTTCTGAAAGATACTTAGGCCCCCTCTGTTTTAAGGTGCTTCCGATTGTCTTGTTTTGGTCGCTCTTTGCCCCACAGTTGGGCTGGGTTGTGACCCTGGCCTCACTGCCAGACCCTGTTGAAATACCCTGCTGGAGAGTAGCACCACCGTTAGCCACAGCCCTCTCCTCCATGCGCTGAATGGCCTGCTCAGACCGTCCGATGCACATCCTGGACGTCCGCCTCTCCACTGTCTCTCCACGGTCTCCTTTGCCCTCAAACAAGCACTCAGAGTCGAAGGTCAGTTCGTGGCTGAGCTGGCTGATGTCCTGCATGTTGAAGCCCAGCAACACCTCAGCCTTCTGGGTCTCACAGTCCCGCGTGCATTTCCTCCTGCGGTTGGTGAAGTGGCTGGAGATATCAGACTTCCACAACCACAGACTTGAGGCTAGTTTTTCCACCTCCCTACGCGTTGGGTAGGGCTCGCGGTTGAAGTACTGCGAAAGGAAGGCTTTCCGCGCCTCGTACGACTCATCCGCGTGACCTTTGGGGTCAAGGATCAGGTTGACAGGGTCATCTGGATTCTCTACAAAAGCTGCAGGGCTCTCTGGCTCTCCAGGCGGCAGTTTACGCCGCTTTGGGTCGTTTGGGTCACAGTTTTCGAAACCGGCCCGTTTGAGGCTAATGCCCTGGGCCTGGGAGACCCTGGGGGAGGGCGCAGGCCTGCTGTCCTGCCCGTTCTGGGTCTTCCCCACACCGCGGCAGTGGACGAGGTGCAGTGTGATGGTGGAGGCTGTCATGTTGCTTGTGTACACACCCAAGCAGTGGATACATTTGTAGGTGAGTTTTTTCTCCACCGGGTGCACAGTTTGGATAACCTGATGCCTCTCTCTCAGATGGTGTGCCAGTGCATCAGAGATGGGGCCCTTGAGGATGGAGAAGCACAGCGGGCACAGAGTCTTGCCCACGTCTTTCTTGTACGGTACGGCCGCCTGAGGTGCACTCTTGGCAGGCGAGCCATCTTCTGAATCAGAGGGCATCTTTGGGGGTTGGCTGGGCACGGTCCTCTTGCCCGTCTGTGTGGACGACGAGGCACTCTGGGCATGGAGGGCCATGGACTCCTGCGGTGCGTCTCTCATGTTGTAGGTGGTGACAATCAGCTGGACATTCTTGGGGTTGCCCTGCTGAAGAGTGAGGTCGAAAGTCAGAGGGGAATCGGTGCGCGGCCCCACCGTCTCGTCCGGGTGGGACTGTCGCATGTGCGAAACCATCTTCTCCACGTCGTTGAAGGTGGCGCGGCAGTGCGGGCACGACAGGCCGTGGATCAGCATGTGGTTGAGGAGTGTGTCGCTGGGCAGGTAGCGGTTGCAGTACAGACACTTGCTGGTGAAGTTGTGGATCTTCATGATGTAGTTGGCCACGGCAGGTACTTTCTCCGCCTTGTGCTCCTTCTCAAAGTGCGAGCTGTACACATTCTCAGGGAAGAGCTCGTTGCAGATGGTGCAGATTTTCCACTTCTGTGTGTACGACGTGCCCAGGACAGAGCTACCCCCCTTCCCCTTGGCCGTGACTGAGGCCACCGTGGCGGCAGCCGCCTGGACCCGGGAGTTGAGCGTAGACGAGGAAGAACTCACCACTATGGGGCTCCGCAAACCACCAGTGAGGTTCTGTTTGGCTGCTTGAGAATGCTGGGGCACAGACACCTTTGCGTTGCCAGGCAAAGTGATTCTCACCTGCTGCCCGCCTATAGAGAAGGATTGGGTAGTCCCACTCTTTAACCCAAACGCCCCTTGCTTCAGGTGAACCCCAGACAGGAGTCCCGTTGAGCTCAGGCCTGACTTTGGGATGACGATCCTGCTGAGGTTCTGGGTAGAAACGGAGCGGACCCCCCCCACTGTGGTGGTCACTAGCTGACCTTTAGGTCCTACCCCGATGACAGTCTTCTCCCCCGTCTTCGGGGATACCACGATGACAGGTTTGGCGCGAGGTACCACCACGTTTGTGTGACCAATCATGGCGGTCACCTGGTAACCGATTCGCTCGTGGTCCTCAATAACATGCTGCACCAGTGCCTCATAGGTACGTGGCAAAAAGAGGCAGCGCTTGCAGTGGATGGTGTTGCTGTTGGCGTTAGCATTACTGCTGCGGTCTGTGTTCCCTGTGCCCGTGGTGTTACCTGCTGCGGCACCGTTGGGCGTGGCCTTTTCCTCAAGCTTAACCAGGTAGGGCTTGGCCACATGCTGAAAGTGTTCTCGGTAGATGTGTTTGCGCACCACGTTGTAAAGCGGGTCCCTGTAGGTGCACTTCTTGCAGTAGTACACCGCCTGCTCGATACTCTCTCCGGGCCTTTTGCCCAGCTGCATGCCGTCCTTCAGCCCACCCACTGCCCCCTGCATGCCCCCAGGGCCCTGGCGAACCACGTTGTTGGGCATGTGGAACAGCTTGATGTGCGTCTCCAGGGTCTTCTTGTTCCCATTGTAGGTGCAGTAGGGGCAGTTAAGCAGGATGCGGCTCTCGAAGTCCTCACTGTGGACATTGCGGAAGTGACTCTTGTACGCTGAGAAAAATTTGGAGGAAAAAGGGCAGCCGGAACAGCAGAAAGGCTTTGATCTGTAGTCCTGGGAGACGGGGGGGAGATAGAGACAGTGGTCAGTCGTGTGATGACATTTACTCTATGTAAATAAAACGTTATTTATTGAAAATAAACAGACAATAACACCGTTAAAAGCTTTTAGGAGACAAAAGAGCAACAACGCTAAAATACAAGGTGTTCCAGTGTGCCCCTCCAGGCAGGCAGTGAGCCACTCACCTGGGATTTGGTCAGTGAAGGATCCCACACACATACATCATCCCAGGTGGTGTGCTTGATGTAGAACTCGTTATTATCAGGGACATAGTCTTTGTAGTCCTAAAGGGGAGAGAAATACACGATTAATCACAATTCATATAGAGTCAATACAAAACGTCAAGTCTGATAGAGATGATTGGCTAGGAGTCGACGACCTATCATAGTTGCGGACTGGGCTCATTTATTATCACGTCAAACAGACGGGAGAAATTTGAGGCTTCCTAAGTTGATGGCTGAAATGTTTCTAGACTGATTAATTAAATTTTCTATTAATGAATGAGCTATCTCTTCAGTGTGATAATGTGTATCAAGGGGCATGCTCACACATGGATGGCGGAACAGATCAAACGATGTGCTGCTCACCTCAATGTGGTCTTTACAAAACTCCAGGCCAATGTCTCCCAGAACCCGCTTGACATTTCTCCTGGCTTTCCGTAAGCTGCCCAGGTTGTTGACCGGGAGCTGGAACATTCTGCCCACCTGGAAAAGGGAGGGACACAGGTAGGTGGACAGGGGAGAGCAATAGGTGAGATCAGGGGCGTATTCATTAGACGAAGACCGTAGTTAACAGATGCTAAACGTTTTGCAACGGAAAACATTTACTCCAAATGGAAAACGTTTCACAATTAAAACAAATTGAGGTAGGTCCCGCCCCCGTTTCATTCCGTTTGCTTCCATTTAGTTCCTAGTGAATACACCCCAGGTCAACATATGAACTGATCATTGTTGTGGAGAGCAGCCTTCAGTAGACCCAAAACAAAAACCCTGGGTGATGGAAACACACTTCCCAAATAACACTAGAGCTAATATCCACTTCAGTGATTGTTACTCTACTGCCCCTATGAAACAATGCCACAAGAATACCTGCTGGCTGCCAGTCACCTTTCATCATAAACCCATCAGTGGTTTACCTCAGCAGCATCACTCAAGTCTGTCCTTTATGACCTTACCACTACCACCTTCATACGGCTGTCTGTCTGGGCTGTTTGGTTTGTTATATTCCAGCCAATGCTGCACAATGGTAACACTATAGAATTGATTCTCTATTCAGGTCAAAGGTCAGGACAAGATGCTTTAGCAACAAGCAGTACAAGGCCAAACACTCTTCATCCATCCACCCACCGATGCCATAGCTCTTGTTGTATGTTCCAGAAGATGGAACATTGCTGCAGAGCTGAATGTTGTCTGGCTGCCTGACTACCTTGCCGAGCTGAATGTTGTCTGGCTGCCTGACTACCTTGCCGAGCTGAATGTTGTCTGGCTGCCTGACTACCTTGCCGAGCTGAATGTTCTGTCTGGCTGCTGGCTGACTACCTTGCCGAGCTGAATGTGGTCTGGCTGCCTGACTACCTTGCCGAGCTGAATGTGGTCTGGCTGCCTGACTACCTTGCCGAGCTGAATGTGGTCTGGCTGCCTGACTACCTTGCCGAGCTGAATGTGGTCTGGCTGCCTGACTACCTTGCCGAGCTGAATGTGGTCTGGCTGCCTGACTACCTTGCCGAGCTGAATGTGGTCTGGCTGCCTGACTACCTTGCCGAGCTGAATGTGGTCTGGCTGCCTGACTACCTTGCCGAGCTGAATGTGGTCTGGCTGCCTGACTACCTTGCCGAGCTGAATGTGGTCTGGCTGCCTGACTACCTTGCTGAGCTGAATGTTGTCGGGCTGCCTGACTACCTTGCTGAGCTGAATGTTGCCTGGCTACCTTGCTGAGCTGAATGTTGTCTGGCTGCCTGACTACCTTGCTGGCTGGGCTTACTCCTGCCGATGCTTTCTCCCATGGCTTGTAGATGGCGCTAGAGGACAGCTCTGCCTCCATTATGTAAGGCCTCCATTGCTCTGCCTGCCCCCTTTTCTGCGATCACGGAATGGCGCCTCCTATTGAGTCAGCAGCAGAACCCAACATCTACAATGTGTCTACAGGGGTGTGGGGGCTGGGTGGGTAGCCGGCAGAGAATAGCCACTCAACAGCTGACGAGAGGAAGATAGTAGTAGTCTATATTTTACCCATAAACCTTATGTCCTATCTCAAATATACAACGGAGCTCTGTCTGTCCTAAGAATCAATGATGCCATTTGCTCTGGTCACCCCTGATCCTCCAAACTCACATTGCTTACCAAAAAAAAAAAAAAAAATGATTGTATCAGTCATATCCTGTCAGCAAAGGGTCATCTATGACCATAAACACCACATAAAGAGAGTTGGCATTTAAGTAGAACACCTAGCATAAATGACCAAAAGGTTCAATCGAGTTCACCACCAGTCTTCATCCTGATTGCCCTCACACAGGGACCATGTGAACAGAGGGTTGGAATCAATAGAGTATGCAACTAACCTCCAAGACAATGTTGACACCGTACATAAAAAAAAAGCTGGAACATTAAATCACATAGCAATTGTGATAGTTGCGTGACGTGAATAAAGGAGGCGGGACACTACTTTCTCATTCGACATCACGACAGTCAAAATCAAACCTGCGATGTGCGGATAATAACCCCGTGTCACCTAGTCTCTCTCTCAAGTTGCTGAATGAATCTGGTAACGTTAACAGACTTGATTATAAATCCCGGTTCACTTTTTTTTATTTTTATAATAATGTTAGAAAAATACGGTTACATTTGATAAGAGAGGGGACCTAATATAGGTCAAATGTGACTAGTAATAACTAAGCGAGTAGGGGAGGTTATTCACGAGCTATCTCCATCTCCCCTCTTATTGATGTGGTTATGGCTTTGATTGAAGTCAATGATTTATATTGTTTAATGTCTACATCTGGTTGACCAACGAAAGAGGATACACATAGATCTAACACGATTTACTACATGCAATCTTTCCATCGTGGTTTTACGCCAAAATAACATCTGATCTGGTATTATTCTCCACTCACGTTAGAGTCGATAGGTGATAGTAGCTTGCTAGCAGTAGCTAGTGTAGTAGTGAGCCACCACAAAGGGAAGCGCACGTAGAAACACCGCGAACTAGCAGCTGCTAACCGAGTATTAGAAAAAAGCTCTTCGGTCGCTGCTGATTCTGAGCGCCACTCAGTGCCCAAGTTTAGCGAGCCAAAAGCGGTGTCATGTTCACCGACAACTTATGATATACGCTATCATAATTGTATTTTTTTAAATTTTATTTTATTTATGGATTGTACCTTTCATTTAACTATTATATCATAATACTCCACGTTGTTTCATTTGTTATCCTCAAGTATCAACCCATGTCATGTTAAGAGATATATATATATATAATTTCTCTTCTTCTTCCCCGACCGTAACTATGAACGAACAACGCATCATCATAACGTTACCGTGGCTAAACCCAGTTAGCTGTGTGTCCTAACTAGCTTGGTTATCTGAAAAGCGGAGAGTATGATGTGTTTACCTGGTCTCAAATCCGGTGCTCTCTTGGTTGTAGTAAATGATATCACTTCAAGAGAAACAGGGAGACAATGCGTTAGGCACGTTCACTCCTATTGCTCCAAATACGCAGCCGGGGTTATCCGCCTTGCCGTCTTCTCTCCAAGCGGTCACACCACACCGAGAGGGAGCTCGACTCCTCTACCTACTGTCCGACACACACTATCCTTCTCGGCTACCGGGTATGGAGTGCCATTGAAACTAATTTAGTTAGCTAGATAAAACACATAGTAGGGACATATAGTGTGGCTGGCGTTGTAGTAAATATTACGAGGAACCCCTCGTCCAAGAATGTGTTAACTCTGTGACTGTTCACTGATAACGCACTCCCGTCTCTTCCTATAGAGACAATACACCCCTGGCAGCCTGGAAACTGCCCTATCCAAAATGGCGCAATTGAAAGGGCGGAAGTGACATAGGTGTTTGATTTGCTTTTTTTTTTTTTAACTCATTGTGATATCCATATGAGTCGAGCCTTATTAAACAACTCAATTAGTGTGTTAAATCAATTAGCTTTATATGCTCTTACCTTTCAAGACAGGCCTCAGATGCTGTCCTAGGTCGTTCTTCAACGTCTGTCAGGGTTCGGTAGTTTCTATGCCTGAGGGACTGGGGTAAACAAGCTCGAGCTGCATTTGCTAGATTTAACCAACAGCTGGCGCACTCTAGTTTAGCATGGCATGAACGCATGCGTTATAGGACTACATCTGGCTTCCTACATTGCAGAGGGTCGGATGTATACAGTGCCTCAGTACTCAGTGCCTTTGCACTTGCCCAACGTCAGAGTGCAATGAGAACAGTAGGTGGCGCTGTTCTATGATACGTTCCCATTACACTAAACTCACCGGGACTACTTTCCTGAGTCTGGGGTATTTCCCAAGCCTGAGTGCAAATTGTTCTCTGCTCATCTTACCATGGGCCTCTGGGAGATTGGGGTGGTGGAGGGATGGAGGGACCATATCATGTGAATACTGGATTTAAATTAATGGGTGATTAGTTATTGTTTCCTTCAAGGTCTCATCTTTTTAATGTTTAAGGATTGTAATCTTCCAAGGCAGCAAAGGCCAGGCCCATTGAAGGCCACTTCTCCCCATAGCACCATGTTCTGGGCATTAGATTCCAAACTAATATCATTCTTTCAATGTTGAAACATGCAGGAGCCTAAGCATCCTGCTATATTGTGTTTGATTTGCATTTGACATATTTTGTGAGAACTTCAGATCACTGGGTAAAGAAAGAAAATACTAGTGTAGGAAACCAGATTAACACAGTGCAGGTTTAAACAATGCGGCCAATTAGCACACTAACAATGTGTATTGTGTTTGTTTCTGCCTATGCACATTTGACAGTTGACATAGATTCCAATGAAGTAAAGAGCCATGCAGCAACCAATTCAAAATAATAGGAAATAAGGTCAACTATTTATTACCATTGATTGTTTGTTTGTTTTTTTACAACAATGACAGGTCTCTCAGTTTAGGGTGAATACAAATCTTTGAAAAATGTGAAAATAAGTTCCTCTATAAGTATACATAAGGATCTTGTGACTGTATTCATCTGGAATTATGCTTCAAAATCTGTCTGTTTAGAGCACAGGAGGTCGGTGGCAGCTTAACTAGGGAGGATGGGCTCGTGGTCATCTCTGGAGCGTAATAGGAGGAATGGTATTAAATACATCAAAACACGTGCCAGCCATTATTGTACGCCGTCCTCCCTTCAACAGCCTCCACTGGTTTGGAGATACATCTAGACTCTAGGGAGGGGAGATTAATTATTCTAATTAATTACCATCTGTGCTTTTCTTGTCAATAATCAACGATTCATTTTCCATTTTGATGTTGGCTAATTACTGCACTAAACGCCCTGACTTAATGACAACAACAAAAAACATCATATAAGCAGTGTTGCTGAGTCCAAACCTAGAGCATCATAAATCATGTTGTCGCAAAGAGTGTAAGCAGTCCTTTTAGGAACGATACTATTTCATTTCCTCCCAGTTTTGACTCCCCATAAACACGATCCACAAATGAAATCGGAACCTGTTTGGAAGACGGGGAAAAAAAATCTAGTTTAACTTACATACAACCCATTGACATGACAAGTGTTCAAAATGGCGCAACGACACAAAACACACAAAGAGTTGAAAGGCCCACACCTCTCCAATAGTGTAGTTCCCCTGTCTAGCACGGACAATCATCTCCATCTGAAAGACGTAGCCTTTGGACACACACCGCTCCACCAGACTCTCCAGTACTTCCTTCTTGTAGAGCCTGATGTCATCATGCATTAGAACAAACACAGCGTGAGATAACACCCACTACGTTGCTGACGAATGAAAACCGCTCATCTCCAAAACATTCACTTTTCAGGAAATAGAAAAAAAAAAGAAAAAAAAAAAAACTGCCATATTTTCCCGTTAACAAACATATATTTACGAAACTTCAGAAGTTATTTTGAATTAATTTTATTGGTCCTGTTTAGAGAACTGCTTTCAATACATGTTCAATATTTGTATTTTTTTTATTGACATAAATGGAGTTACAAGGTTTTCATCCGACAATAGTTCAGATAGAGTCTGATATGCAGGTGTGATAACTGTACCTGCTGTTCTTCAAACTTATTTACATTTTGCCACTTACCTGAAGCTGCCAGTCAAGTCTGATGCCCCAGGTCTCAGCAGCACCTGTGTGACATAGTTAGCTCCCCGACTGTAAGAGAGATAGGAAGGGAAGGACAGAAAGATATGAGGAAAATTGGATATTTAATTAAACTCTCATGAGAGTTAGGTGCTTGCTTTGTGTGCTAGCACAAGCAGGAGAAATGGGGCAGCAGGGTAGCCTAGTGGTTAGAGCGTTGGACTAGTAACCCGAAGGTTGCAAGTTCAAATCCCTGAGCTGACAAGGTACAAATCTGTCGTTTTGCCCCTGAACAGGCAGTTAACCCACTGTTCCTAGGCTGTCATTGAAAATATGAATTTGTTCTTAACTGACTTGCCTGGTTAAAAAAAAAAAAAAAAATGCCAGCCAACAGTCTTAATGTACCAGAAGTGAGCATGTGCCACTGCAGTTACCTGATGAGCTTCCTGCGCAGGTCCCAACCGTATACGCCACCGTCTCCTCTGTACCGGGTGCCTGACACCAGGTCATAACCGCCTTCTCTCTGTTTCCTTGGAGAAAAACACATTCACATCAGCTATTTGGCAACTGACGATCATGTGGTAGAGATGCAGCGTATTAGTGAATGTTGCATTTAAGAAAAATACACACATTTTGGGATAAATTCAAATAGATTACTTACTCTATGAATTCTGGAATAAATTTAGGCTGCAAACAAAAGATAAAACAGATGTATTTTAGCATGGATGAATTCAAAGGATTTCAAAGACCATCTGTCTATGAAGCATTCGTATACAAATAGGCCTCAAATCAAATCAAATTTTATTTGTCACATACACATGGTTAGCAGATGTTAATGCGAGTGTAGCGAAATGCTTGTGCTTCTAGTTCTAGTAGCCTATTCAACCAAACAAGTTTTATAACACCACAAGTTACCTCCTGAATAGTAAAATGAACTAAATATAGTATTGGACTAAAACATATTGAATGTACAGGGTGCTTAGCCACTATCCCACCCTGTTCGTCTGCTATTGTATTGTCCCCGCCAGATATACAAGAGATCCACTCACATGATGGGAGAGGTCTGCGTCCATTATGAAAACATAGTTCCCAGTAGCATGTTTAATGCCATGGATGTAGGCAGTACCTGAATGAAGAATCAAATGACATTATCAGACATGTGTGTGTGTAGTGTGTCTGAGATATTGTGCTACAATACAGATGCAACACTGTGTTCACTTTGATGAATGAGTATGTGACACTTGCCTAAACCTAGTTTCTTTGCTCTAGGTCGAAGGAGCTGAGGGAGAGAAAAAAAAACAGAACGAATGTGTATTGTCAGCAGGTATGTGAATGTCAAATTACAACTACTAATATATATTCCAATCACTTACTATCTTGTCCTCTCCGTATATCCTCTGTAGTTGTTCTGCCACTTCAAGTGTCCCATCCGGACTTCCATCATCAATTACAATAATCTCGTAGTTGTATCCACTGTAAATAACAAGCAAACAGATGTTTCAACTCAGCACACAAATAAAATGCTAATCTGACAACTGATTAAAACAGGGACTTTACATTGTTCCAGTTATATCTTCAGTCAAAATGTCTTACAAACGTGCAAGTTCTGTTCAAATTGAGTTAGTTAATTAACTTACAAGAATTAACGTTACTCTTTTAAAAAGGCACAACATGTAACATGTGATTACAGTCTTTTTTTGTCTATGGCGTACAATGTTTCATGTTTTAATAATTGACTGGCCCACCCACAACTTCCTTTTGTTGTTATGAAGAGGTAAGGCATTTGTAATAAGCTCCTTAATTAAGGTATTTTTTGTCATATTGTATAGGAAAATAAAGAAAAAAAACAGGGGGTATTTCATAAAATTATATTACAAATGACCGGCTGAAAATTTCAGCAGCAGATTGTTAAAGTAAGCCATTGGCTGTCACCTAGCAAGTCTGATTTTTAGTGACAGCTCCGATTCTGGGCTACAGATCTTGTCATTGACTCTGGGCTACAGCTAGTGTAGCTAATGACTTGAAACGACTACTAACCTTTCACCGAAGTATTTCACCAGTAGCCACACAATAAGAGGTAGATTCTCACGTTCATTGTAAGTGGGCAACAACACCGAATATTTATCACCATTTCCCCGGCTCTGATGTGAACCTTTTCGGCTTGCCATGTTGGAATGTTGATCCGGATGCGGGTGCTCTCAGAAATATCCACCCCTGCAACAAATTCTTAAAATAATTTGTTCCTAGCAACATAGCTACCACTAGGTGGCGATCTTGCAACAAAGAATACGTCTCTTGATTTTAGATATTGGATAATACTGATCATACATACACAAATGCCAATGTTATTCCCCAGTAGCCTATTTAATAGTACTGTCTTGCAATAACTACATAATATAATCATTATCTCATTGAAGTAAAAACTTGCCCACTGTTTGGGGATTAGGAAAGTTAGAACCAATGCAATTTTATAGACATGGTTGTGTTACTCTTCATTGTCATCCTACTGTAGAAACATTAACACTATTTATGTAAAAGCCAGTCTCATGGTCAAATGCGGCGCATGCATACACAAAGAGTGCATGAAAACATAAAACATGGGTCATAATTAATATATACAAACACATACAAACATTTTCAGGGTGAAGTTGGGAACATCAGTTAACTACTACCAATACTTTCTCACAAAATATCCACTAGCTTCCATTAAAATGTTGTCTTATACAATATGTTAGAAATTTTGTTAACACACTTGGTTGACTTATTCAAATACGTACAAATGTACATTTCATCATGTTTTTTTATGTAAGAGAAAACACTTGAAACGTTTGTGTTACATGAGAAGAGGAAGAGGTGAAGAGCAGGCACCAGGTCAACTTCCTTTTCCCCTTTATGGTGGAGCATGTGTCTCTGAGTCACCGACTAGCTCCAACGCACCAAATACGCTCTATTGTGGTGCTTCGTCAGCCCCAGTCTTTCCATCAGGTTCAATGGCATAAGTGCTTAAAATTGGAAATGATAGGAGATGGACCCCAATGTCACAAGAAAATCCATCTTTCAAGTGTGCTCAAGGCTGATATATAAAACATATGGGTCCTCTGTACAATTAGATGCAGATGAAAGCATAAACAGATAAGAGACCATAGCACCAGGTAGCCTAGTGGTTAGAGCGTTGGGCCAGTAACCACCAGGTAACCTAGTGGTTAGAGCGTTGGGCCAGTAACCACCAGGTAACCTAGTGGTTAGAGCGTTGGGCCAGTAACCACCAGGTAACCTAGTGGTTAGAGCGTTGGGCCAGTAACCACCAGGTAACCTAGTGGTTAGAGCGTTGGGCCAGTAACCACCAGGTAACCTAGTGGTTAGAGCGTTGGGCCAGTAACCACCAGGTAACCTAGTGGTTAGAGCGTTGGGCCAGTAACCTAAAGTTTGCTGGATCAAATCCCTGAGCTGACAAGGTAAAAATCTGTCTTCCTGCACCTGAGCAAGGCAGTTAACCCACTGTTCCCCAGGTGCTGAAGATGTGGATGTTAATAATTAAGGAATTAGAGTTGAAGGCATTCAGTTGTACAGGTATCTAGGTTTCCCCCCTTTCACCAAACACAATTTTTAAATAGTAAAATCAATTGAATGTGGAAATGTTATGATCATAGCTTGTCACATGGTACTGAATATGGCTGTTGTACCTGCTTGTGGTTGAGCACCTCTATGACAGCCGGTGCTGGGGACCGATCTCTCCTGTCTGTCCGACAGCTCCTGCGATGCCTGGAGGTCCCGTCTGGCCATCCTCTCGACCTAGGAGACCTTCACAAACACAATCATAAATGGTCAGTAAGCAGCAATGAACCTTTTTGAATATTTTTATTTAAATGTTTTCCTCTAGGCTGCGATTACACAGGCAAACCAATTCTGATATTTTGGGATTAATTTGTCTATTGACCAATCAGATTAGATATTTTGCGATTCATTTGTCTATTGACCAATCAGATTAGATATTTTGCGAATAACTGGATAAAAGATCAGAATTGGCTTCCTGTGTAAACGCAGCCATAGAAAGACAGGTGCTGAAGGTACCTGCAAATCCTTTGATCCCCTCATGTCCCTGGACGTTGGTCCCTAAGCATTTTTTCCCCCCGGGGGCACCTCTTCACCTTGAGGAAAGAAGAACCCACTGATGAAAGACACTCTGATCGCCTAGAAGTGGTCTGACCAGGACTGACAATGTATCACCACCACTGCTAATTAGTGCTGAGCAATTAGTGCTTTTTGAGGTCAGTTCGGCATTGGTTCGATTATTAAAAAATAATCACTGTTTTCAATTTTTTTAAATGACATTAAGTGCACTATGCTTTATGTTGGTTGAATGTTGTAACAACACAGAATAAAACAATTCATAAAAATTACATGATGGTAGTGACTTCCCATTACTGCTTATTACTTATTAACCATCATTTATTCACATTACTTTACTTTAATAAAATATTTGTTTTATTCAATGACTTTCATTCCAAATCATCATCTCATCTCTATAGAGCTGCTGCCTATGCTGTCTGACAAAATCACTATTTTAGTAGTTCTTCAACGTAAATAAGGCATACTTTTATGACTGCTGAATGCAAACTATCAATCACTAAGATCCTATATTTTCAGGTAGAGATACGCCCAACAGTAACTGCTTGCAATCCATTTTGCACGTTCTCTCTTCTCTCTGTCAACGAGGTCTCCGTGTCTGCTCCACACAGACTGAACAAGCTGGCGCGCAATCATGGTCATTGTACACTGAACAAAAATATAAACGCAACATGTAAAGTAAAGTTGGTCCTATGTTTCATGACCTGAAATAAAAAATCCCAGAAATTGTCCATATGCAAAAAAAGCTTGTTTCTTTCAAATGTTGTGCACAAATCTGTTTACTTCCCTGTTGAGCATTTCTCCTTTGCCAAGAGAATCCATCCACCTGACAGGTGTGGCATATCAAGAAGCTGATTAAACAGCATGATCATTACACAGGTGCACCTTGTGCTGGGGACAATAAAAGGCCACTCTAGAATGTGCAGTTTTGTCACACAGCACAATGACACAGTTGTCTAAGGTTTTGAGGGAGCATGCAACTGGCATGCTGACTGCAGGAATGTCCACCAGAGCTGTTGTCAGAGAATTAAATGTTAATTTATCTACCATAAGCTGCCTCCAACGTTATTTTAAAGAATTTGCCAGTACGTCCAACCGGCCTCACAACAGCAGACCACGTGTAACCACGCCAGACCAGGACCTCCACATCCGGCTTCTTCACCTGCGGGATCATCTGAGACCAGCTACTCGGACAGCTGATGGAACTGAGGAATATTTACTGCCTGTAATAAAGCTCTTTTGTATGGAAAAAAACAATTCTGACTGGCTGGGCCTGGCTCCCCAGTGGGTGGGCCTGTCCCCCTATACCTCCCAGGCCCACCCATGGCTGTTCCCCTGCCCATTCATGTCAAATCCATAAAATAGGACCCTAATGAATGTATTTAAATGGACTGATTTTCTTTTATGAACTGTAACACAGTAAAATCATAGAAATTGTAGCATGACGCGTTTATATTTCTGTTCAGTGTACACAATCATGGGAATGCTTGTGCTGTGAATGTATAATGATCCGTACTGTGCACCAGTTGCTCACAGGCCTGTGTGACTAGCTGGAAGATCATTGCCATGGACTGAGGCTCTCCCTAAAACACAGAGCATGTCTGTCAATCAATGGGTCAACAAGAGAGCACTGGCCATCTGAAAGTTGGACGTTACAGTAATGTGTAAGATAAAACCTCCCTTCTCTCCTCTCTCACCTTTTATTCTCAGAAAGACCCTGTCAATCAAAAGGCAAACTTACGATCAACTACTATCACTAGATGACGAGGTAGCATTGTGAACACCAAACTTCTGTGGTTGGCTGATTGTTGTTGCTCTGTTTATCCCTCAGTACTTTACCCCCCCCCCCTCACCCACAGCCCCTGGGTGTCCTGGCATACCCTGAAACAGATGGATGTACGGTATGTATGGATGGATGAGGGGAGGAGGAATAGAGAGAGGGATCACTAGAGATCATCCATTCTTACTCTAGGTCTTACTCTGTGGTGATGTACAGGGCATGGCCTGCTGAACACTAGTCACTGTTGTGATGTACAGGGCATGGTCTGCTGAACACTAGCCACTGTTGTGATGTACAGGGCATGGTCTGCTGAACACTAGCCACTGTTGTGATGTACAGGGCATGGCCAATAATGTTTAAATAGGTTTTTAAAGGGAGTTCAAATTGGGACCTGGGGGTCCTTCGTTTCCCTTGGGACCAGGTGGACCCGGTAAACCCTACAGAAACACAGGGAGTAGGATGGAGGATGAGAGGAACCAGAGGAAATTATAGGGGAGTGGAAGGATGATGGAGGGAACAATGAAGAACAATGAACTATAATTACAATTCACAGCATAGTTAATCAAATCATTATAAATAAGAATTAGTTCTTAACTGACTTGTCTTGTTAAATAAAGGTCAAATAAAAATAAAATACAATTCTCTCCCATGGAGGTCCCTGTTTAGACACAGAACAGACAGAGAGGTCATACGTGATCTACAATGTTGTAATTGCAGAATTATACAGCAGAGATCTGCAATATGCTGACATGTTAGATACGTTCATTACAATTGATCACAATAAAAATTTAAACAATTAGAAGGGCAAACATGATAAATGAATTCAAAATAAATGTTGAACTTTTTAAATACAGTGGAACAATCAGGAAGATCTAAATAAAGAAGAATTTCAGTTCAACCCACTGCTTTTCTCTGAACTGTATATATCCCAGAGGGCCACCATTTCCCAGGGGCCCAAATACGCCTTCTCATGCCATTTTTCCTGAAGGGCCCATCACAACCTGAGAAAAACAATAGTGGTGAACAGAGGTTAAAATATAGGAAAACCTGTCACAATCACATTCTGACAAGCTTGAACTATACTGTTGACTATGTAGCTACTGTTGACTATGTAGCTACTGTTGACTATGTAGCTACTGTTGACTATGTAGCTACTGTTGACTATGTAGCTACTGTTGACTATGTAGCTACTGTTGACTATGTAGCTACTGTTGACTATGTAGCTACTGTTGACTATGTAGCTACTGTTGACTATGTAGCTACTGTTGACTATGTAGCAACTGTTGACTATGTAGCTACTGTTGACTATGTAGCAACTGTTGACTATGTAGCAACTGTTGACTATGTAGCTACTGTTGACTATATAGCTACTGTTGACTATGTATCTACTGTTGACTATGTAGCAACTGTTGACTATGTAGCTACTGTCAACTATGTAGCTACTGTCAACTATGTAGCAACTGTTGACTATGTAGCAACTGTTGACTATGTATCTACTGTTGACTATGTAGCTACTGTCAACTATGTAGCAACTGTCGACTATGTAGCTACTGTCAACTATGTTCCAACTGTCGACTATGTAGCAACTGTCGACTATGTAGCTACTGTTGACTATGTAGCTACTGTTGACTATGTAGCTACTGTTGACTATATAGCTACTGTTGACTATGTAGCTACTGTTGACTATGTAGCTACTGTTGACTATGTAGCTACTGTTGACTATATAGCTACTGTTGACTATGTAGCTACTGTTGACTATGTAGCTACTGTTGACTATATAGCTACTGTTGACTATGTAGCTACTGTTGACTATGTAGCTACTGTTGACTATGTAGCAACTGTTGACTATGTAGCAACTGTTGACTATGTAGCTACTGTTGACTATATAGCTACTGTTGACTATGTATCTACTGTTGACTATGTAGCAACTGTTGACTATGTAGCTACTGTCAACTATGTAGCTACTGTCAACTATGTAGCAACTGTTGACTATGTAGCAACTGTTGACTATGTATCTACTGTCGACTATGTAGCTACTGTCGACTATGTAGCAACTGTTGACTATGTATCTACTGTCAACTATGTAGCAACTGTCGACTATGTAGCTACTGTCAACTATGTTCCAACTGTCGACTATGTAGCAACTGTCGACTATGTATCTACTGTCGACTATGTAGCTACTGTCAACTATGTAGCAACTGCCGACTATGTATCTACTGTCAACTATGTAGCAACTGTCGACTACGTTATCTACCCGAAGGAGATCCGGCTGGCTCCTCCGTCGCGACGTTACCTGAACGCCCATCTGCGACCTGCTAACCCTTAGCTGTCTTACCGGCTGCTATCTGAATAGACAATCGGACAATTTATTTATTTTTATTATTATTATGTTTTCTTCTTGGGCCTCTAACTATATCTATTGTTTTTATTTTTGTTGTTGTTGTGTGATTTGGATTAATCCCCTCTACCACACGGAACCCCACTAATCTACTGACGGAACGCAAGAGGTGGCTAACAACAGACCTCCATCCTATGCTAGCTTGCTACCGATGGCCTGGCTAGCTGTCTAAATCGCCGTGACCCCCAACCAACCTCTCCACTCACTGGACCCTTTTGATCACTCGACTAAGCATGCCTCTCCTTAATGTCAATATGTCTTGTCCATTGCTGTTCTGGTCAGTGTTTATTGGCTTATTTCACTGTAGAGCCTCTAGTCCTGCTCACTATACCTTATCCAACCTATTAGTTCCACCACCCACACAAGCAATGACATCTCCTGGTTTCAATGATGTTTCTAGAGACAATATCTCTCTCTTCATCACTCAATACCTAGGTTTACCTCCACTGTATTCACATTCTACCATACCTTTGTCTGTACATTATACCTTGATGCTATTTTACCACCCCCAGAAACCTCCTTTTACTCTATGTTCCAGACGTTCTAGACGACCAATTCTCATAGCTTTTAGCCGTACCATTATTCTACTCCTCCTATGTTCCTCTGGCGATGTAGAGGTGAATCCAGGCCCTGCAGTGCCTAGCTCCACTCCTATTCCCCAGGCGCTCTCTTTTGACGACTTCTGTAACCGTAATAGCCTTGGTTTCATGCATGTTAACATTAGAAGCCTCCTCCCTAAGTTTGTTCTATTCACTGCTTTAGCACACTCTGCCAACCCGGATGTTCTAGCTGTGTCTGAATCCTGGCTTAGGAAGACCACCAAAAATTCAGAAATTTTAATTCCAAACTACAACATTTTCAGACAAGATAGAACTGCCAAAGGGGGCGGTGTTGCAATCTACTGCAAAGATAGCCTGCAGAGTTCTGTCCTACTATCCAGGTCTGTACCCAAACAATTTGAACTTCTACTTTTAAAAATCCACCTCTCTAAAAACAAGTCTCTCACCGTTGCCGCCTGCTATAGACCACCCTCTGCCCCCAGCTGTGCTCTGGACACCATAATTTAACTGATTGCCCCCCATCTAGCTTCAGAGTTCGTGCTGCTAGGCGACCTAAACTGGAACATGCTTAACACCCCAGCCATCCTACAATCTAAACTTGATGCCCTCAATCTCACACAAATTATCAATGAACCTACCAGGTACCTCCCCAAAGCCTTAAACACGGGCACCCTCATAGATATCATCCTAACCAACTTCCCCTCTAAATACACCTCTGCTGTCTTCAACCAAGATCTCAGCGATCACTGCCTCATTGCCTGCATCTGTAATGGGTCCGCGGTCAAACGACCTCCACTCATCACTGTAAAACGCTCCCTGAAACACTTCTGCGAGCAGGCCTTTCTAATCGACCTGGCCGGGGTATCCTGGAAGGATATTGATCTCATCCCGTCAGTAGAGGATGCCTGGATATTTTTTTAAATGCCTTCCTAACCATCTTAAATAAACATGCACCATTCAAGAAATTTAGAACCAGGAACAGATATAGCCCTTGGTTCTCCCCAGACCTGACTGCCCTTAACCAACACAAAAACATCCTATGGCGTTCTGCATTAGCATCGAACAGCCCCGTGATATGCAGCTGTTCAGGGAAGCTAGAAACCATTATACACAGGCAGTTAGAAAAGCCAAGGCTAGCTTTTTCAAGCAGAAATTTGCTTCCTGCAACACTAACTCAAAAAGTTCTGGGACACTGTAAAGTCCATGGAGAATAAGAACACCTCCTCCCAGCTGCCCACTGCACTGAAGATAGGAAACACTGTCACCACTGATAAATCCACCATAATTGAGAATTTCAATAAGCATTTTTCTACGGCTGGCCATGCTTTCCACCTGGCTACTCCTACCCCGGTCAACAGCACTGCACCCCCAACAGCAACTCGCCCAAGCCTTCCCCATTTCTCCTTCTCCCAAATCCATTCAGCTGATGTTCTGAAAGAGCTGCAAAATCTGGACCCCTACAAATCGGCCGGGCTAGACAATCTGGACCCTTTCTTTCGAAAATTATCTGCCGAAATTTTTGCCACCCCTATTACTAGCCTGTTCAACCTCTCTTTCGTGTCGTCTGAGATTCCCAAAGATTGGAAAGCAGCTGCGGTCATCCCCCTCTTCAAAGGGGGGGACACTCTTGACCCAAACTGCTACAGACCTATATCTATCCTACCGTGCCTTTCTAAGGTCTTCGAAAGCCAAGTCAACAAACAGATTACCGACCATTTCGAATCTCACCATACCTTCTCTGCTATGCAATCTGGTTTCAGAGCTGGTCATGGGTGCACCTCAGCCACGCTCAAGGTCCTAAATGATATCTTAACCGCCATCGATAAGAAACATTACTGTGCAGCCGTATTCATTGATCTGGCCAAGGCTTTCGACTCTGTCAATCACCACATCGGCAGACTCGACAGCCTTGGTTTCTCAAATGACTGCCTCGCCTGGTTCACCAACTACTTCTCTGATAGAGTTCAGTGTGTCAAATCGGAGGGTCTGCTGTCCGGACCTCTGGCAGTCTCTATGGGGGTGCCACAGGGTTCAATTCTTGGACCGACTCTCTTCTCTGTATACATCAATGAGGTCGCTCTTGCTGCTGTTGAGTCTCTGATCCACCTCTACGCAGACGACACCATTCTGTATACTTCCGGCCCTTCTTTGGACACTGTGTTAACAACCCTCCAGGCAAGCTTCAATGCCATACAACTCTCCTTCCGTGGCCTCCAATTGCTCTTAAATACAAGTAAAACTAAATGCATGCTCTTCAACCGATCGCTACCTGCACCTATCCGCCTGTCCAACATCACTACTCTGGACGGCTCTGACTTAGAATACGTGGACAACTACAAATACTTAGGTGTCTGGTTAGACTGTAAACTCTCCTTCCAGACCCATATCAAACATCTCCAATCCAAAGTTAAATCTAGAATTGGCTTCCTATTTCGCAACAAAGCATCCTTCACTCATGCTGTCAAACATACCCTTGTAAAACTGACCATCCTACCAATCCTCGACTTTGGCGATGTCATTTACAAAATAGCCTCCAATACCCTACTCAACAAATTGGATGCAGTCTATCACAGTGCAATCCGTTTTGTCACCAAAGCCCCATATACTACCCACCATTGCGACCTGTACGCTCTCGTTGGCTGGCCCTCGCTTCATACTCGTCGCCAAACCCACTGGCTCCATGTCATCTACAAGACACTGCTAGGTAAAGTCCCCCTTATCTCAGCTCGCTGGTCACCACAGCATCTCCCACCTGTAGCACACGCTCCAGCAGGTATATCTCTCTAGTCACCCCCAAAACCAATTATTTCTTTGGCCGCCTCTCCTTCCAGTTCTCTGCTGCCAATGACTGGAACGAACTACAAAAATCTCTGAAACTGGAAACACTTATCTCCCTCACTAGCTTTAAGCACCAACTGTCAGAGCAGCTCACAGATTACTGCACCTGTACATAGCCCACCTATAATTTAGCCCAAACAACTACCTCTTTCCCAACTGTATTTAATTTTAATTAATTTATTTATTTTGCTCCTTTGCACCCCATTATTTTTATTTCTACTTTGCACATTCTTCCATTGCAAAACTACCATTCCAGTGTTTTACTTGCTATATTGTATTTACTTTGCCACCATGGCCTTTTTTGCCTTTACCTCCCTTCTCACCTCATTTGCTCACATTGTATATAGACTTGTTTATACTGTATTATTGACTGTATGTTTGTTTTACTCCATGTGTAACTCTGTGTCGTTGTATCTGTCGAACTGCTTTACTTTATCTTGGCCAGGTCGCAATTGTAAATGAGAACTTGTTCTCAACTTGCTTACCTGGTTAAATAAAGGTGAAATAAATAAATAAATAAATATGTAGCAACTGTCGACTATGTAGCAACTGTCGACTATGTATCTACTGTCATCTATGTAGCAACTGTTGACTATGTATCTACTGTCAACTATGTAGCAACTGTCGACTATGTAGCAACTATCGACTATGTATCTACTGTCAACTATGTAGCAACTGTCGACTATGTATCTACTGTCGACTATGTAGCAACTGTTGACTATGTAGCAACTGTCAACTATGTAGCAACTGTTGACTATGTGTCTACTATCATCTATGTAGCTACTGTCAACTATGTATCTACTGTCATCTATGTAGCTACTGTCAACTATGTATCTATTGTCAACTATGTAGCAACTGTTGACTATGTATCTACTGTCAACTATATATCTGCTGTCGACTATGTAGCAACTGTTGACTATGTATCTACTGTCGACTATGTAGCTACTGTCGACGATGTAGCTACTGTCGACGATGTAGCTACTGTCGACGATGTAGCTACTGTCGACGATGTATCTACTGACAGCAGACAAATAGTGAGCCATATTATTATTATTTAATTTTTTTCACCTTTATTTAACCAGGTAGGCTAGTTGAGAACACCTTTATTTAACCAGGTAGGCTAGTTGAGAACAAGTTCTCATTTGCAACTGCGACCTGGCCAAGATAAAGCATAGCAGTGTGAACAGACAACACAGAGTTACACATGGAGTAAACAATTAACAAGTCAATAACACAGTAGAGAAAAAAAAGGGGAGTCTATATACATTGTGTGCAAAAGGCATGAGGAGGTAGGCGAATAATTACAATTTTGCAGATTAACATTGGAGTGATAAATGATCAGATGGTCATGTACAGGTAGAGATATTGGTGTGCAAAAGAGCAGAAAAGTAAATAAATAAAAACAGTATGGGGATGAGGTAGGTAAAAATGGGTGGGCTATTTACCGATAGACTATGTACAGCTGCAGCGATCGGTTAGCTGCTCAGATAGCAGATGTTTGAAGTTGGTGAGGGAGATAAAAGTCTCCAACTTCAGCGATTTTTGCAATACGTTCCAGTTACAGGCAGCAGAGAACTGGAACGAAAGGCGGCCAAATGAGGTGTAGGCTTTAGGGATGATCAGTGAGATACACCTGCTGGAGCGCGTGCTACGGATGGGTGTTGCCATCGTGACCAGTGAACTGAGATAAGGTGGAGCTTTACCTAGCATGGACTTGTAGATGACCTGGAGCCGGTGGGTCTGGCGACGAATATGTAGCGAGGGCCAGCCGACTAGAGCATACAAGTCGCAGTGGTGTGTGGTATAAGGTGCTTTAGTAACAAAACGGATGGCACTGTGATAAACTGCATCCAGTTTGCTGAGTAGAGTGTTGGAAGCAATTTTGTAGATGACATCGCCGAAGTCGAGGATCGGTAGGATAGTCAGTTTTACTAGGGTAAGTTTGGCAGCGTGAGTGAAGGAGGCTTTGTTGCGGAATAGAAAGCCGACTCTTGATTTGATTTTCGATTGGAGATGTTTGATATGAGTCTGGAAGGAGAGTTTTCAGTCTAGTTTTCAGTCTGCACCTAGGTACTTATAGATGTCCACAAATTCAAGGTCGGAACCATCCAGGGTGGTGATGCTGGTCAGGCGTGCGGGTGCAGGCAGCGAACGGTTGAAAAGCATGCATTTGGTTTTACTAGCGTTTAAGAGCAGTTTGAGGCCACGGAAGGAGTGTTGTGTGGCATTGAAGCTCGTTTGGAGGTTAGATAGCACAGTGTCCAAGGACCGGCCGGAAGTATATAGAATGGTGTCGTCTGCGTAGAGGTGGATCAGGGAATCGCCCGCAGCAAGAGCAACATCATTGATATACACAGAGAAAAGAGTCGGCCCGAGGATTGAACCCTGTGGCACCCCCATAGAGACTGCCAGAGGACCGGACAGCATGCCCTCCGATTTGACACACTGAACTCTGTCTGCAGAGTAATTGGTGAACCAGGCAAGGCAGTCATCCGAAAAACCGAGGCTACCGAGTCTGCCGATAAGAATATGGTGATTGACAGAGTCGAAAATCTTGGCAAGTTCGATGAAGACGGCTGCACAGTACTGTCTTTTATCGATGGTGGTTATGATATCGTTTAGTACCTTGAGCGTGGCTGAGGTGCACCCGTGACCGGCTCGGAAACCAGATTGCACAGTGGAGAAGGTACGGTGGGATTCGAGATGGTCAGTGACCTGTTTGTTGACTTGGCTTTCGAAGACTTTAGATAGGCAGGGCAGGATAGATATAGGTCTGTAACAGTTTGGGTCCAGGGTGTCTCCCCCTTTGAAGAGGGGGATGACTGCGGCAGCTTTCCAATCCTTGGGGATCTCAGACGATATGAAAGAGAGGTTGAACAGGCTGGTAATAGGGGTTGCGACAATGGCGGCGGATAGTTTCAGAAATAGAGGGTCCAGATTGTCAAGCCCAGCTGATTTGTACGGGTCCAGGTTTTGCAGCTCTTTCAGAACATCTGCTATCTGGATTTGGGTAAAGGAGAACCTGGAGAGGCTTGGGCGAGTAGCTGCGGGGGGGGCGGAGCTGTTGGCCGAGGTTGGAGTAGCCAGGCGGAAGGCATGGCCAGCCGTTGAGAAATGCTTGTTGAAGTTTTCGATAATCATGGGCTTATCGGTGGTGACCGTGTTACCTAGCCTCAGTGCAGTGGGCAGCTGGGAGTAGGTGCTCTTGTTCTCCATGGACTTCACAGTGTCCCAGAACTTTTTGGAGTTGGAGCTACAGGATGCAAACTTCTGCCTGAAGAAGCTGGCCTTAGCTTTCCTGACTGACTGCGTGTATTGGTTCCTGACTTCCCTGAACAGTTGCATATCGCAGGGACTATTCAATGCTATTGCAGTCCGCCACAGGATGTTTTTGTGCTGGTCGAGGGCAGTCAGGTCTGGAGTGAACCCAGGGCTATATCTGTTCTTAGTTCTGCATTTTTTTGAACGGAGCATGCTTATCTAAAATGGTGAGGAAGTTACTTTTAAAGAATGACCAGGCATCCTCAACTGACGGGATGAGGTCAATGTCCTTCCAGGATACTCGGGCCAGGTCGATTAGAAAGGCCTGCTCACAGAAGTGTTTTAGGGAGCGTTTGACAGTGATGAGGGGTGGTCGTTTGACTGCGGCTCCGTAGCGGATACAGGCAATGAGGCAGTGATCGCTGAGATCCTGGTTGAAGACAGCGGAGGTGTATTTGGAGGGCCAGTTGGTCAGGATGACGTCTATGAGGGTGCCCTTGTTTACAGATTTAGGGTTGTACCTGGTGGGTTCCTTGATGATTTGTGTAAGATTGAGGGCATCTATCTTAGATTGTAGGACTGCCGGGGTGTTAAGCATATCCCAGTTTAGGTCACCTAACAGAACAAACTCTGAAGCTAGATGGGGGGCGATCAATTCACAAATGGTGTCCAGGGCACAGCTGGGAGCTGAGGGGGAGTCGGTAGCAGGCGGCAACAGTGAGAGACTTATTTCTGGAGAGAGTAATTTTCAAAATTAGTAGTTCGAACTGTTTGGGTATGGACCTGGAAAGTATGACATTACTTTGCAGGCTATCTATGTTTGGAACATCAAATCACAATACAATCACAGTACATATAGAATCGTGAGAATCGCAATACACATATTGGCACCTAAGTATGGTTATAATTTTGTATCATGAGGCCTGGCAATTCCCAGCCCTAATAGTCTCGCTTCCTTTTTTAAATATGCATTATGCCTATGCATTATCGACCCCACCATACCAAAATACCCTCCACCAATGCATTCACTCAGTCTAACCCTCCTCTCCTCTCCCATCTCTTACTGGTGAAAAGTCTCTTTGTTGATGACTTTCACCAGGGTGTCATTAAGTACTAGGACCTGGAAGGCGTACTCCTGGCTGGAGTCCAGACCCGCCACTGTGGCCCGGCCGCATGTGGTCGTCAGCATCAGCTCTGGTTGGTGCACCTCTGGAGGACAGAGGTACACTACATCAACGAAAGTATGTGGACACCCCTTCAAATGAGTGGATTTGGTTATTTCAGCCAAACCCGTTGCTGACAGGTATATAAAATCGAGCACACAGCCACGCAATCTCCATAGACAAACATTGGCAGTAGAATGGCCTGTACCAAAGAGCTCAGCGACTTTCAACGTGGCACTGTCATAGGATGTCACCTTCCAACAAGTCAGTTTGTCAAATTTCTGCCGTGCTAGAGCTGCCCCGGTCAACTCTAATTACTGTTATTGTGAAGTGGAAAAGTCTAGGAGCAACAACGGCTCAGCCACGAAGTGGTAGACCACACAAGCTCACAGAACAGGACCACTGAATACTGAAGCGCGTAGTGTCTGTTCTTGGTTGCAACACTCACTACCGAGTTCCAAACTGCCTCTGGAAGCAACATCAGCACAAAAACTGTCCGCCGGGAGCTTCATGAAATGGGTTTCCGTGGCTGAGCAGCCGCACACAAGCTTAAGATCACTATTCGCAATGTCAACTGTTAGCTGGAGTGGAGTAAAGTTTGCCACTATTGGACTCCGGAGCAGTGGAAACTGGTTCTCTGGAGTGATTAATCATGTTTCACCATCTGGCAGTCCGACGCACGAATCTGGGTTTGGCGAATGCCAGATCTTTACCTGCCCGAATGCATAGTGCCAACTGTAAAGTTTGGTTGAAGAGGAATAATGGTCTGGGGCTGTTTTTCATGGTTCGAGCTAGGCCCCTTAGTTCCAGTGAATGGAAATCTTAACGCTACAGCATACAATTGTATTCTGCTTCCAACTTTGTGGCAACAGTTTGGGGAATCCCCTTTCCTGTTTCAGTATGACAATGCCCCCATGCACAAAGCGAGGTCCATACAGAAATGGTTTGTCAAAATAAGTGTGGATGAACAGAGCTCTGATCTCAATCCCATCAAACACCTTTGGGATGAATTGGAACGCCTAACATCAGTGCCCAACTTCAGTAATACTTGTGGGTGAATGGAAGCAATGTTCCAAAATCTAGTGGAAAGCCTTCCCAGACGAGTGGAGGCTGTTATTGCAGCAGTTTAGCTGTAGTGCTTCATTCAATAATCCACCGGCTTCTCTCCGTCAAAATGCATACAAAATGAATCCCAAACGTTACCAATAAACTTCTCCAAACAAGTCAAACAACGTTTATAATCAAACCTCAGGTACCCTAATACGTAAATAAATGATCAAATTAAAGACAGAGAATCGTTATTGTCTTTACCAGAGATAAACAACAAAGAACGCCCTCTCATCCATGCGCATGAAAACACTACAGCCAAAATGGGAGCCACTTAGAAAAACGACAAATTCTAGCTCATTTTTCCAAAAACAAGCCTGAAACTCTTTCCAAAGACTGTTGACATCTAGTGGAAGCCCTAGGAACTGCAATCTGGGAGGTTTTCCCTTCATATTAAACATGAAAGCCATTGGAAACAGTGGTAGGCCAAAAAAAAAAATTCTGGATGGTTTGTCCTCGGGTTTTCGCCTGCCACATCAGTTCTGTTATACTCACAGACATTATTTTAACAGTTTTAGAAACTTAGAGTGTTTTTTTTTTATCCAAATCTACCAATTATATGCATATCCTAGCTTCTGGGCCTGAGTAACAGGCAGTTTACTTTGGGCACTCTTTTCTGAAAGGGGACGGTTCCATCAGTCTGACACGCTCTCTGACCTCACTCGGGGCATGGCTACTTACTATGCACTGTTTTTGGAGATTCTCTTATACCTCCTAAAATCACATTTCTATCTTAACAAAAATACATGAATCATTTTTCATATTTCATATAAACTTGACAGATAAAGGGGATATACTTTCCAAGTTACAGTATTTACTTTACACCATTTTTAATAACATCACAAAATAAAAACCAATATGATATTAGTTTTCTATAGCTCGTCTCTGACATTTCCCCATGTTCTTATGTTAGAAATATTGTTCCAGTATTCGCTTTAGAAACTGTTTGAGTTTCGGGCGGGAAAAAGTCTGTTAATAAAAGAACATTCCTTGGTGGATTTTAAGAGGGAGGGAGAGAGTTTTCTTCTACCTTAAATTTACAACAGGGCGTGAGGTGTCAAAACCCCCACACCAGTTCCCTCCTCTCCTCGTCTGTGGGTGAGAGAAGGTATGGTTATTGTCAACCATTGCCAAGCTGATTTGACCCATTGTGATCCTCACAGGTCATGACAGTGGAAAGGAATTTAATAGAAGGCAGACGTCAGGAGGTTGAAGTCGCCCAGTACGAAGAGCAGTGAGCCACCATCACGAAATTCGCTTTTCAAGTTGTCAAGCTCATTGAGGAACTCTCAAAGGGCACCTGATGGGTGATAGATGACAATGTTAAGTTTGAGTGGACAGTGACAGCATGGAATTCAAATTAGGAGATGGACAGGTGAGAGAGAGAGAGAAAATAGATCATCTCTATGTAGGAGAAATGAGTAGCCCTGTTCTACCATCACAATGACCAGATGCTCTCGGACACATCAGATAGACTGTCTATCAGCTCTGGCTGGGTCACCTCTTTAGGACAGATATATCAACACATCAGACAGTCTATCAGATTGTCACAGAGGTGAGAAAGCTACTGACAGACACATAGACAGCTGACAATGGTCCCTCCTCCCCTTCATAATGGTCCCTCCTCCCCTTCATATTGATCCCTCCTCCCATTCATAATGCTCCCTCCTCCCATTCATAATGTTCCCTCCTCCCATTCATAATGGTCCCACCTCCCCTTTCTCTGTTTCCTCTCTCCTCATCTCCAGAGAGCTGCAGATGAGGCATGCATGTCTCATGTCTATTTTCAGGCATACTGTTTCTGAGCAAAACTCTAACAGACCTGCCTAGATTCAGCTACAACATAGATAATATGTGATAAGATGTGATATATATAGATATGACGTAGATATGACGTATATCATGAGAATTTCAAGAAAGGAGAACTGTAGTTATAGTTAGCTGTCTTTTATCAGCTATGGCTCCAGAGTTCATGGAGTTTAGTATGGACGGCAGCTTTACTGTGAGCAGTACAGGAAGCGGAGTGGATAAATGTAGTGTTCTGGAAAATCCTTTTAAAACAAGCATAGAAAGGAAATGCAACAATGGAAAATAATTTCTGAGGCACTTACCTAGAATTATTTGTCTGTACTTTGGATAATTATACTGTTCGTGCTGAAAGCCCTCTATACAAGTTTGTGCTTTTTAATCAAACTCTAGCAAGTCACAATGAACCAACAGTGTTAACTCTTAGTTAGAGTCAACTCTCCTCACTCTCACAGTCAACTCTTAGTTAGGGTCAACTCTCCTCACTCTCACAATTCTTTGTTAGAGTCAACTCTCCTCACTCTCACAACTCTTAGTTAGAATCAACTCTCCTCACTCTCACAGTCAACTCTTAGTTAGAGTCAACTCTCCTCACAACTCTTAGTTAGAATCAACTCTCCTCACTCTCACAACTCTTTAGTTAGAGTCAACTCTCCTCACTCTCACAGTCAACTCTTAGTTAGAGTCAACTCTCCTCACTCTCACAGTCAACTCGTAGTTAGAATCAACTCTCCTCACTCTCACAGTCAACTCTTAGTTAGAATCAACTCTCCTCACTCTCACAGTCAACTCTTAGTTAGAATCAACTCTCCTTACTCTCACAACTCTTAGTTAGAATCAACTCTCCTCACTCTCACAGTCAACTCTTAGTTAGAGTCAACTCTCCTCACTCTCACAGTCAAGTCTTAGTTAGAGTCAACTCTCCTCACTCTCACAACTCTTACTTAGAATCAACTCTCCTCACTCTCACAGTCAACTCTTAGTTAGGGTCAACTCTCCTCACTCTCACAACTCTTAGTTAGAGTCAACTCTCCTCACTCTCACAGTCAACTCTTAGTTAGAATCAACTCTCCTCACTCTCACAGTCAACTCTTAGTTAGTCAACTCTCCTCACTCTCACAGTCAACTCTTAGTTAGTCAACTCTCCTCACTCTCACAGTCAACTCTTAGTTAGTCAACTCTCCTCACAACTCTTAGTTAGAGTCAACTCTCCTCACTCTCACAGTCAATTCTTAGTTAGAGTCAACTCTCCTCACTCTCACAGTCAACTCTTAGTTTGAATCAACTCTCCTCACTCTCACAACTCTTAGTTAGAATCAACTCTCCTCACTCTCACAGTCAACTCTTAGTTAGAGTCAACTCTCCTCACTCTCACAGTCAACTCTTAGTTTGAATCAACTCTCCTCACTCTCACAACTCTTAGTTAGAGTCAACTCTCCTCACAACTCTTAGTTAGAGTCAACTCTCCTCACTCTCACAGTCAACTCTTAGTTAGAGTCAACTCTCCTCACTCTCACAACTCTTAGAGTCAACTCTCCTCACTCTCACAACTCTTAGAGTCAACTCTCCTCACTCTCACAACTCTTAGAGTCAACTCTCCTCACTCTCACAGTCAACTCTTAGTTAGAGTCAACTCTCCTCACTCTCACAACTCTTAGAGTCAACTCTCCTCACTCTCACACCTCTTAGAGTCAACTCTCCTCACTCTCACAGTCAACTCTTAGTTAGAGTCAACTCTCCTCACTCACAACTCTTAGAGTCAACTCTCCTCACTCTCACAACTCTTAGAGTCAACTCTCCTCACTCTCACAACTCTTAGAGTCAACTCTCCTCACTCTCACAGTCAACTCTTAGTTAGAGTCAACTCTCCTCACTCTCACAACTCTTAGAGTCAACTCTCCTCACTCTCACAGTCAACTCTTAGTCAGAGTCAACTCTTAGAGTCAACTCTCCTCACTCTCACAACTCTTAGAGTCAACTCTCCTCACTCTCACAACTCTTAGAGTCAACTCTCCTCACTCTCACAACTCTTAGAGTCAACTCTCCTCACTCTCACAACTCTTAGAGTCAACTCTCCTCACTCTCACAGTCAACTCTTAGTTAGAGTCAACTCTCCTCACTCTCACAACTCTTAGAGTCAACTCTCCTCACTCTCACAACTCTTAGAGTCAACTCTCCTCACTCTCACAGTCAACTCTTAGTTAGAGTCAACTCTCCTCACTCTCACAACTCTTAGAGTCAACTCTCCTCACTCTCACAACTCTTAGAGTCAACTCTCCTCACTCTCACAACTCTTAGAGTCAACTCTCCTCACTCTCACAACTCTTAGTCAACTCTTAGTTAGAGTCAACTCTCCTCACTCTCACAACTCTTAGAGTCAACTCTCCTCACTCTCACAACTCTTAGAGTCAACTCTCCTCACTCTCACAACTCTTAGAGTCAACTCTCCTCACTCTCACAGTCAACTCTTAGTTAGAGTCAACTCTCCTCACTCTCACAACTCTTAGAGTCAACTCTCCTCACTCTCACAACTCTTAGAGTCAACTCTCCTCACTCTCACAACTCTTAGAGTCAACTCTCCTCACTCTCACAACTCTTAGAGTCAACTCTCCTCACTCTCACAACTCTTAGAGTCAACTCTCCTCACTCTCACAGTCAACTCTTAGTTAGAGAGTCAACTCTCCTCACTCTCACAACTCTTAGAGTCAACTCTCCTCACTCTCACAACTCTTAGAGTCAACTCTCCTCACTCTCACAACTCTTAGAGTCAACTCTCCTCACTCTCACAACTCTTAGAGTCAACTCTCCTCACTCTCACAACTCTTAGAGTCAACTCTCCTCACTCTCACAACTCTTAGAGTCAACTCTCCTCACTCTCACAACTCTTAGAGTCAACTCTCCTCACTCTCACAACTCTTAGAGTCAACTCTCCTCACTCTCACAACTCTTAGAGTCAACTCTCCTCACTCTCACAACTCTTAGAGTCAACTCTCCTCACTCTCACAACTCTTAGAGTCAACTCTCCTCACTCTCACAACTCTTAGAGTCAACTCTCCTCACTCTCACAGTCAACTCTTAGTTAGAGTCAACTCTCCTCACTCTCACAACTCTTAGAGTCAACTCTCCTCACTCTCACAGTCAACTCTTAGTTAGAGTCAACTCTCCTCACTCTCACAACTCTTAGAGTCAACTCTCCTCACTCTCACAACTCTTAGAGTCAACTCTCCTCACTCTCACAACTCTTAGAGTCAACTCTCCTCACTCTCACAACTCTTAGAGTCAACTCTCCTCACTCTCACAACTCTTAGAGTCAACTCTCCTCACTCTCACAACTCTTAGAGTCAACTCTCCTCACTCTCACAACTCTTAGAGTCAACTCTCCTCACTCTCACAACTCTTAGAGTCAACTCTCCTCACTCTCACAACTCTTAGAGTCAACTCTCCTCACTCTCACAACTCTTAGTTTGAATCAACTCTCCTCACTCTCACAACTCTTAGAGTCAACTCTCCTCACTCTCACAACTCTTAGAGTCAACTCTCCTCACTCTCACAACTCTTAGTTTGAATCAACTCTCCTCACTCTCACAACTCTTAGAGTCAACTCTCCTCACTCTCACAACTCTTAGAGTCAACTCTCCTCACTCTCACAACTCTTAGAGTCAACTCTCCTCACTCTCACAACTCTTAGAGTCAACTCTCCTCACTCTCACAACTCTTAGAGTCAACTCTCCTCACTCTCACAACTCTTAGAGTCAACTCTCCTCACTCTCACAACTCTTAGAGTCAACTCTCCTCACTCTCACAACTCTTAGAGTCAACTCTCCTCACTCTCACAACTCTTAGTTGAGCCTCGCACTTCAACGCTCTTAGTTATTGCGGGAATTGACCCACTATGCAGTTTAATTTCTGCATCCTATGTCGTATCGCTGAATCTATCTTTAAAACATGAAAGTCAATTGCAGTGATTGCTTGCTGTGAGAGACCAACTGAGCTGGGTATCTGTGGATGTGCATTTTGTTTGTAGGTTGTAAAACGTTTTCAGGCCTCCGTTATGGAAAAGGAGCCTCCCCTCCCTCTTCCCCATTCAAATCTGTCTCTTGTTTTCATCTCATTGCCATAATTTCCATTGGGGACTTCCTAACAATCCTCTTCTTTCATGTGTCTCTCTCTGTTCTCCTCTCAAGCTGTCCCGGTCAGCTCAATGCAGGCCCTGTGTTTTCTCCACTGCGATAGTCAGAGGGACTGGAAATTCGTTTAAGGTCTGGGGTCGAAGGTCAGTTTGAAGGCACCATATGCGCATGACGTCATGGCCCGAACAGCACTGTGTGGCAGGGGCGCAGAGGACTGCAGACATGAATCACAGCACTCACTGTTGATGCCTGACTTTGGGCATTGCGTCATTCAGAGAGGTGAGGGCTGGGACAGGGGTAAGGGGCAAGGGTCTCTGTTCATATGGAAACGCTAAAGTAGCGTCCCCGCTTCTTGTTCTGGCAAAGGATCAGAGTGGAGAGGGAGACTGAGGGTCAAGGCCCCACACTCCCATGAATAACAACAACAACCCACGCGCTGCCAAAGACCCAGAAAGCATCAGCCATCACTGCACTGTTGCACACTGATAATAACACATCAAAACAGCACACAAAGTTTGTGCATTTTGCTTCCATGAGGAATTCATTTTGCTGACATGAGTCTGCATGTCAGACAGACATCTACATGTCAGTCTGGAGAGAATGCACAACGCCAGGGGCTCTGTATGCTTCTACAGCTAAAGCCCAGGGGGTCATCTAGTCAGCACATCTAGACCTACATTATATCAAACTGCTATCAATGAGGGAACTGGAATGTGACCAGCAGCACCAGGTAAAGCCCCATTAGCACTGGGAAGAGGTGACCAGCAGCACCAGGTAAAGCCCCATTAGCACTGGGAAGAGGTGAGTAGCAGCACCAGGTAAAGCACCATTAGCACTGGGAAGAGGTGAGTAGCAGCACCAAGTAAAGCCCCATCACCAGGTAAAGCCCCATCAGCACTGGGAAGAGGTGAGCAGCAGCACCAGGTAAAGCCCCATCAGCACTGGGAAGAGGTGAGTAGCAGCACCAGGTAAAGCACCATTAGCACTGGGAAGAGGTGAGTAGCAGCACCAGGTAAAGCCCCATCACCAGGTAAAGCCCCATCAGCACTGGGAAGAGGTGAGCAGCAGCACCAGGTAAAGCCCCATCAGCACTGGGAAGAGGTGACCAGCAGCACCAGGTAAAGCCCCATCAGCACTGGGAAGAGGTGAGTAGCAGCACCAGGTAAAGCACCATTAGCACTGGGAAGAGGTGAGTAGCAGCACCAGGTAAAGCCCCATCACCAGGTAAAGCCCCATCAGCACTGGGAAGAGGTGAGCAGCAGCACCAGGTAAAGCCCCATCAGCACTGGGAAGAGGTGAGCAGCAGCACCAGGTAAAGCCCCATCAGCACTGGGAAGAGGTGAGCAGCAGCACCAGGTAAAGCCCCATCAGCACTGGGAAGAGGGAGCAGCAGCACCAGGTAAAGCCCCATCAGCACTGGGAAGAGGTGAGCAGCAGCACCAGGTAAAGCCCCATCAGCACTGGGAAGAGGTGAGCCCCATCACCAGGTAAAGCCCCATCACCAGGTAAAGCCCCATCACCAGGTAAAGCCCCATCACCAGGTAAAGCCCCATCACCAGGTAAAGCCCCATCACCAGGTAAAGCCCCATCACCAGGTAAAGCCCCATCACCAGGTAAAGCCCCATCACCAGGTAAAGCCCCATCACCAGGTAAAGCCCCATCACCAGGTAAAGCCCCATCACCAGGTAAAGCCCCATCAGCACTGGGAAGCCAGGTCAGAGGCAGTTAAGAGGCATGATAAACCTGGAGACCAGAAAACAAAGGTTATAACAGTAGTTAATAGCATAGTTCCTCATTATTGTCATTACCGGTGAATATTGCCATCAGTGAATTAACTAGTTGAAGCAGTAGTACAACGCACTGCAGATTAGGAAGCACAGTTCCCCTTTTCAGACAGACTGCTATGTAACAAGTTCCCTGGGAAACAATGTCTCTCAGATCAGTATAATGAAAGCCAGGAAAGTAAATGTAAATAAGTTTTGTTTTCTGAATAAGCTTGAATAATATTTCTTCCACAAAATATGAATTGTGTAGAAACTAGAGCTGCACTTTCTTACATTGCCTAGTCAAAGTAAATAAACATTTACTGGACCAAAACCCAAAACACCAATGGCAGCAGTAAATGGCAAAGGCTGAAGTGAATAGTCAAATAAAAAGTGTATTATTTATTTTTTTAGAGCTAAAAACATTCTTATTCATGTTCTCTAATTACAAACCTAATACAGATGTCAGTGTTACCACATTTCCATTTGGTCAGTCAGAGGCAGACTGGCCATAGGGTAGTTCAGGGAAATAACAGATGGGTTGGTCCATCTTTGGCTCATTGGGTCTGTCTAAATTGAGGGTTTTGCACAAAATGCTCATTATTTAGATAATAATGGGAGCCTTGAGAGAAAAAAATGGGCAGTTGTGGGGGCCTCGAGGAAAATAATGGGCCTTTGAGTTAGAAATGCCCGGGCCGGTTTCTCGTCCCAGTCTGCCCGTTGTCAGTGTCACCACATATCCAAACTCACAGTGACTGGTCGTGTCTCCGTCCACCTGGGGGAATTGAGGAAGTGCTCACATGACCACAAGTTTTATAAGTTAAACTAAATCAGGTTTTCAGAGGGAGGTCTCTCCACAGGTCTTATAAGTTACGCCAACCAAATCTGGTTTATGAGAGCGAGGTATCTCCACATGAAATTAGATTCCAAATGAGAAAATCAAACAAAAGTAGGTAAAGGGCTGGCACCTAGCAGTGCACATCATGAGAAAGAGACGTTAAATGTGATTACATGGTCGGCCAGTCGGTGTGAGCACCACTTAGCACACACTGAGTGCCGCTATGTGAAAGTCTTTGGTGAAGAAATGATTTATAATGGTCTGAATAATTGTGCACATTTTTAAAAAACTTAATTTACAGTAAGATCATCCAGCACATTGTAGCATCAACAAAAACAGTTTATTCAATCTCAAATCACACCCCTTCCTACAGTGCAAATTACAACCAATTTGTTTTAACTCAGTAATGAAATAAATCAATCATTTGCATTTGGAAATTTTTTTAATTCAACAACAGTAATCTTTCATTCCTAGTAAACATTTCCATCATTATTAAGGTTACCTGCGGTTTGGTCACTTCACATATTATATTATAATTCCTAGTAAACATTTCCATCATTATTAAGGTTACCTGCGGTTTGGTCACTTCACATATTATATTATAATTCCTAGTAAACATTTCCATCATTATTAAGGTTACCTGCGGTTTGGTCACTTCACATATTATATTATAATTCCTAGTAAACATTTCCATCATTATTAAGGTTACCTGCGGTTTGGTCACTTCACATATTATATTATAATTCCTAGTAAACATTTCCATCATTATTAAGGTTACCTGCGGTTTGGTCACTTCACATATTATATTATAATTCCTAGTAAACATTTCCATCATTATTAAGGTTACATGCGGTTTGGTCACTTCACATATTATATTATAATTCCTAGTAAACATTTCCATCATTATTAAGGTTACCTGCGGTTTGGTCACTTCACATATTATATTATAATTCCTAGTAAACATTTCCATCATTATTAAGGTTACCTGCGGTTTGGTCACTTCACATATTATATTATAATTCCTAGTAAACATTTCCATCATTATTAAGGTTACCTGCGGTTTGGTCACTTCACATATTATATTATAATTCCTAGTAAACATTTCCATCATTATTAAGGTTACCTGCGGTTTGGTCACTTCACATATTATAAGGTTAAAACTCCTGTTTCACGTCACTGACAGCAACAGTATATGCATTTGATACAGTTTAGGGTGTCTGTCTGTTTACCGCTGGTTAAACTCTGCAATAGTTTTTGAACAAAAGCTGAAGAGAATGTTGGCTGAAGAAGAGCGTAAGATTCCTTCCCTTCTGTTCCTCTGGCCTCCCTGGAACATGACAGTCAGTCCACCATTTTGTTTGAGTCAGAGTAGAATCTCCTACTCTTCGTCATTGTCCTCAGTAGCTGTCTCCTCCCCATCGTCTTCCTTCTGACGTAATAACGGTAGTTCCAGGTCTGGGCTGTTTTCGATGGGCAGCAGTCTCAACGAGGGAACTTTACCTGGAAGTCATTAGAAAAAGAATACAGAATTACTGTATGTAAAGGCTAGCTAGTTGAAATACTGTACCTCGGAACCGTCGGCAGAGCTGGCTTCGTTAACAAGCAATTACAACATACCTCATATACCGACTACACCAGGAACAGATTAACAACAATTTGCTTCATTGTACAGTGTATGGTACCACATACAGCTTACTTATGGAATAGTAGTTTTTTTCTTTCTTTTCGATATGCGGGTAAAAGACCAATTCTTCCCAACAACAACAACAACAACAACAACAACAACAACAACACAATGACGGTCTGTAACTAGCTTCCATAGGCAGACTGGTTGCCTCCCACATTAACAATGTTCCCGACATACACGGTTTCCCTAGGTTTGGAATCCCGAGATTAGGTGGTAACTGACCCAGTTCTGCTTTCTGTATCAGGACCTGCGTGAGGGTCCACCGGATCCCGCCGATGAACGATACCAGCAGTACCATGATGAAGCCCTTCATGTTAAACTGGGTCGACTTGAAGGTGAACATGAACAGACCGCTGGTTATCAGAAGGACCACCCCGATCGGGTATGGGTTCTGGAGAAACAGGGGGACTTGGGGAGAGGTAGGGGGGTCAGCACAGAAGCCGATCGGGTATGGGTTCTGGAGAAACAGGGGGACTTGGGGAGAGGTAGGGGGGTCAGCACAGAAGCCGATCGGGTATGGGTTCTGGAGAAACAGGGGGACTTGGGGAGAGGTGGTGGTGGGGGGGGTTCTGGAGAATGTAGAGGCGAAAGAAACGCACACCTATTTAGGCGAGGTGCTGGCTAGAGGAACACTGTATAAAATAAAGAAGAGCCGCACACTCTAGGAGCTCAGATGCAAAAATATTTATCTCCAACGTTTCGACAGACAAGCTGTCTTCATCAGGGTATAATGACAAACATTGCAGAGTGACTCGTTTATATAGTGTCAAAAGACACACAGGTGACTGTAATCATGGCCAGGTGTGGCCTGATATCATTGGTTAATTCTCATATATTAAAATAGAATACAAAAAAACCTAAATTGATAGCGTACAATCATAGATACAATTTGGCTACATAAGCCTACAAACATTTACAGTGGCAAAATCACAATAATCACAAGAATGGCTTCAGATCAAAGTCTACGTTGAGACCGAAGGGAGCAAGGGTCTTTAAATTAAAGATCCAAGCAGCCTCTCATTTTAACAATAAATTGTCAAGGTCACACCCTCTCCTAGGGAGGGTGACATGTTCGATGCCAATATAACGTAGAGACGAAATAGAGTGGTTTCCTTCCAAAAAGTGGGCCGCAACTGGGTAAGTTGAGTTTTTGCACCTAATGGTGCTACGATGCTCCGAGACACGAACTTTTAATTTGCGCTTTGTTTTACCCACATCATTTACACCACAAGGATAAGTTATAAGATAAATAACTGCCTTAGTGGAGCACGTGATAACACCTTTGATTGGGATCTGTTTCCCTGTTTGGGGTGTTTGAAGGATCTACATTTATAAGTGCCATTGCATTGAGCACAGCCATTACACTTGTAGTTTCCATCCAGTAGGGGCGCAAATACACGTTGTGCAGGGATATCTTGGGGTGGTAAATCAGCGCTTACCAATTGATCTCTGAGGTTTCTGCCCCGCGACAATGACCAAGGGTAGGTCCGAAATCACATTACGGATACAATCATCGAATCTTAGAATGTGCCAATGTTTGTGAACGATTCCCGTAATTTGTTCAGAGCACTTAGAATAGCAGGTAGTTAGAACGCAAGAATGCTTCTTTTTTTTGTTTTGAATTTTTTCAATGGCAGTATTAAATCTGAACATTTTTGTACCCCCTCTACTTTAATTTTTTTTGCGTCTCAGCCATATTTCTGATGAAATCTGATTTTGATTTGACTTAATTGGCTGTAGGGCAAACTGTTTTTCAAGGGAAGCGGGTGACAACTATCAGCCCTCAACAAACTGTTAGGATCAGTAGGCTTCCTGTAATGATCAGTGTATAGAACATTATCTTCACACAAGATCAGAAGATCAAAGAAACTGATTTGACGTGTATCAGATTACATAGTAAATCTCAGATGCTCAGAACAGGAGTTAAGAAAAGCATGGAACGCCTGGAGCTGTTTAACATCACCCCTCCATAGAACAAAAATATCATCAATATACCGTTTCCAAATAATGATGTGAGGCAAGAAAACATTTGAGAGGATTGAAAATGGACTTTCTCCATGTAACCCACATACAAATTAGCATAGTTAGGAGCCATGGGGGATCCCATAGCAGTACCCTTCGTCTGAATAAAGAAATCATTTAGAAACATGAAGTAGTTGTGTGTGAGTACTATTTCAGCCCAATGTTATAATGCAGGCACTGGAAGGTAGTTCATTAGGGTCACGTTGCAGAAGAAAATGTTCCATAGCTTCAATACTGCCCTCGTGTGGAATATTTGTGTATAACAACTCAACATCAAAAGTAACTAACAAAGTGTTATCAGGGAGAGGAAGGATCAAGAGATTCAATAATAGAGATCATACTAGTGGTGTATTTTACAAAGGAGGGGGGCTGTTCTGAGATCATACTGCTGGTGTTCTTCACAAAGGAGGGGAGCTGTTCTGAGATCATACTGCTGGTGTTCTTTACAAAGGAGGGGAGCTGTTCTGAGATCATACTGCTGGTGTCCTTTACAAAGCAAGGAGACATGGCCAGGGCTCAATATCTTGCTTGATAAATTAAAACCACTCAGTCCGGTGGGTTCTGGGACCGTGTGAACGGTCTCCTCTGCCTCTGATAGTCGTTACACCGTCGGGTGTGACATCTCGTCGGTGCGCGTGTCCGCGGCCACCTCCGCCCTTCCGTTGGCCCAGTCTCTCGTTGGATAAAAAACTGGCACTGGAAGCGGATGAGGCGCTGGTTGTAGAACGTTGATCAGACGAGGTGGATAGAAGTAAGCAGCCTCCCTCCTGCGTCTGTCATGGAGAGGAGGACCTCTTTTATCAGGGTTTCTCCAGAAGTAGACTTTATCCTCGGCCTTGTCTTTTTTTGTCTTGGTTGAATTTCTTGATTTTAAGTTCCTTTATTTCCAGACAATTTGTCCTGGAGCGCTTGGTTAGTTTTCATCAGTTCATTGAATATGCCATCAACATTATCATGGGTTCCTGGAGAAACAGGGGGACTTGGGGGGGTCAGGACAGAAGCCTTGCTTTTGTCCACATGCAGACATTTCACAAAGTGCGTAGAAACAAACTCAAAAAGATGCAGTTGCCTTTCATCGCTTACATAAAGGCAATGGAACATAAAGGTAATGGGACTGGCAAAACTACCTTTGCTAAATTATTATTGAAAAATCCCAAACTATCCCTTTAAATACACAAAGGAAATTGAACTTCCTCCTACGCATTAAAAATATAATCCATTCACTTAATCATATAGCTCTTAACATTGAAAAGGGAGTCGTAAAGATTAATATTGGAGGGGGTGTGGGGGGATTAAAGCATTTAATGAGAATGGCCATGTGAAGACCATTCCGACTGTACACCTAGGAGCTGCATGAGAACAATATTGACTGGTGGTGGAGGCGTGTGTGTGACTCATTATTAGCCTTCAATACCTGTTCTATTTTTAACATAAGTACAGATCATTGTACTTATTTTCTTCAAAATTCAGCAACATCAAGGGGCATTTTTTCACAAAGGCCAGTTTTATTGCTTCTTTAAATCAGCACAACAGTTTTCAGCTGTGCTAACATAATTGCAAAAGGGTTTTCTAATGATCAATTAGCCTTTTAAAATAATAAACTTTGATTAGCTAACACAACGTGCCATTGGAACCCAGGTGTGATGGTTGCTGATAATTGGTCTCTGTACGCCTATGTGGATATTCCATCAACAGAAAATCTGCCGTTTCCAGCTACAATCGTCATTTACAACATTAACAATGTCAACACTGTATTTCTGATCAATTTGATGTTATTTTAATGGACAGAAAATGTGCTTTTTCAAAAACAAGGATATTTCTAAGTGACTCCAAACTTCTGAAATGGTAGTGTATATACAGTTTAAGTCGGAAGTTTGCATACACCTTAGCCAAGTACAATTAAACTTAGTTTTTCACAATTCCTGACATTTAATCCTAGTAAAAATTCCCTGTCTTAAGATCACAACTTTATTTTAAGAATGTGAAATGTCAGAATAATAGTAGAGAGAATGATTTATTTCAGTTTTTATTTCTTTCATCACATTCCCAGTGGGTCAGATATTTACATAACCTCAATTAGTATTTGGTAGCATTGCCTTTAAATTGTGTATGATGGCCACTCCAATACCTTGACTTTGTTGTCCTTAAGTCATTTTGCCACAACTTTGGAAGTATGCTTGGGGTCATCGTCCATTTGGAAGACCCATTTGCGACCAAGCTTTAACTTCCTGACTGATGTCTTGATATGTTGCTTCAATATATCCACATAATTTTCCTCCCTCATGATGCCATCTATTTTGTGTTGTGCACCAGTCCCTCCTGCAGCAAAGCACCCCCACAACATGATGCTGCCACCCCCGTGCTTCACGGTTGGGATGGTGTTCTTCAGCTTGCAAGCCGCCTCCTTTTCCTCCAAACATAACAATGGTCATTATGGCCAAACAGTTCTATTTTTGTTTCATCAGACCAGAGGACATTTCTCCATGAAGTACAATCTTTGTCCCCATGTGCAGTTGCAAACTGTAGTCTGGCATTTTTATGGCGGTTTTGGAGCAGTGGCTTCTTCCTTGCTGAACGGCCTTTCAGGTTATGTCGATTTAGGACTTGTTTTACTGTGGATATAGATACTTTTGTACCCGTTTCCTCCAGCATCTTCGCAAGGTCCTTTGTCTCTAGGAGACAGAGTGCGTCTCCTTCCTGAGCAGTATGACGGCTGCGTGGTCCCATGGTGTTTATACTTGCGTACTATTGTTTGTACAGATGAACGTGGTACCTTCAGGCATTTGGAAATTGCTCCCAAGGATGAACCAGACTTGTGGAGGTCTACAAATTTTTCTGAGGTCTTGGCTGATTTATTTAGATTTTCCCATGATGTCAAGCAAAGAGGCACTGAGTTCAAAGGTAGGCACTGAAATACATCCACAGGTACACCTCCAATTGACTCTAATGATGTCAATTAGCCTATCAGAATCTTCTAAAGCTTCAACATAATTTTCTGGAATTTTCCAAGCTGTTTAAAGGCACAGTCAACTTAGTGTATGTAAACTTCTGACCCACTGGAATTGTGATACAGTGAATTATAAGTAAAATAATCTCTGTAAACAATTTGAAGACATCAAAACTATGAAATAAGACATACGGAACCGTGTAGTGTAGTAATCAAAAAAGTGTTAAACAAATCAAAATGTATTTTATATTTGAAATTCTTCAAAGTAGCCCCACTTTGCCTTGATGACAGCTTTGCACACTCTTGGCATTCTCTCAACCTACTGGAATGCATTTCCATTAACAGGTGTGCCTTGTTAAAAAGTTCATTTGAGGTATTTACTTCCTTCTTGAGCCAATCAGTTGTGTTGTGACAAGGTAGGGGTGGTATACAGAAGATAACCAATCAGTTGTGTTGTGACAAGGTAGGGGTGGTATACAGAAGATAACCAATCAGTTGTGTTGTGACAAGGTAGGGGTGGTATACAGAAGATAACCAATCAGTTGTGTTGTGACAAGGTAGGGGTGGTATACAGAAGATAGTCCTATTTGGTAAAAGACCAAGTACATATTATGGCAAGAACAGCTCAAATAAGCAAAGAGAAACAACAGTCCATCATTACTTTAAGACATGAAGCTCAGTCAATCTGGAAAATTTCAATTACTTTATTTTAATTTTAGTGCAGTCACAAAAACCATCAAGCGCTATGATGAAACTGGCTCTCATGAGGACCGCCACAGAACAGGAATACCCACAATTACCTCTGCTGCAAAGGATAAGTTCATTAGAGTTAACTGCACCTCAGGTTGCAGCCCAAATAACAGCTTCACAGAATACAAGTAACAGACATCTCAACATCAACTGTTCAGAGGAAGCATGGAGGAGGAGGTGTGATGGTGCTTTGCTGGTGACACCGTCTGTGATTTATTTAGGATTCAAGGCAGACTTAACCAGCATGGCAGCGATATGCCATCCCATCTGGTTTGCGCTTAGTGAGACTATCATTTGTTTTTCCATGGACAATAACCCAAATCACACCTCCAGGCTGTGTAAGGGCTATTTGACCAAGAAGGAGAGTGATGGAGGGCTGCATCAGATGACCTGGCCTCCACAATCACCCAACCTTTTTTACTTATTTTTTTATTTCACCTTTATTTAAACAGGTAGGCCAGTTGAGAACACCTTTATTTAACCAGGTAGGCTAGTTGAGAACACCTTTATTTAACCAGGTAGGCCAGTTGAGAACACCTTTATTTAACCAGGTAGGCCAGTTGATAACAAGTTCTCATTTACAACTGTGACCTGGCCAAGATAAAGCAAAGCGACAAAAAACAACACAGAGTTACACATGGGAAAAACAAAAGTACAGTCAATAACACAATAGAAAAATCTATATACAGTGTGTGCAAATGGAGTAGGGAGGTAAGGCAATAAATAGGCCCCAGTAGCGAATTAATTACAATTTAGCAAATTAACACTGGAGTTATAGATGAGCAGATGATGTGCAAGTAGAAATACTGGTGTGCAAAAGGGCAAAAAAAGTAAATAAAAACAATATGGGGATGAGGTAGGTAGATTGGATGGGCTATTTTCAGATGGGCTGTGTACAGCTGCAGCGATCAGTAAGCTGCTCAGATAGCTGATGCTTAAAGTTTGTGAGGGAGATAGAAGTCTCCAACTTCAGCGATTTTTGCAATTTGTTCCAGTCATTGGCGGCAGAGAACTGGAAGGAATGGCGGCCAAAGTAGGTGTTGGCTTTGGGGATTGGGGACCTCAACCCAATTGAGATGGTTTGGGATGAGTTGGACCGCAGATTGAAGGAAAAGCAGCCAACAAGTGCTCAGCATATGTGGGAACTCCTTCAAGACTGTTGGAAAAGCATTCCTCGTGAAGCTGGTTGAGAGAATGCCAAGAGTGTGTGTAACGGATGTGAAACGGCTAGCTTAGTTAGCGGGGCGAGCTAAATAGCGTTTCAATCAGTGACGTCACTTGCTCTGAGACCTTGAAGTAGTAGTTCCCCTTGCTCTGCAAGGGCCGCGGCTTTTGTGGAGCGATGGGTAACGATGCTTCAAGGGTGACTGTTGTTGATGTGTGCAGAGGGTCCCTGGTTCGAGCGAGGGGACGGTTTAAAGTTATACTGTTACATTGATGCTGTTGACCCGGATCACTGGTTGCTGCGGAAAAAGGAGGAGGTCAAAAGGGGGTGAGTGTAACGGATGTGAAACGGCTAGCTTAGGCTAGCTTAATGTACCACGCTGTGCTGTGCTGAAGGTTGGACAGTTAAAAGGGAGGGAAGAGGGGGAGAGAGAGAAAGATGGGAGTAGTTGACAATATAATCAAATTACTGATATAATTTGCTGCTAGCTGAGCATGAAACCTGGTCTCAGAGCATTTCGTATTATTCTGTATGTAAATCCGAGAAGCTCCATTTGTTTGATATGATACGTTTGGTATCGTCAGAGATACATTTGAGGAGATGGGGAAACTCCATTGGAATCGTATTAACGCCCATTGTGTACGTTGCCCATGCTATGTCAATGGGCAGCGCGGTGCATTCTGGGTGATTCTGGGACTAAGGAGTGTTCTCCTTCAGGCAGTGAACAAGAGTCAATTGGGCACTAGCTCAAAAACCCAACACTAGCATTAATTTTGTCAACAATTAGTACAATATTACAAATCTTTTCCAAGATGTGAGATAATGAACTTGCTATCTGTAGTATTGTATAGTTTTGGAATTGTGAAATTACGTACTTCCGTGGAAAAGTGTCTCTCTAATCATAACCTGACTTTGAGAAGGGATTGCGTGATGATCAGTTTAGCAACTGCGTGATGCAGCAAGACAAAGTGAATGCGATTGGTCTAGTCTGCTGGGTGGGGCAACGGGATTCCTATCTCCTCCTCTCTCTAATATCTCTGGTATGGTTTACATAAAACAGATGGTTAAGGCAAACATTGGGTGGTTTGTTGGGGTAGGTGTATAACGCTTACGTCTAACAACCCAAAGGTTGCAAGTTTGAATCTCATCATGGACAACTTTAGTATTTTAGCAACTTTAAGTACTTACTACTTTTTAGCTACTTTGCAACTACTTAGCATGTTAGCTAAACCTTCCTCTAACCCTAACCATTTTAGATAACCCTTCCCCTAACTCCTAAACTTAACCCGTAGTCTAGCTAACGTTAGCGAGATAACTAACATTAGCCACAATTTGTAACATAACATACATTTTGCAGATCCATAACATATTGTTCATTTTGCAAAATCCTAACAAATAATACAATTTGTCATTCATAACATATCATACAAAATGGAGTTCAGGTTTAAAATACAGAATAGTATGAAATGCTCTGAGACCAGGTTGCAGCGAGCATGTGACAGACTACCGAGTTGAACAATCTGTCTGACCAGTCTTATCAGTAAGCATACTCCAATGTTTATGTTGGCACAGGCATATAGGTTTACATGTGTGTGGTAGTAATACTATACATGAGCATGCAGATTTAAAATAAATAAATAATGGAATGATTAAACACTGTAGCAGCGATGTCACCAGAAAATCCAGTGGCCAAACTAAATCGACTGCATTGCTGATGACACCGGAAAGCAGTATGTATGGGCAAACCACCGGGCTAGTAGTCGATAACTTGCTAGTTAGCTCCGGTTTGGCGCTAGCTGCACCAGAGATCTTATAACACTGTGGCTACCATCTGGTTGAACTCACCAGCTCAACTTGCGAACGGCGGCGGTAACGTAAGCAAAGTTTGGTAGGTCCCGGTTGTCTGCTTCTTATTCGATGAGGTTTAACAGCGGTTGGCATCCAACATGTTGCATTACCGCCACCTACTCGACAACTCCCGTATACTTTGCTCCCGTCGGCTGCTGTAAAGCTAGGTCTAATTTAATTGTAAATGTACTCTTGTGAATATGAAATTCGGCAAAAAGAATAATGAAATTGATTACATTAAATTGTTTACAATTATTTCTATCGTAGGTATATAATCCCAGCAGTACATCTCTCCATAATACGGTAAAATCTTAATCAATATGTTCAACTATAAATCTGTCTTTTTGTAGTTTTTATTGTATTTTATTTATTTATTTTTATTTGTATTATGAACACAACAAATACAAAAGAACAGAAATATACAAACAAGAGTACATAAACCTAACAGTATGACATATCAAGATTAATTTTCAATTTGTTAAATACTTTTATGGTGCATATTGCTTTTTTGTTTTTACATTTACTGATAGAAGTTTAATATTATTTTTGAAATTCTATCTTAAACAATGTGAAAGGGGGTTTGTTCTTTGCCCACTTCATTTTATGGACAAATAATCTTCCATTAAAGATAAACAAATTAACAATGAAAGTTAAATCAGGGTCCATATCATTTGGTTCAAAATAAAACATATCAGAGTCTTTCAAATTAACATTAATAGTTGTTTCTTTTAAAATAAAATCTTCTAACTCACACAAAAATCTTCTGACAAAAGAGTAGTCCCAAAATAAATGGTCAAGAGTCTCTGGGTCACAATCACAAAATACACATTTATTATCACATTGCTAACAGAATTACAAAAGGGTTTTCTAATGATCAATTAGCCTTTTAAAATGATAAACTTGAATTAGCTAACACAACGTGCCATTGGAACACAGGAGTGATGGTTGCTGATAATGGGCCTCTGTACGCCTATGTAGATATTCCATTTAAAAAATCAGCCGTTTCCAGCTGCAATAGTCATTTACAACATTAACAATGTCTACACTGCTTTTCTTTCAAAAACATGTACGTTTCTAAGTGACCCCAAACTTTTGAACGGTAGTGTATGTTAAGGTTCACTCTTAGTTTTCATTATCGCCACTGTGGAATGTCCATGTTGATCGTCTTGGTTCTCTTGATCCATCCACCTGTCTTCTTTGTTAGTCAGGCCTGACGCCTTCATCACGTAGTTTATTCCTGTAATGTCATGTAATATGGCTGAAGATGCAGAATTTTATGCCAGGCCCCTTCTAATCGGGTAAAACAGACTCGTTAGATCTTTGACCACACACCCTCAAGACAGACTACATGTCCTCTATCAAATCAAGACTGGAATTTTTACTTAAAACAAAAGTTGTAAAAGTATGCTAGACATTTATAGAATAAATCACACCTAGTTTGATGTTTCTGTGACCAATTGAATTAGTTACTGATTTATACAGCTTTAAATAGCATTTGAAACTTTATGTATTCCAACAAATCAAAACTGGAATTTTTATTCAAAACAAAGGTTGTAAAAGTATGCTCGACATTTATAGGAAAAAAACATCTGTTTTTACGTTTCTGTGACAATCGATCAATTAGTTATTGATTTTTACCATTTTAAAATGACTTTTGGCGAATGTCTGTTGAATGTCTGTTGAATGTCCGTTGAATGTGTAATGTGTGAATATAAAACCAACTTTACCTCGGTGTCTTACTGCAGATTCTTTACATGAATACAGCGTCAAAAAAGATGCAACGACGTTTCTGGGTGGTCGTTACAAAAAGGTACAATTTGAATGTATGCCTTTTTTCACACTTCTTCATATAGTGATTTTCAGGATAATATTTATGAATAATTTAAAAATAAACTTTTTAAATAAGTAGGTATGTGTGAGGCAACATCCAATCCCTTTGAAGGCACACTATTTATACATTGTGTGTGAAACCACACTTTCTGCGTTGTTGTTCAAATAATTTGTTTTATTTTGTATAATATAAGCTTCTGTCTTAAGCATCCTAAATAAAGCAACGACTCAAAGCTGCGCCATGGAGTTTTGATTAAAAAAAACGTCAATCTGATAATCACATGCTGCTATTTATTGCTGACCAGCAGATATCACTAATGTACATTGTGAAAAGATAATGGAGCTCCGTGTAATGAACCGTTTTCCGGGTGAAAGCCCTAAAGCTTTCAGAAAACCTCACTTTGCAGCACAAACCATCAGCTCACTGTATGTGGACTGACACATTGATCACACCAACAGCATCATTACACAAAATGGTACTCAGCATCATCTGGATATGTGTGCAAGCAAATTAACCTATGCACTTGATTTTGCTCTCCTGAAGCCGCTGGTGCATGTTGGATTTTGGGATCTTGGTCCAATGGAAAGAATCACAGTGCGAGAGGTAGAGGCGATGGATCACTCTCCCTACCCGGTCCAGGATGACCTGAATCAAGTGCGCCCCATTCAATTACGGCGGAGCACAACCACTCCCTCAATGAAATCAAGACAAAGGAGATGATTGTGGACTACAGGACAAGGAGGACCGAGCACATCCCCATTCTCATCGACGGGGCTGTAGAGAAGCAGGTTGAGAGCTTCAAGTTCCTTGGTGTCCACATCACCAACAAACTAGCATGGGTCCTCAGATCCTCAAAGTTATACAGCTGTACCATCACCGCCTGGTATGGCAACTGCTCGGCCTCCGACTGCAAGGCACTACAGAGGGTAGTGCGTATGGCCCAGTACATCACTGGGGCCAAGCTTCCTGCCATCCAAATCAAATCAAATCAAATTTTATTTGTCACATACACATGGTTAGCAGATGTTAATGCGAGTGTAGCGAAATGCTTGTGCTTCTAGTTCCGACAATGCAGTAATAACCAACAAGTAATCTAACTAACAATTCCAAAAAAACTACTGTCTTATACACAGTGTAAGGGGATAAAGAATATGTACATAAGGATATATGAATGAGTGATGGTACAGAGCAGCATAGGCAAGATACAGTAGATGATATCGAGTACAGTATATACATATGAGATAAGTATGTAAACCAAGTGGCATAGTTAAAGTGGCTAGTGATACATGTATTACATAAGGATGCAGTCGATGATATAGAGTACAGTATCAACGTATGCATATGAGATGAACAATGTAGGGTAAGTAACATTATATAAGGTAGCATTGTTTAAAGTGGCTAGTGATATATTTACATCATTTCCCATCAATTCCCATGATTAAAGTGGCTGGAGTAGAGTCAGTGTCATTGACAGTGTGTTGGCAGTAGCCACTCAATGTTAGTGGTGGCTGTTTAACAGTCTGATGGCCTTGAGATAGAAGCTGTTTTTCAGTCTCTCGGCCCCAGCTTTGATGCACCTGTACTGACCTCGCCTTCTGGATGACAGCGGGGTGAACAGGCAGTGGCTCGGGTGGTTGATGTCCTTGATGATCTTTATGGCCTTCCTGTAGCATCGGGTGGTGTAGGTGTCCTGGAGGGCAGGTAGTTTGCCCCGGTGATGCGTTGTGCAGACCTCACTACCCTCTGGAGAGCCTTACGGTTGAGGGCAGTGCAGTTGCCATACCAGGCGGTGATACAGCCCGCCAGGATGCTCTCGATTGTGCATCTGTAGAAGTTTGTGAGTGCTTTTGGTGACAAGCCGAATTTCTTCAGCCTCCTGAGGTTGAAGAGGCGCTGCTGCGCCTTCCTCACGATGCTGTCTGTGTGAGTGGACCAATTCAGTTTGTCTGTGATGTGTATGCCGAGGAACTTAAAACTTGCTACCCTCTCCACTACTGTTCCATCGATGTGGATGGGGGGTGTTCCCTCTGCTGTTTCCTGAAGTCCACAATCATCTCCTTAGTTTTGTTGACGTTGAGTGTGAGGTTATTTTCCTGACACCACACTCCGAGGGCCCTCACCTCCTCCCTGTAGGCCGTCTCGTCGTTGTTGGTAATCAAGCCTACCACTGTTGTGTCGTCCGCAAACTTGATGATTGAGTTGGAGGCGTGCATGGCCACGCAGTCGTGGGTGAACAGGGAGTACAGGAGAGGGCTCAGAACGCACCCTTGTGGGGCCCCAGTGTTGAGGATCAGCGGGGAGGAGATGTTGTTGCCTACCCTCACCACCTGGGGGCGGCCCGTCAGGAAGTCCAGTACCCAGTTGCACAGGGCGGGGTCGAGACCCAGGGTCTCGAGCTTGATGACGAGCTTGGAGGGTACTATGGTGTTGAATGCCGAGCTGTAGTCGATGAACAGCATTGTCACATAGGTATTCCTCTTGTCCAGATGGGTTAGGGCAGTGTGCAGTGTGGTTGAGATTGCATCGTCTGTGGACCTATTTGGGCGGTAAGCAAATTGGAGTGGGTCAAGGGTGTCAGGTAGGGTGGAGGTGATATGGTCCTTGACTAGTCTCTCAAAGCACTTCATGATGACGGATGTGAGTGCTACGGGCGGTAGTCGTTTAGCTCAGTTACCTTAGCTTTCTTGGGAACAGGAACAATGGTGGCCCTCTTGAAGCATGTGGGAACAGCAGACTGGTATAGGGATTGATTGAATATGTCCGTAAACACACCGGCCAGCTGGTCTGCGCATGCTCTGAGGGCGCGGCTGGGGATGCCGTCTGGGCCTGCAGCCTTGCGAGGGTTAACACGTTTAAATGTCTTACTCACTTCGGCTGCAGTGAAGGAGAGACCGCATGTTTCCGTTGCAGGCCGTGTCAGTGGCACTGTATTGTCCTCAAAGCGGGCAAAAAAGTTATTTAGTCTGCCTGGGAGCAAGACATCCTGGTCCGTGACTGGGCTGGGTTTCTTCCTGTAGTCCGTGATTGACTGTAGACCCTGCCACATACCTCTTGTGTCTGAGCCGTTGAATTGAGATTCTACTTTGTCTCTGTACTGGCGCTTAGCTTGTTTGATAGCCTTGCGGAGGGAATAGCTGCACTGTTTGTATTCAGTCATGTTACCAGACACCTTGCCCTGATTAAAAGCAGTGGTTCGTGCCTTCAGTTTCACACGAATGCTGCCATCAATCCACGGTTTCTGGTTAGGGAATGTTTTAATCGTTGCTATGGGAACGACATCTTCAACGCACGTTCTAATGAACTCGCACACCGTATCAGCGTATTCGTCAATGTTGTTGTTGTCTGACGCAATACGGACCTCTATACCAGGCGGTGTCTCTATACCAGGCGGTACCAGGCGGTGTCAGAGGAGGGTCCTAAATATTGTCAAAAAAACTCCAGCCACCCTTGTTCTCTCTGCTACCGCACGGCAAGCAGTACCGGAGCACCAAGTCTAGGTCCAAAAGGCTTCTTAACAGCTTCTAGCCCCAAGCCATAAGACTCCTGAACAGTTAATCAAATGGCTACCCAGACTATTTGCATTGTCCCCCTCTCCCCCACTCTTACACTGCTGCTACTCTCTCTTTATTATCTATAAATTGTCACTTTAACTCTACCTACATGTAGATATTACCTCGTTTACCTTGACTTACCGGTTCCCCGCACATTGATTGACTCTGTACCGGTACCCCCTGTATATAGCCTCGCTGCTGCAATTTTACTGCTGCTCTTTAATTATGTTTTTATTTTTAACTTAACACTTATTTTTCTTAAAACTGCATTGTTGGTTAAGCATTTCACTGTAAGGTCTAATCTTGTTGTATTCGGCGCATGTGACAAATAACATTTGATTTGAGCCCCACTCATCGCAGCTAGGTGGCAGTATTATTATTTTTCCAAGCAAAATAACGCCAAGACAAGTGCTGTAAGTACTTCCGGTGGCAACTACAGCGAAGAAGAAATCGTTAATTCGGAGGTTTGGCTGTTGTTGTGCTCCTAGGTTATCATTGATATTAAGCTTAAATAAATATAAACACCTCGACACAAACCGTTTCAGGATTCCAATTGCATCTTCCTGAAACGTTTGCGAAACACCGTTGGACACTGGGATTTGTAACTAGCCAGCTAAGTTAGCCACGTTATTAATTAGCTAGTTAGCTAACGCTAGCTACAATTGCTAGCTCTAGTACACCGTTTGGCGCTGGTAGAATGGCGGAGGAGGAAGACGAAACCAATTTCGACGAGGATTTGGATGACGGGGCGGGTGGAACCGATGGGAGCCACGGCAAGCGAAAACGGTTGTTTTCTAAAGAGCTTCGGTGTATGATGTATGGGTTTGGAGACGACCAGAATCCCTACACTGAATCAGTGGACATCCTGGAGGACCTTGTGATCGAGTTCGTCACGGAGATGACACACAAAGCCATGTCCATCGGACGCCAGGGCCGTGTCCAGGTGGAAGACATTGTTTTCCTCATCCGGAAAGATCCAAGGAAGTTTGCCAGAGTCAAGGATCTCTTGACGATGAACGAGGAGTTGAAGAGAGCCCGCAAGGCCTTTGATGAAGCAAACTATGGTTCTTAGGTCCTGTGGTTGTAGAGGGATATGGGCTTCAACATGGATTTTTTTCCCCGCATTGTCCATGCTGTTTATTCTGCTATGATTATTAAACATGTTTTTATAAGGATCTAACGTTTATTTTGTAGCAGATGTACCCATAGAGATGTTAATTGACCATCCACTTGTGACTTCAGTTATGTTTGTGCTCATGTCAAATTCCAATGCCTTATATACATATCTTTATCAAAATCATCTTTGTGTGGCTTTCTGGCAGACTAGATGCTATGTTGCTGCCTTTCAGTTGGGAATTACACGTTTGTTCAAATAATTTCTCAATCTAATAGCGTAGACGAATAACAGGATGGCAGGTAGCTGAGTGTTTTGCTGTTTCGAATACCTGAGCTGACACTTTAAAAATGGGTCTGTACCCTTGAGCAAGGCACTTAACCCTAATTTGTTTTAGGGGGCTGCCTACTATGGCTTACCCTGTAAAACATCACAATTCACTGCACCTATCCGGTGTGTGTGAAAACTTAATACAGGAAAGTTCTCATTAAAGTCTGTCTGCTGAAGGATATTGCTTTGCAGTATAAATCATGTCATGTGAGCTAACTTTGCTCTTGTGAGAGGATTGTCCCATTCATCACTAAGGATAGGCATGGTGAAATGAATACAGTAACTTACACCTTTTGACACAGTCTTCCATCCTTTACGGAGATATTTCAGGACATGGCCCAGAAGGGAGGTCAATGTAGACTTTCTATATGAATCCATGGTTGGGTTTTTGTTTCCGGAACCATTTAACTTGCTCCTACACCTTTAGACAGTGGATATATAGTGTAATCGTTGAATAAACCATTTGGCCTGTTCTGTTATCGGTTGCAAATGAATGCACATGGACCTAACTGTGTACGCAATAAAACTGCAGGACTGAGTTTATCCTTTGTCTCTTAACCCTGGGTTTCCCCAAACTCTGTCCTGGAGCCCTCCCTAGGCGCACCTTTTGTTTTTTTACCCAAGGACTACACAGCTGATTCAAACAACCAACTCATCATGCTTTGAATCAGCTGTGTACTGCTAGGGCAAAAGGTGCACCCCTGGGGGGGCAGGACCAACTTTAGGAAACCCTGCCTTAACCCACTGTATCAGTACTCTATTTAAAGTGGGACTCCTTTGACTACTTAGTTTGCATAATCAATATATTAAAAACTTGCCAGGATTTCCCCCTGATGGTATATATTTATTTGTATTTTGCAATAAGTAAGTAGACCTAGCTTCACTGCTTTCTAATCTGGCTTGTTATTTTGGTCCAAAACAGTAACAACGGCATCAAAGACAAGATGGATGTATGAATCAAAGTAAAACAAAAACATTTTGACATTCCTCAATAATAGCCTACAGACCAACTTCCAGTGAGCATGTGTTTATTAATATCTCCTTTCAAACAATTTGTTATTACAGTGACGTGATTGGTCTAAGCAGCGATCACAAGCAGCCCATTAGACTACGTCCTGACTAAGCTCCCAGCTTCAGGCTGTTGTGCTGAGTGCCTATGATGCACTGAGCCATTGTAGAGTTGCAGTTATTTTCACATCCCGGGCCTTGCCCACCTGATTTGGGGAACAGCAGCAGCTTGGCGTCATAATCACAAGCAGGAAGGGCTCAAAAGCTCTGGTAACTTCCACCAGGTGCCTGTCGAACAGGTCTAGTTGTTTTTCGAGGTGGGGGCAATGGACCAGATAGGGAGGGTGAGTTGGAGTGGGTCAATAGAGGATCAGAATAGGTCAGCAGGGGTCAAAGGAAGGAGGAATGTCCATGAGTCTCCGTTTTACTGCACATTTTCCATCATCTTGAGGAATTCTGAAAAATTAATCCATAATGAACAAAACAAAATGTATTTCAGGATCAATTAAAAAGTCCCTCAGTATCCATTATGAAAATGCAGGTCAATATGTAGGCTAATTAGCCAATCAGCACCACAGTCAAAGGCATCATCCCTATGTCCTACCGTCAAAGTCCAGCATGCCATCAGCGTTCTTGTCTCCATCCTTCAGCAGCTCATCAATTTCCTCCTCTGAGATTTGTTCGCCAGAGCTGCGAATGATGATGGCGAACTCTTCTCTGTCGATATAGCCGTCGGCATTCCTGCATAAGTAACACATTGGAAGGAGGTTACGAGCCTTTCGACATCATTTGAAAGTTGACTGTAATTACACACATGCAAACGGTAACCTCTTCTCCCAAAGCCTGTAACGTACTTGTCGAACACACGGAAACATTCCGCTAACTCTCCCTCGGACTTTCCGGCCTGGTCCTCCTTTAGGAGCCTCACCATCATGACCAAGAACTCCTCGAAGTCGATGGTTCCGCTACCTGAGGTGAAGGGCCAGATTACGCATCACGCTCGAATAAAAAAAACTACTACAGACAATGTTAACAGGTACTTATGAAACACTGGTCACAACACGGGCATTGGTTTCCCAAAACGCAAGCGTTCCATTTAGGTTTATATATACACACACATTCATGTAGGCTAACATTAGTCAATTTTAGATTCAGTAGTTTCTCACCATCCTCATCGACCTCCTCAATGATTTCATCCAACTCCTCTCTTGTCGGATTCTGGCCCAACATCCTCATGACCTGACCCAATTCCTTGGTGCTGATATCACCGCCACCGTCGGTGTCAAACATGTCGAAGGCAGCCTTGAACTCTAGAATGATTAGGCCATAAGTATCGGGAAACGAATGATTATATTCATTAGACCTGACGTGAATTAACGGCAACATGGTTTGCTATGGGCCTACTCACCGTTAAGCATCTCCTCGCTCAAGTATGAGCGGGCCTCCTGTTGCGCGTCAGTCTAGAGGAAAAACAGCGCCACATGTGTCAAGTCATTGTAGTGACCATCTCTCCAAGACAACATATATATTTTTTGAAGCAAAAGTTATTGGCTATTAGCATTCGTGTGTTTGTATTGACAGTCACACGTGCCCTGCCCAAAAAGGGTAGGTTAGGCCTATACGGCCTACGGACAGCTCTTAGGCCAAGTGAAAATGTGCCATGCTATTTTAGGCTCAACACATTACACCCCCCTCCCCTCCCCCTCCGTATATGGCCATACTGACATACAATCCGACAGAATTTGTCGCATAAGCACTATCCGCAGCCTTGCTGTCGGACTCCCTTTTAGGTTGCGTGCCTGACAAGTACCCATATCTACCCTGCGCCCCCACAACTTTCATGTTCCAGGTATAGATAGATATCTACTTTATATATCTATACACACTATAAGACTTAGATATATAAAGTAGATATATCTATACACTGTAAACATATTACACTTTATGCACTTTATATTTTTTGGTTAAGCAATTTAGTGATTGTTATCAAGATGATTGAGAAATCATGAGCTAAGTTAATTACTGTACTATTTCAATCGGATGTTTTATACCTTACACTTTATATTGAGACAATACATTGTTGAAATTATTCTCAAATAAATCATTTCAAAATTAGGCAAATGTAATTTTAATTGCCCTAATTTCTTTACCCATCCAAATGTAAAATTGCACATTTAACCGATACAAACTCGCTATTCATTATGCTTTTATTCGTGTAATTGGTTGCATTTGTTCAAGTCATTCTTCTTACCATGGTTGCTGATTAGCTTTCCCCTAAATATCCACGGAAATATAGCCCAAAGGAGTGGTCAATCCGCGTGCACCTCAACAGAAAGACTAGACGTCAAGTGAGTTTAGACACACTTTAAACCGGTCACCTAAGACACGCCCACTGATGCTCACAGGACTCCAGATTTAGAATCTTGAACTTTTTAGAGTTCTGAGGCCCCCCACCAGCCAATAAAAGTGGAGAGTGGTGGTCTTGAATCTGCAAACATTTAATTGATGGGGTAAACTTAGCTATTAGGAAGTTTTGGGAAGTTTTCAGGTACATGTCACTATTGAAAGGCGCACAACATTTCTGGGCATTGAAGTAAGAATATTTATTAGTATCCATCTACCAGTTGTTTCTTTTGATTGTAAGTCAAGTGTCAAACTCATTCCACGAAAGGCTGAGTGTTTGCTGGTTTTCGCTCTTCCCTTGTAATTGATTGATGAATTAAGGTCAATAATTATTAAATAACTCCCTTCACCTGGTTGTCGAGGTCTTAATTGAAAGGAAAAAACTAAAACCAGCAGAGACTAGGCCCCCCCAGGCAATGAGTTTGACACCCCTGTTGTAAGTGCAGCAGGTTTGAGGTGCCTGAATGTAACAGTATGCCTATCTATTCCCTGTCAGACACAATGTTTTAGCTCATCAACCTAAACAAATTCCCTCTCCGGACCCACTCTCCAAGTTTAAACCTTTTTTGCAGATTTCCAGAAGGGAATGAAGCCTGCCCTTTTAAGCAATCTCTGAAATTATTGCATTCTGAAACAAGGTGTAGCTTATGTCCAAGCATGCACTTGTGATTTCAAACAAACATGGTGATTGCTGTTACCATACTTTAAACCAAGGTAGGCCTCTGCATTGCTGATAAAGAAGGGTGGGCCCAGAGTGGTTTGTGACTGTGGGATGGCGTTTCCTTCTGGGCGTGAAACCCTACCCTGTGGAAAAGGGCTGCAGAAGCTGGAAGCTGGCAGTGCTATGCCTTGAATAGCAGACGATTTATGGTTGTATGGGGACAGGACAGAGACGGAGCACGCCCTTAATCACAGTATCGTATCCAATAAACAGGCCAACCACTCAATATTTGACTCTCCTTGTATGGTGGTAGTTTCCTGAGCAGAGATAATAAGGCCTGATGTCTTAGAGGGAGGAGGAGCGGTGGGATACTGGGGTATTATGGGGAAGAAGGGGGTGGGATGTTGTTAGTGGTGGTGGCGAGGAGGGGGGAGGGTTTAATGGCTATATACTCAGGGAACAGAGGATATCCACCAAAATAAGGATTTGGTGGGGTGCTGCTACGACACATTACAATCCTCCTCTAGGTTCTTATTCCAGACATCTTCAAGGTACGCTGTTGCATCTGGTAGCGGTGTCAGAGCCCCTGGGGATGGCATCTTACAATACTGATATGGTATTTGTAACCTCTTCATGGAGACAGAGCGGTGTCAGAGCATTCTTGTCACTGTTAACTGCTGCAGTCTCGTTTTTTGATCATCATGGATGACATCTCTCAAGTGATGAAAAGATCATTGATTTTGCAAGTTGCATTTAGCTACTCAATTTGAAGCTTCTGAAAGTTTTCTTCATCTGTACAGTCTTTTTGTTTTAGTTAACTGTTTTGGACTTTGCTCCTTAACCTAATGTTGTAGGCTTATTTCTCTTTCATCCGTTTTCATGAATCTTTCAAGATTCATCACACGAAAAACGACAACAAAGGACCTCAGAAGGATTAGGCAGAGCCAATCAGGATGACTGTTTTTTTTTCTGTGGACTTTGGAACAAAGGTGTTTTCAGAAACCAAGGACACTGACTAGTGGGAATAGTTATTATATGGGAATAGGAGAGAGGAGGAGAACGTGGTATATACGGGGTGAGGGAGGGCTAGGATACCTGAAATATTGCAGTCATAAGTCAGGGTGGGGGAGAGTGGCAAGGCAAGGCAGGTGGGGGCTAGGATACCTGAGATGTTGCAGTCATAAGTCAGGGTGGGGGAGAGTGGCAAGAGACGGGGGTAGAAGTAGCTGTGGTGGGGGGAGGGGTAGTGGTACTGGAGCATTCTGTTTCATTAGAGTAGGGCTGATAGTGTTGCATTATGAGAGAAACGGTAGAGTGGAGTCATACAGAAGGAGCAGACAATGATCCAGTCTACTGGATCAACATGACAACAAGGAGATGGAAACATATGTTAAAGATGAAAGCAGATTTATTTTGAAAGTACTCTGTACAGGGTTGAGACTGCAAGAGGGGAGAGACGCAGAAAGGAGAGGAGCCAGTTGGCGAGTCACGGAAGGAGAGGGGTGAGACGCAGAAAGGAGAGTGGCGAGATGCAGAGAGGAGAGTGGGAGGGGTGAGACACAGAGAGGAGAGGATAGTGGGAGGGGCGAGACGCAGAGAGGAGAGGAGAGTGGGAGGGGCGAGACGCAGAGAGGAGAGAGGAGGGGGCGAGGGGGGAGAGAGAGGGGGGGCGAGGGGAGAGACGGCGAGGGGGGGGCGGGGTGCGAGAGGTGAGACACAGAGAGGAGAGGGGGAGGGGCGAGACGCAGAGAGGAGAGGGGGAGGGGCGAGACGCAGAGAGGAGAGGGGCGAGACGCAGAGAGGAGAAAGGAGGGGGCGAGGGGAGAGACGGCGAGGGGGTGCGAGAGGTGAGACACAGAGGGGCGAGGGGCCAGAGGGGTGTAGCATTTCTTGAGAGGGAGCAGGTGTAAAGAGACAGCTGGGTGGGAAGTGTTAGGTTGCGTGGAGCGGAAAGACCCTTCGTCTTAAAAGGGTTGGACGTATATTTATAGCCACAGAGTCAACATGACTGAGATCGGCAGCATCGAGGAGGGGGTAAATAACCTTCCGTTATATTGTCTTTTCTCAAACCCTATTTTAACTTTACTGTAGTGTTTTGGGGTGGAATCATTACTGTAGTTGTTTTGGGCAGACTCCTTACGATATCTATATATATATATATATATATATATTTATATATATATCTATACCCTATGTATATGATTAGGCAGGGGCGCTGCCATGGGTGGGCATAGGCCCACCGACTTTGGAGCCAGGCCCACCCACTGGGGAACCAGGCACAGCCAATCAGAATGAGTTTTCCCCCACAAAAGGGCTTTCTTATAGATATAAATACTCCTCCGTTTCCTCAGCTGTCCGGTTGGCTGGTCTCAGACGATGCCACAGTGAAAGAAGCCGGATGTGGAGGTCCTGGGCTTATGGTAGAGAAATTAACATTACATTCTCTGGCAACAGCTCTGGTGGACATTCCTGCAGTCAGCATTCCAATTGCAGAGTGGCCTTTTATTGTCCCCAGCACAAGGTGCAGCTGTGTTTATTTAACTATGCAAGTCAGTTAAGAACAAATTCTTATTTTCAACATTGTTCTAGGAACAGTGGGTTAACTGCCTTGTTCAGGGGCAGAATGACAGTTTTTTACCTTGTCAGCTCAGGGATTCAATCCAGCAACCTTTCGGTTATTGGCTCAACGCTCTAACCACTACGCTACCTGCTGCCCTGTGTAATGATCATGCTCGTTAATCAGATTCTTGATATGCCACACCTGTCAGGTGGATGGATTATCTTGGTAGAGGAGAAATGCTCACTTAACCGAGATGTAAACAAATTTGTGCACAAAATTTGAGAGAAATTAAGCTTTTTGTGCATATGAACAATCTCTGGGATATTTTATTTCAGCTCATGAAACATGGGACCAACACTTTCCATGTTGCGTTCATATTTTTGTTCAGTATATATTCTCGACTGACTTAAAAAAAAATATTTCTTCATTTCTATTTTTTTTAAAAACTTTCTGTATAGTCTGTATATTTGATTGAATTTCTAGATATTACTGATATTAACACAAGCATTTCATTGCACCTGCAATAACATCTGCAAATCTGTGTACGCCATCAATAAAGTTTGATTTGATTTGTAGTGTTTTTGGGTAGACTCTTTACTGTAAGTAGTTGGGAAGACTCAAAAAGAAAATGTGGCTTTCATTTTTGTATTAGATTTTTTTCCATTCAGAAACAGTTGTTCTTTTCTTCGAGCAGGAGAAGTGACACATGGAAAGGGTCACAAAGGAATGTTGGTCTTGTTACTGTACATTCTCCATCATTTTCAGAAATTCTGGAACACAGAAGAAAGGGGTTTATTGGATCCTCTCCCACCAACTACTACTGATAATACTTTTATCCCTATCCACCTCCCTCTCTTTGTGATATGAAAACACCTTACTGTAATCATCAAACTACAACCTTCTACCCCAAGCACAATATATAGTATCCCCCTATAACCCTGTATGTGTCCAGTCACCAGAGGACCAATGTTATATATGAGCCCTTTCATGTTAATGTTTATGTCATGTGGATGTGGTACTTCTGTGATCCCAGACCTCAACATTGTATTCTGTTGTGAATATTTGTTGTAGAGAAACCCAGAACAGCGGGAGTTGAGTTTAGTCAAGACTTGTGGTCATTAATATTAATTAAAGAAATAAACTTGCCTACACAAATTGCCATAGTTTAAACAGTCAACTGTGTGTGTGTGTGTGTGAGAGTGTGTGTGTGTGTGTGTGTGCATTCCAGTCTATATTTACCCACAGACAGTGCACACCAAATTGCCCCTGTTATTCCCAATCCAATCACTAGTCAAAGTTACTATGCTATCGTTTACCATTGACTATTAGTCATCAACATGTTTATGTTCAGTTAGCACAACACATGAATGTGAATGATATTTCCATTGCAGCAAATGAAGCCTGTGTGTGTGGGAGTGAGTGTCTTACCATCAAAATCAAGCCTGTTGTCTTTGTTTAGGTCTGCGTCTGTCATTAGCTCGATACATTCCTCCTCTGTGACTGGCTCTCCAGTGGCGGCCAAGATGTCATTTAACTCCTCACGGTCAATAAAACCGTCGCCGTTTCTGTTGTATTGGGCAGAGGATAAGATCAGTTGAGATACATGAGAATAATGTAACACATAGCTGCTGTATTTGTCATTAGAGCTTCCGAACGAGGTCCTGTGATTATCCATCCATCAGATACCGTGTGGTATCCCTGGTTGGTAATGGTAAACCACGGGTGAGAAACCTTTGTGTCATGTCAATAAGGACGAGACTCCAGGAGTTATGATTCAGGGGACGACGTACTTGTCGAAAATACGGAAGACCTCTGATAACTCTTCCTCGGACTTGCCGGCCTGGTCCTCCTTCAGGAGCCTCACCATCATGACCAAGAACTCCTCGAAGTCGATGCTGCCGCTACCTGGTGTTGGGAGGAGGGGAAGACAACCAGGGGCTCATGAGATGAAGCAGGGACATGGGATGTATGAATAATAGTAGAAATACCCTGGCCAGACATTTGAATTATCTCCTGACATTTGACCCAGTCAGTTATTTTACCATCCTCATCGACCTCCTCGATGATCAGGGCCAACTCCTCTCTGGTCGGGTTCTGGCCCAACATCCTCATCACCTGACCCAACTCCCTGGTGCTGATGTCACCGCCACCGTCACTGTCGAACAGGTTGAAGGCAGCCTGGAACTCTGGAGGGGAGAGTTGGTGTTTACTGAGACAAATTCTCACCTGTTGACCTTAATGTCCTCTTGGTACAATCAGAGCATTTTAAAGTGACACATTTTGTTGACATTAGGACTATGACTACATAAACACAACCCAAATAGCTGAATGTGAAGTGATACACACAGCATGGTTGTGAATCATGGATCTCAATAAAGTTAGGAACAAGCAGACATGTGGATAGGTTATTTATTACACACGTGGCTTACCGGCAATCATGTCCTCGCTCAGGAAGGAGCGGGCATCACTCTGTGTTTCAGTAGGCTAGAGAGGGAGGATAGGGGAAGTTGTATTCATATATATGTTTTCTCTCATGTACTAGTTCACTGTGCCTGTGGTGTTATATAATTATAAATTATATATTAAAAGAAACCTTTCTGAGAAGATTAATACAAGCATTGTAGAGCAGGGTTGGAGTCAATTCAATAAGTGATTTGAATTTAAACTTTAAAAAATGGAAATACTTTTTAGTTTTTTGAGAAGTAATTTAAAACAGATTGCCTTTTTTTTCAATTATTGAATTGGAATTTCAGTTTATTTCCTGAATTGACTGCCTTCAATTCTAATTGACTGCAACTGTGCCGTAGAGCTGTCATTGAAGAGAGCATGTAGGATTCAGACCACAGTCTGGACACCCTATAGCTGCAGGCAGCTGCTATCACACTGTATGGGATGGGTCATTTAGTACATTTTAATAAAGAACATACTTTATTTAACTAGGCAAGTCAGTTAAGAACAAATTCTTATTTACATTGACGGCCTACACCGGCCAAACCCAGACGACACTGGGCCAATTGTGCGCCGCCCTATGGGACTCCCAATCACAGCCAGTTGTGGTACAACCTGGATTTGAGCCAGAATGTCTGTAGTGACGCCTCTAGCACCGAGATGCAGTGCCTTAAACCTTTGTGCCACTTATTTCCCCCCATATATCTGTCATCACCTCCACCTACCTACCATTGACTGGCAGCAACTCCTCACACATCTACATCAAGCTAAACGACCAGCTACATTATTTAACAAAATATGAAATGTTCACAAACTTTCCACTTTTAGCACCTTATTTTCATTTATCATTTCAGTCTGGAACCAACAGTCCATAAACAGAACCAACGGTCCATAAACAGAACCAACAGTCCATAAACAGAACCAACAGTCCATAAACAGAACCAACAGTCCATAAACAGAACCAACAGTCCATAAACAGAACCAACAGTGCTGCACATATTTGTACAGGTTCATGGTAGAAAATAAGAATCTAACAACATTATTTATTTCCTTTCAATGTCATTAATGAACATATTGTATAACTGTTAAGAAGCAGCAGAAAAGCAATATAGATTATTTCCAAGAAAAGTAATGAAGGAATATAGGACTGTCTGTTTGTCTTTGCTCCTTGAACCATATGGGTTCAACAGCAAAAACATATGACAGCTACTTGGTACACCTCCAGGGAGAGTTGATAGTTAATCACAGTCATGTCCCACCATTCTGCCCCTACTCTGATTTATTAATCCTCTTTAACAACTCCTTGTACTCTGAGCAGCCCCCACCCCCCCGCAACCCAATCCCTCACATTCATTATCCTGCCTCCCTCTGGCATGTCAAAAGATTATGCCAGAGTCATTACTAGTGTCTATGTCTACACTGTGACACATAGACACAGATATGCTGGCCATCCACCTGTCAATCAATCACTTTGTCACTATCAATCACTTTGTCACTGTGTTCTGTCTAGCCAGCACCACTGTCTCAGTAACCTTTGGTGACCATGGTGGCCTAGGAAAAACGTTAACAACGGCATACACTACCACGTGAATTGAAGTACATACAGCCGATATTATACCGCATGATGTTTGCTCTATGGTACATGTAACTTAATATCACTCATACAAGCAAATAACAAGAACAAAACTAGAGCCTTCAAACGGTAAAATCAGTAGCTCTCTTTACGTAAATTGTTTGGTCTAGCTGTACTCCACAGCTGGGCCAGCTCGTGTGTGTGTGTGTGTGTGTGTGTTGTTTGATCACAGGCAGGACTAGTCCATTTTCAAATCAATCAGTAATATCCATCTTCAGCAATTCCACTCTATTCCCAACAATGGAAAAAAATATCAGCAAAAACTTTTTTCTTTTTAAAGAAAAAAAGAAACCCGACATCATCTGTCGGAAAAAAAGCAGAATGAACGAAACAGTCCTGAAACATCTGTTCATGAAAGATTCTTATCTTCGTTCGCTCTCGGCTTCTCCCTCTACAGAATCTTACCATGGTGGCTGTCTCCGCTGCAACAGACAACAGAGAGAAAGGGGGAAGTCCAGGGAAAGAGTGTCTTTCTGATACACCGTTGATAGACACAGTACTATGACTACCCAATAAGTACCCCTTATCTAGGTAACTTTTGTCTGAATATGATCAGGATTGGGCAAGAAGCCCTTTGCCTGGACTAGCATCAACCAATCGTCTTGCTGCTTACTTTGCAACGCCACAAAACCTCCACCTCACTCATACTCCCCCCCCCCTCTCCTTAAGCTCCCTCCATATTTAGCTAAAGGACAAGAGTAGCCAGTCTCAATGACATTTATTATGGCAAGTGTTCAATTGACCATCTAACAGCAGATGGACACTGTCTGTCACACACACATACACACACACACACACACACAAGCATGTACATACACACACACACACACACATGCACTAGCCTTGTGTTGTATGTGGGATGGGCTGGACATGAGGGGGAAGGATTTTCTGTCTTCACTCAGTCTGCATCTGTAAACGACACATGAAGTTATGATCTCTCATCGAACAACGGTGACATCAAATCAACCATCCCGCCGATCTCTTTTTCTCCTCATTGAGAATCGCCAAACGCCGACAGATCAGAGGTCTCAACAAGGATATCAAACCCATCTAATTCTACAAGAACTTAGAAGTCGACAACTACTTTGAAGACTGTTATATCTTGATATTTTAAATGTAACTGTAGATATCAGTTTCATGTCTGTGTGTTTGTGTTCTATCTTTCTCTCGCTGCTTGCTCTTTGGCTGTTCTTACAGACCAATCACAAGGAGTGACCTTGTCAGCCACTAATCTCCCGATCCACTTCATTGGTCTTCCATGCCCGATCAGGTTTCTCTCATGGTAATCCTTCAAGATCTTGAGTTTCGTTGGCTTTGCAAATATACAGTATCTGTTCTCAAGGCCCATCGGTGTGTGTTATAGACTGGCAATCATAATCAGACTTACGCACGAAAGCACACACACACACACACGCACACGCACACACACACACGCACACACACACACACACACACACACGCACACACACACACACACGCACGCACGCACACACACACACACACACACACGCCCGCACGCACACATACACATAGATATTACTGCACTGTCGGAGCTAGAAGCACAAGCATTTGGCTACACCCACAATACCATCTGCTAAATATGTGTATGAGACCAATAACATTTAGATTTGATTTCATTTGACATAAAACACTGAACATACAATGCTACTACTGAAGTTTCCAGATGCACACACACACACACACACTCTTACACACAGACAGGTCATTCCACGAGTAGAATACAGAAATTGTGCGCCAATATTGAATTTTAAAAAGTCTGTCTATATTAAATGAAGTGCCATTTAATATAGACCACATTGAAAATTCATTATATATTAAACTTTTCATGTGACTAAAAACTTGCTATGTGTCAAGAATCAGCATGACCCTCATCAAGTATTTCCAACTTCTTGGAAGATTTTAAATCACTCCGCCCCAAAATGTCTTCATGTTTTCATCATCATTGTAAAGCCCAAGCTTTATTTTTGCTCTGACATATATTTTTGCTCAAGTCATTTCTGAACATTATTATTTAATTATTATTATTATTAACATTATTATTTAATTATTATTATTATTAACATTATTATTTAATTATTATTATTATTAACATTATTATTTAATTATTATTATTATTAACATTATTATTTAATTATTATTATTATTAACATTATTATTTAATTATTATTATTATTAACATTATTATTTAATTATTATTATTATTAACATTATTATTTAATTATTATTATTATTAACATTATTATTTAATTATTATTATTATTAACATTATTATTTAATTATTATTATTATTAACATTATTATTTAATTATTATTATTATTAACATTATTATTTAATTATTATTATTATTAACATTATTATTTATATCATGTGATTCATTTACATCTGCCCCTGATTTTAAGGTCAACCCTGTTATGTGAACTGAACTCTTGTTTTAATATGGTGAAATTATTAATTAAAAAATATATATTTTTACAAAAGAAACATTGAACATCTACTCGTCAAATCAAAGTGTGAAAGCAGCTAAACCGGTTCTAGTCTTTTCGGCCATTTTCTGGTGTTTTGTGGGGGGAAACTGAGCAGGTGGAGCTTAACACGTCAACCCTGTTACCCAGAGATAGCTAGGCTATAAGGGTTTTAACAGTTACATTGTGTTTGTTAATCTTGTGTATCCCAATGGGGGGAAATGTGTGCAACTTACTCCTCAGACTGAAGTGTCCCCATTTACGCCAGTGAATAGGCAGTGAATAGATTAGCTTTTTGCTTGGCGCGGACTGGTAAGGTGCTTCAGGAGGGCAGTCACGTGTGCTAGCAAGGCAGAGGTCCTGAGTCTAGTCCCCTTGAGATTGAAAAACTGATTTTTTAAAATTAAGTTGAACATGTGCTCTTTATGGGAGAATGTTACAATTAGGTGAATGTAATCTTTAAAAAAAATGTTTTTATTCGATTTTTTACAATTTTGCACTATAAAATCGACTTTATTTCATGGAATGACCCAGGCATTATTACTGTCTCTTTAAATGTCATGACTTCCTGTAAACAGACCAATGCAGAGCTCACTGTCCAACAGAGAAACACAGTGGGAAGTGAGGAGCAAATCTGATCCACCTGTCAGATCAATTTCACTGATGACATGTAACACAGTGACACAGACTAGTATTCATTTAACAATAAATCAGTTTTCTGTAGTTGGTCATGGGATACTATAAGATTATGTCCACTTTATCTACAGGTGACTTTATTGAGTTTCACAATAAATGCTAATATCGATCCCATGACTTGGAATGGGATTTGTGGAAACAGTGCCAGGGAACTAAACCAAAGCATGGATTGCTGTCATACCTTGTCGTTAGATTGTTTACAGGGTAAGGAAACCAATTTGTCATTTTGTAATTGGGTTCCCTTTAAGCTGTATTTTATTTGACATTTTTCTCCGAGTCAGGTGAACTCGGGCAAACCATTTCCATGTGTCTGCTTGCAGTATGAAGGACAGAAGGCTGTGTTTACACAACTGCCCTAAGAACCCAAATTCGATTTCCTTTCTAGATCCCTTTTTTTCTTACTGTCGTCACTCAGTTTTACATGTGATCCATATCTGATTTTTTTTCTGTTCATACATTAGGGAAAAGATCAGATAGGTATCAGATATGCAAACAATTGGCAAACGATCTGATTTAGGCTGCCTGTGTAAACGCAACCTTACGACCATGATTGACTATACAGCGATACTTTGCCCAACCACGCTAGCTTTGCTCATCCTGTGGGTGCTAGCAAGCCGACAGCATGCTTGGTAGTGTGTTAGGTATGAACAGCCAATCCAGTAGGGTCTGGAAGCTATGGTGAGCTTCAATTGGTCAATCAAGCCACAATATTCCATTCATATTAGTCCTCTTTAGTCCCACCCTGTTCACATGCCCTCGCCCATGCTGGATTCGCCCAACAGTCCCCTGCCCGTTCTACCTCTCATTGCTTTCCTTCCATTAAAAATGAATGGGTTCCAATGTTTCGTCGCACAACGTCATCCTTAGTCAATTCAGGTCGTTAGTGCATTCACACTGTACAAACACATCGCGCGGTGAAACATCAGAAGCCATTCACTTTTAATAGAAGGAATGCAAGAGAAGCAGGGACCATTGAGTGACGTGAGCATGGGCAAGGGGGGAAGTTGGGGAAAGCTGAACTGTATGCATATCCTCTGTGATATCACAGCGCGAGTGACCAATCAAAGCTCACCATAGCTTCCAACCCTTACTGAATTGTCTGACAATGGCTGTTGAAACGTAGCACTACCTAGCTAGCTTGCTTGCTTGCTAGCACGAGGTTAGCGTGGATAGGTGAGGGCCACCTGTATAGTGTGATGCTCTGTTATCGATAGTTAGACGAGAAAACGCTAACTTGCGTGACTGCGCTAGTTAGCATTGGTTCACAAAAACGACCTCTAACTTCCTTCATTCTGCACGCTGATACATAGACATGGTATCGACAAATTCCTCTGACTCTGGGCGAGTCGAAAAATGAATCTCGCAGTATCTCTTTAAGGTAATAATCAGACCTTAAATAGATTAACTTAACTAAGGAAGACTATTTTATGATGGGGATAGGAGATGATAAATAATCATGACCATATTACTACTCCTCCTAATACATCCTAGTACATCCTAGTACATCCTAGTACACTAAAACACGCTGCAGTGCTGTCATACTTGAGTAAAAGTCACCCGGTAAAATACTACATGAGTAAAAGTCTATAGGTATAGAGTTTTTAAATGTACTTATGTATCCCAAAGTATATGTAATTGCTAAACTTAGCTTAAGTATCAAATTCATGATATTATACAACCCAGGCGGCACGTTTTTTGATATATATCATGTTTATGGATATCCAGGGGCAACACTTTAGAAACTACGTTTGTGTTTAGTGAGTCCACCAGATCAGAGGCAGTAGGGATGACCAGGGATGTTCTCTGTTTAGTGAGTCCACCAGATCAGAGGTAGTAGGGATGACCAGGGATGTTCTCTGTTTAGTGAGTCCTCCAGATCAGAGGCAGTAGGGATGACCAGGGATGTTCTCTGTTTAGTGAGTCCACCAGATCAGAGGCAGTAGGGATGACCAGGGATGTTCTCTGTTTAGTGAGTCCTCCAGATCAGGTAGTAGGGATGACCAGGGATGTTCTCTGTTTAGTGAGTCCACCAGATCAGAGGCAGTAGGGATGACCAGGGATGTTCTCTGTTTAGTGAGTCCTCCAGATCAGGCAGTAGGGATGACCAGGGATGTTCTCTGTTTAGTGAGTCCACCAGATCAGAGGCAGTAGGGATGACCAGGGACGTTCTCTGTTTAGTGAGTCCACCAGATCAGAGGCAGTAGGGATGACCAGGGATGTTCTCTGTTTAGTGAGTCCACCAGATCAGAGGCAGTAGGGATGACCAGGGATGTTCTCTGTTTAGTGAGTCCACCAGATCAGAGGCAGTAGGGATGACCAGGGATGTTCTCTGTTTAGTGAGTCTGTCAGATCAGAGGCAGTAGGGAGGACCAGGGATGTTCTCTGTTTAGTGAGTCCACCAGATCAGAGGCAGTAGGGATGACCAGGGATGCTCTCTGTTTAGTGAGTCCGCCAGATCAGAGGCAGTAGGGATGACCAGGGATGCTCTCTGTTTAGTGAGTCCGCCAGATCAGAGGCAGTAGGGATGACCAGGGATGTTCTCTGTTTAGTGAGTCCACCAGATCAGAGGCAGTAGGGATGACCAGGGATGTTCTCTGTTTAGGGAGTCCACCAGATCAAAGGCAATAGGGATGACCAGGGATGTTCTCTGTTTAGTGAGTGCTCCAGATCAGAGACAGTAGGGAGGACCAGGGATGTTCTCTGTTTAGTGAGTGCTCCAGATCAGAGACAGTAGGGAGGACCAGGGATGTTCTCTTGATAACTGAATGAATTGGACTATTTTCCTGAGTACTTTTGGGAATAAGGGAAAATGTATGGAGTAAAAAAGTACATTATTTTCTTTAAGAATGTTGTGAAGTAAAATTTGTCAAAAATATGAATAGTAAAGTACAGATACCCCAAAAAACAACTTAAGTAATATTGAACCAAAATACAAACTCAACATGCAAGACTTTCAAGGAAATCATATATGAGGAAATCAGTCAATTGAAATAAATTCATGAAGCCCTAATCTATGGATTTCACATGATTGGAAATACAGATATGCATGTGTTGGTCACAGATACCTTAAATAAAGGTAGGTGCGTGGACCAGAAAACCAGTCAGTATCTGGTGTGACCACCATTTGCCTCATGCAGCGCGACACTTGTCCTTCGCATAGAGTTGATCAGGCTGATTATGGCCTGTGGAATGTTGTCCCACTCCTTTTCAATGGCTATGCGAAGTTGGTGGATATTTGAGTGAACTGGAACACACTTGTTCGTACATGTCGATCCAGACCATGGGATAGCTTATGCCTGCCCATACTATAACCCCACCGCCACCATGGGGCACTCGGTTCACGTTGAAATCAGCAAACTGCACACGACGCCATACACGTGGTCTGCGGTTGTGAGGCCGGTTGGACGTACTGCCAGATTCTCTAAAATGATGTTGGAGGTGGTTTATGACAGAGAAAAGTACATAAAATTATCTGGAAACCTCTCTGGTGGAAATTCCTGCAGTCAGCATGCCAATTGCACGCTCCTTCAAAACCTGACAGCTGTGGGATTGTGTTGTGTGACAAAACTGCACATCTTAGAGTGGCCTCTCTTATTGTCCCCAGCACAAGGTGCATCTGTGTAATGATCATGCTGTTTAATCAGCTTCTTGATATGCCAGAGAAATGCTCACTAACAGGGATGTAAACAAATTTGTGCACAACATTTGAGAGAGATAAGCTTTTTTGTGCGTATATTATTTCAGCTCATGAAACATGGGACCAACACTACACATGGTGTGTGTATATTGTTTTCAGTCTAGTACTTTAAAGTATTTAAAAAAAAGTGATTTACATCACAAAATGAAAGCATAGTACAGAGAACCACAACTGAATTTGAGGCCAAGTCTGATAATTTAAAATAAGGACTTCAGTCGAAACTTAAATCTGAGAGTCCTATTTTTATTACAGAGATAAGTCAATTTGCACATGCCTTAAATGGACATAATATCCTGAGCTCGACATGATTCAACCACAGACATACATTACAGTAAATGTAAGCACTCCATAACCTTATCCATTGCGTCAGTCAGAGTTCAGTGCAGACCCAAGAGGGTCCCCTGGCTGAATCCATTAACACATTTGAACAGCCTCATCATGTAAAAAATTAGGCTGTTCAATCACCATCCATTAAAATAAGCCAATTTGTCCAGAAATTCTTTGTGCGTTGCGTAGGAATGCCTTAATATTGGTCAAATTCTCTTAATCTGTGCATGAAAGGGAAAGTCCGAAAATGTTAATAAGTCTTTATCTACGTTTCTCTTGCCTGCGCAGTGCGGTTCACAAGTATGCAGTATACTACTGTATAACATAGTTAGGGAAACCAAGGTCTTGGCGTACTCAATGCAGATTCAGTTATCTGTCATCACGGACTTTGAGCTACCCAAAGTGTAACAACACACCATTCTGGCTGGCCCCTAATCATTCACCCCAACTGCAGTTGCACCTCGTAAGTAGCAGTCAATCTATCTCCCCTTCCTCTCATACCAAGGAGAGGGCTCAGCTAACACATCCCCTCCTCTCTCCTTCCTCTCTCCTTCCTCTCTTCTTCCTCTCTTCTTCCTGCTCTCTCCTCTCTCCCTCCTCTATCTTTCCTCTCTCCCTCCTTCCTCTCTCATTCCTCTCTCCGTTCTCTCTCTCCTTCCTCTCTCCCTCCTCTATCATTCCTCTCTCCGTTCTCTCTCCCTCCTCTCTCCTTCCTCTCTCTGCCTCCCTTTGGACCACTGATGTCACCTCTGCTAGTCCAAATGTCTAATCTATCCTTGACAGACGGAACCAGCTGATCCCTCGGCCTTCACCCTGCCTCTGCTTCACTCTTTCTCTCCTCCCCCTCCACCTCCTCCTCTTTTCCTCACTCTATTCTTGGACATTCCCAAGAAAAGCAGCTGGAAGCTCCGCCAGTCCTGTCACATGAAGTTACAAACTAAATAAGGCTAGAGGAGGCATGTGTACTCCTCCCATCCATCCATTTCTCACTTCCCTACAGGAGATGGTTTAGTGGACTTACGCATAGACCCCCCCCACGGGAGTCTCTGTTGTATTTATAAGCAGGAGGGCAAAGAGTAGGACTACAAGAGGCAATATACTGTACCAAATCCATTATTATAATGTGTGGAGGAGTTGGTTTTTGTGCCTACAGCTGGGTTTCTCTCTTGTCGAGACGCTCACCATATGTTTCTTTGCGAGGAAAGCCAATCCATGTATTGGTAGGATAAGTGGATGGATTTACAGATCAGCGTGAAGAAAATGTGTAGAATATTCTCTGTAGAGGAATACGTTTGCATTTTTTCCTGAAATTCCGTTCAATATATCAGCTTTTTATAAAAAATAAAAAATGTCATGTCACATTTGCATAACATTCATTCCTGATTTGGATAGGATGTAAAGTGTGATGTAAAACCAGGGTAGTAGCCTCCCTAACCTACCCATAACCCTCTGAGCCAACATGACCTCATCAGGGCAAGCAGGCTGGGGCCAGACTGATCCCTGCATTGCAATGACTGGTCTGAGCCACCAAGGTATAGTCCCCACAGATGGTCCTGGAGACAAATAGTCCTGTAGGAAGGACACAGAGTTTCGTTTGGAATTGGACCCAATAATCAAAATATAATGATAGATGTAGTAGTGGAACATATATCATTCTACCTCTTAGTTCTCTCATGTCCCCCTTAACTGGGAAATATGTCTTCTGACCTCAATGGGACTTAAATAAATTAGCATTTGCATTTCATCACAACTCCATTAGCGAACTGAGAATTTGGGGCACAGATTGGGATGGATATATTTTTCTCGTGGTGACTGTTGAATGGATGCTGATAACATCTCCTTTGTGGTTAAAAGGTGCCATCTAGGCATTCTTTACAAATTTCAGTGTTGGAAGAAATCAATATTGGTGCTGTAGCAAATCCCAGAGAGAAAAACGTTTATATGAATTGGATCGTTCCACGAGTAAAGTGGCCTTTTTACGTTCCTTTGATATGTTGAAATTGTTCACCAATACTGCATTTAAAAAAAGCCTGTTATATTAAATTAAATGCCCTGTAAAATAAATCACATGAGAAATTCTATAAATCAGATTTTTTTTTTTACATGAATAAAGATAAAGATAAAGTGTCATGTGTGTTAAAATGTCCCAAGTCATGTGGGACATGGAGGTTTGAACCCTCTTAACCCCAAAAGGTTTTCACCATCATTGCAAAGCCCTAGTTATTTCTGTTGCTTTGAAAATGATTCATTATGTTAACATGTGTAACGCTCGTCTGAAGAAGAGGACCAAAGCGCAGCACGTGTTCATGATAATTTATTCAAACTGAACACTGAAACAAAGTAGAACAAAAAAAACTAAACAGTTCTCTCTGGTGCAGACACAAAACAACAACCCACAAAACACAGGTGGGGAAAAAGATGCCTAAGTATGATTCTCAATCAGAGACAACGATAGACAGCTGCCTCTGATTGAGAACCACACCCGGCCAAACACACAGAAATAGAAAACATAGAAATAAAGAAACTAGAATGCCCACCCTAGTCACACCCTGGCCTAAAATAGAGAATATCAAATCAAATCAAATCAAATTTTATTTGTCACATCTATTGCCAGGGCGTGACAACGTGATCAGTGATTCATTTACATGTGTCCATCATTTTAAGGTAAACATGAACTGAACTCTTGTTTAAATATTACTTTTTATTTTTTTATTCCAAAGAAACATTGAACAAGTTTCAATTTTTAATATCACATGCGCAAGTAGGGTAAAATGCTTTTCTTGAAAACTCAAAATCCAACAATGCAATAATCAATGACAATGTAATACTAGACAAAACACATGCGAAATAAGAAGACATATGAAGAACATAATAACTAAGTAAGTAAGAATACTATATACAGGGTCAGTTCAATACCATACTATATACAGGGTCAGTTAATACCATACTATATACAGGGTCAGTTCAATACCATACTATAAACAGGGTCAGGTCAATACCATACTATATACAGGGATAGTTAATACCATACTATATACAGGGTCAGTTGTTACCATACTATATACAGGGATAGTTAATACCATACTATATACAGGGTCAGTTGTTACCATACTATATACAGGGTCAGTCAATATCATACTATATACAGGGTCAGTTAGTACCATACTATAAACAGGGATAGTTAATACCATACTATATACAGGGTCAGTTAGTTACCATAAACAGGGTCAGTTATTACCATACTATAAACAGGGTCAGTCAATACCATACTATATACAGGGTCAGTTAATACCATACTATAAACAGGGTCAGTTAATACCATACTATATACAGGGTCAGTTAGTACCATACTATAAACAGGGTCAGTTATTACTATATACAGGGTCAGTTAATACCATACTATAAACAGGGTCAGTTAATACTATATACAGGGTCAGTTAATACCATACTATAAACAGGGTCAGTTAATACTATATACAGGGTCAGTTAATACCATACTATATACAGGGTCAGTTAATACCATACTATATACAGGGTCAGTTATTACTATATACAGGGTCAGTTAATACCATACTATAAACAGGGTCAGTTAATACTATATACAGGGTCAGTTAATACCATACTATATACAGGGTCAGTTAATACCATACCATATACAGGGTCAGTTAATACCATACTATATACAGGGTCAGTTAATACCATACTATATACAGGGTCAGTTAATACCATACTATACACAGGGTCAGTTCAATACCATACTATATACATGGTCAGTTAATACCATAATATATACAGGGTCAGTTAATACCATACTATAAACAGGGTCAGTTAATACCATACTATATACAGGGTCAGTTAATACCATACTATATACAGGGTCAGGTTAATACCATACTATATACAGGGTCAGTTAATACCATACTATATACAGGGTCAGTTCAATACCATACTATATACAGGGTCAGTTCAATACTATATACAGGGTGTATATGGCACTGTGAGTTTGTAAGGCTCTGCGAGTTTGTAGGGCCATGTGACTGTGTAAGGCCCTGTGAGTTTGTAGGGCCCTGTGAGTGTGTAAGGCCCTGTGAGTTTGTAGGGCCATGTGACTGTGTAAGGCCCTGTGAGTTTTGTAGGGCCCTGTGAGTGTGTAAGGCCCTGTGAGTTTGTAGGGTCCTGTGTGTTTGTAGGGCCTTATAACTATGTAAGGCCCTGTGAGTTTGTAGGGCACTGTGAGTTTGTAGGGCCCTGTGAGTTTGTAAGGGCCTGTGACTGTGTAAACCCCAGTGACTGTGTATAGAGAGAGTGCAGGGAGCTCAGCCCCAGTGATGTACTGGGCTGTCCGCACCGCCCTCTGTATCGCAATGCAATGGAGGGCGGTGCTATTGCCATACCAGGCAGTGATGCAGCCAGTCAAGATGCTTTCAATGGTACAGCTGTATCACTTTTTGAGGATTTGAGGTTTCATGCCAAACGTTTTCAACCTCCTGAGGGGGAAGGGGCGCTGTTGTGCCTTCTTCATGACTGCGTGTGTTTGGACCATTTCAAGTCTTTCGTGATTTGTACACCGAGGAACTTGAAGCTCTCGACCTGCTCGTGGGTGAACAAGGAGTACAGGATGGGACTGAGCACGCACCCCTGAGGAGTCCCTGTGTCGAGGGTCAGCGTGGCGGAGGTGATATTGCCTGCCCTCACCACCTGGGGTTGGCCCGTCAGGAAGTCCAGGATCCAGTTGATGATTGAAGCTTGATGATGAGCTTCGAGGGGACAATGATGTTGAACCCTGAGCTGTATTGAATGAACAGCATTCTCACATCGGCAGGGTAGCCTAGTGGTTAGAGTGTAGAGGCGGCAGGGTAGCCTAGTGGTTAGAGTGTAGAGGCGGCAGGGTAGCCTAGTGGTTAGAGTGTAGAGGTGGCAGGGTGCCTTGGTTCAGAGTGTGTTTGGCGGCAGGGTCAGCCTTTGGTTAGATTTGTAGAGGCGGCAGGGTAGCCTAGTGGTTAGAGTGTCGAGGCGGCAGGGTAGCCTAGTGGTTAGAGGAGGGCGGCAGGGTAGCCTAGTGGTTAGAGTCCCTGTGTAGAGGCGGCAGGGTAGCCTAGTGGTTAGAGTGCCTGAGGTGGCACGGTAGCCTAGTGGTTAGAGCGTAGAAGTCGGCAGGGTAGCCTGTGGTTAGAGTGTGAGAGGTGGCAGGTAGCCTAGTGGTTGAACGTGAGGCGGCAGGGTAGCCTAGTGGTTAGAGTGTCAGGCGGCAGGGTAGCCTAGTGGTTAGAGTGTAGAGGCGGCAGGGTAGCCTAGTGGTTAGAGTGTAGAGGTGGCAGGGTAGCCTAGTGGTTAGAGTTTAGAGGTGGCAGGGTAGCCTAGTGGTTAGAGCGTAGAGGCGGCAGGGTAGCCTAGTGGTTAGAGTGTAGAGGCGGCAGGGTAGCCTAGTGGTTAGAGCGTGGAGGCGGCAGGGTAGCCTAGTGGTTAGAGCGTAGAGGCGGCAGGGTAGCCTAGTGGTTAGAGCGTAGAGGTGGCAGGGTAGCCTAGTGGTTAGAGTGTAGAGGTGGCAGGGTAGCCTAGTGGTTAGAGTGTAGAGGTGGCAGGGTAGCCTAGTGGTTAGAGTGTAGAGGTGGCAGGGTAGCCTAGTGGTTAGAGTGTAGAGGTGGCAGGGTAGCCTAGTGGTTAGAGTGTAGAGGTGGCAGGGTAGCCTAGTGGTTAGAGTTTAGAGGTGGCAGGGTAGCCTAGTGGTTAGAGTGTAGAGGCGGCAGGGTAGCCTAGTGGTTAGAGTGTAGAGGTGGCAGGGTAGCCTAGTGGTTAGAGTGTAGAGGTGGCAGGGTAGCCTAGTGGTTAGAGTGTAGAGGCGGCAGGGTAGCCTAGTGGTTAGAGCGTTGGACTAGTAACCGGAAGGTTGCAAGTGCAACTCCCCGACATGACAAGGTACAAATCTGTCGTTCTGCCCCTGAACAGGCAGGTAACCCACTGTTCCTAGGGGGAAAACAAGAATTTGTTCTTAACTGACTTGCCTAGTTAAATATCTCGATGGGTGAGGGCAGTGTCGAGAGCAATTGAGATTGCGTCATCTGTGGATCTGTTGTGGCGGTATGCAAATTGGAGTGGGTCTGGGATGATGGAGTTAATGTTTGCCATAACCATCCTCTCAAAGCACTTCATGATTACAGAGGAGTGCTACAGGGTGCTAGTCATTGTGGCATGAAGCCTTAGAGTTATTGGGGACAGTGATGATGGTGGTCATCTTAAAACATGTGGGGATGACAGACTGGGACAAGGGGACGTTGAACATTACCATGAATACGCCTGCTAGCTGTTCTGCTCTGAGAATGAGCCCTGGAACACTGTCGGGCCCAGCGGCCTTGCGTGTTGACCTGATTAAAGACCCAGTGCCGGGCCCCTCAGAGAGCGAGATCACCCAAACCTCTGAGTCGGTGACGGCCCTCACACCTGTAACGATGTTGTTGTTGTCAAAGAGTGCATAAAATGCATTGTCTTCGTCTGGTGTCGTTGGGCAGATTACAGCTGGGTCTTCCTTTGTAATGGACTGTAGCCCCTGCTACATGCGGTGAGCGTCTGAGCCTGTGTAATATGATTCCACCTTACTTCTATATTGTCCTTTTGCCCGTTTGATGACTTTGCAGAGGTCGTAGCGGGACTTCTTGTACTTATTCCTGTCCTCTGCCGTAGCCTCAGCCTTGTCTGCGGTAGCCCTGTCTTTTAGTTAAGCGCCAACCTCGATGTTAATCCAGGGCTTTTGATTGGGAAAACAGCAAACGTGCACAACATCGCCAATACATTTTCTAATGAAGCCGGTGACGGAGGTGGTTCACTCATCAATGTTATCGGTGGCGTTTCGAAACATATTCCAATCAGCGCTAGCAAAGCACATGGGTATTTATAGCTATTCAAGAGCAAATCATCAACCCTGTTACAATCAACTCTGTTGGCACTTACTTTCTTCTTGAGATGGGAAAACATGTTTTTTTAACCAAGTTACACAACCCAAACGGCACTATCTCAGTGGAATGACCCAATTTATACTTAATGTTGCTGAACTAGGCCTACAAAATTAGCTAAATGTTTGATAATGATTTTCATTATCAATTGAATTCTTGTCTTTAAAACGATTCACTATCACACACAAGCACACACAAGCACACACAAGCACACACAAGCACACACGAACACGTGTGCAATTTATATAATTACAGTAATAAGTAATTCTATAAGCAATTCAATACTCGCAGCTACCACAGATGTGAGTGGCAGGTGATTTAGGATACTCAATCTTCAATTTATAACCAAATATATGAAATATAATTAAGTCATTATTAAAGGAGCTGTCCAGTGAAAATCTCATATTCTGTTAACTCATATCCAAATAGAGTTGTCGACTCATCCTATACTTGCATTTGTGGCCAAAGCGTAAATTTGAGAAAAAAACACTTCCTCAAAACTTGTATCTCAAATAGACCATTTAAAAGATGCTTGCTATTTCCTCATAGAGGATGATGTCAACCTCCTGAGGAGGATGAGCTGGCCAATCAGAGGTCTACGTTCATATTTTTCATGATCGATATGCTCCCACACCATTCTATTATTGGGGTAGGCCTTCACCATTTGTCACGCCCTGACCTTAGTTATCTTTGTTTTCTTTATTATGTTGGTTAGGTCAGGGTGTGACAAGGGTGGTTTGTTTAGTTTTTGTATTGTCGAGGGATTTTTGTATTGTCTAGGTTTTTTTTATATGTCTAGGGGTTTTTGTATTGTCTAGGGGTTTTTGCTTGTCTAGGTTTTTTTTCAATCTAGGTGTTTATATGTCTATGGTTGCCTAGACTGGTTCTCAATCAGAGGCAGCTGTTTATCGTTGTCTCTGATTGGGAACCATATTTAGGTAGCCATATTCCTTGGTTATTTTGTGGGTTGTTATTCTATGTTTAGTTGCCATATTGCTTCACGGTTCGTTTTGTTTAGTTCTGGTCAGTGTTCTCTCTTTTATTAAAGAGTTATGTTCGCTTACCACGCTGCGCCTTGGTCTCCTCACTATGACGACCATTCCAACACAGAAAAGCTGCTTTTTAACATACTTCATTACCATTTATTGGAAGGAAAACTATTTCACACAATTACTTTTAAATATATATTTTTTTATATAGAAAACTAGTCGACAATGTCAATTACAAGGATGATGAAGGTGATAAGGATGAAGGTGATGATGACTATTTGGCTATTTTTACTGTCATTATTTATTATCATACCAACAAATATCAATGAATAACCAAAATAAAGTGTAAATAAAATATACATTTAAATATATGGTGACTGTAAGCAAATTTAGCAACAGATAACATGAAAGTCTGCAACCGCTGATTCAACAGGTGGACACAGTCTCAGCACCCTGCTAGAGCGCGGGCGAGAGCGAGAGAGAGAGCGAGAGAGAGAGCGAGAGAGAGCGAGAGAGAGAGAGAGGGTGTATAAAAGAGTAAAGCCATGCGCTCGGCTCGACCATGGCTCATAAGTTCATCATGAATTCCACTCAGGTGTTTAACCACACAGGTCCATGCGTTGCTCATACTTTTGAGAACAGAACGGAAGATGACAACCGCAACTTCGACCTAGGAGGCTGCCTCTTTTTGTTCATAATGCCATTTGATGCAGTCGTGAATGTGCTGGTTTTTGTGTTCTTGATGCTCACAATCCTGTCTTTGGCTGTGAACGGATTCACTTTGTTGGGACTGGGACGCTCGGAGGACCTATCTTGGGAGCCACGCTACGCCCTGCTGAAGAACTTGATTCTGAGTGACATGGTGCAAACCATCAATTTGGGCCCCTTTGTGACCCACTGCTTACTGCAGAGAAGCACAATGAACTTTAACACCTTGTGCCTCCTCCAGTATTTCACCGGCAGCGTCTGCATCTTCAGCACCCTCATCACCATCACCTGCATGGCCATTGAGCGATACCTGTATGTGTGCCATGCCATCCACTACCTGTCTATCCTCACCCCTCTGCGCCTGCGCCTCACCGTCGGCCTCACCTGGGTCTTGTCCATCAGCGTTGGCTGCGTTAACTTCACCCTGCTACACCAGGGGGAAGGGGAGTACGGCACAGCAACGTCTGGACTCATATGTGAGCCTGACACCGTGGAACGCCACATGGGGTTCCCCAGGGCAGCGGCTATCACCCGCAAGCTGGTGGGCTTCATCTTCACCCTGCTCTGCCTCCTCAGCTACTTATTTGCCTATGTACGGATGTACCAGGACGCCCGCAACGCTGTGGTGCCCTTCAACACAGTGAACACGCGGGCGCGCAACACTGTGCTTTTCTACTGTGGGATGGTGTTCCTGCAGCTACTCCCTATGTTCCTCAAGATCACCTCGGATGCTCTGTGGGAGCTGGAGGGCACAGGGGCCATGATGACCGCCTTCTCCGGGGCTGGGACCTCGCTGTCCGCTGGAACTCTGCACATCTCCCTCCTGATCCTCATCATGGTGCCTCCCTGCATCAACCCACTTATCTTTGGCATTCGCAATTGGGAGGTACGTCAGGCGCTGTTCAGACTCTTCCGCTGGAAGGGCAAACGCCCTGAGCTGGAGCTGGAGAGGATGTGGGTGAGGTCACAGCACAGGGCAGGTGTGTTGGAATGAGGCAGAGGAGAGGTGGGAGAGGTGTCTCCCAGAAATGGCAGCTGAGAAGAGGGACGATGAGATGCATTCAATTTGGAATAAGACAGACACAGAAACTTGCGAATGGAATTTACAGTAAGGACCAAACTACAGTAACGACCAAAGTACAGTGAGGACCATAATACAGTAAGGACCATAGTACAGTAAGGACCATAATACAGTAAGGACCATAATACAGTAAGGACCATAGTACAGTAAGGACCATAGTACAGTGAGGACCATAATACAGTAAGGACCATTGTACAGTAAGGACCATAATACAGTAACGACCATAATACAGTGAGGACCATAATACAGTAAGGACCATAGTACAGTAAGGACCATAATACAGTAAGGACCATAATACAGTAAGGACCATAGTACAGTAAGGACCATAGTACAGTGAGGACCATAATACAGTGAGGACCATAGTACAGAAAGGACCATAATACAGTAAGGACCATAGTACAGAAAGGACCATAATACAGTAAGGACCATAGTACAGTGAGGACCATAATACAGTAAGGACCATAATACAGTAAGGACCATAGTACAGTAAGGACCATAGTACAGAAAGGACCATAATACAGTAAGGACCATAGTACAGTAAGGACCATAGTACAGAAAGGACCATAATACAGTAAGGACCATAGTACAGTGAGGACCATAATACAGTAAGGACCATAATACAGTAAGGACCATAATACAGTAAGGACCATAGTACAGAAAGGACCATAGTACAGAAAGGACCATAGTACAGAAAGGACCATAGTACAGAAAGGACCATAATACAGTAAGGACCATAGTACAGAAAGGACCATAATACAGTGAGGACCATAGTACAGTAAGGACCATAATACAGTAAGGACCATAATACAGTAAGGACCATAATACAGTAAGGACCATAATACAGTGAGGACCATAGTACAGTAAGGACCATAGTACAGTGAGGACCATAATACAGTAAGGACCATAGTACAGAAAGGACCATAATACAGTAAGGACCATAATACAGTAAGGACCATAGTACAGTAAGGACCATAGTACAGTAAGGACCATAATACAGTAAGGACCATAATACAGTGAGGATCATAGTACAGTAAGGACCAAAAATACCAGTTTTATAATATTACACTGAATGTATAATTATCTGTACCATGCAATTATAGTTGGCCAAGGTGTGCTATTTCATCAAACTTCAATACAAGTATTGGTGTAGTGTTTCGGAAGGCATCTGATATTGTATTGAGAAAAGTGGTTCTCATTTACGAGGGCAAATGCATTTCCACATGCTGAGATGTTAGTGTGACCACCACAGGCTTTTACTGTTCCTGGACTGTTTTCCTCTTTCATTATCTTTGGGCTCCCGAGTGGTACAGAGGTCTATGGCACTGCATCTCAGTGCTAGAGGCATCACTACAGACACCCTGGTTCGATTCCAGGCTGTATCACAACTGGCTGTGATTGGGAGTCCCATAGGGCGGTGCACAATTGGCTCACCGTCATCTGGGTTAGGGTTTGGCTGGGGTAGGCTGTCATTGTAAATAATAATTTGTTCTTAACTGGCTTACCTACTTAAATAAAGGCTAAGTAAATAAAAATATATCTTAGTCCTGCATTTGAAGATGTTTTCACTCTACTCAAATCAAATCAAATTGTATGGTCACATACACATATTTAGCAGATGTTATTGCGGGTGTAGCGAAATGCTTGTGTTCCTAGCTCCAATAGTGCAGTAGTATCTAACAATTCACAACAATACACACAAATCTAAAGTAAAATAATGGAGTTAAGAAATATATAAATATTAGGACGAGCAATGTCGGAGAGGCATTGACTAAAATACAGTAGAATAGAAGACAGTATCTACACATGAGATGAGTAAAGCAGAAATATGTAAACGTTATTAAAGTGACTAGTGTTCCATTATTAAAATGACCAGTGATTCAGGCAGAAGATGAAAGGAATATGTTTTGCCCCTGTCTTCTCTGTCCCTGTCTTCTCTGTCCCTGTCTTCTCTGCCCCTGTCTTCTCTGTCCCTGTCTTCTCTGTCCCTGTCTTCTCTGCCCCTGTCTTCTCTGCCCCTGTCTTCTCTGCCCCTGTCTTCTCTGCCCCTGTCTTCTCTGCCCTGTCCCCCCTGTCTTCTCTGCCCCTGTCTTCTCCCTGTCCCTGTCTTCTCTGTCCCTGTCTTCTCTGTCCCTGTCTTCTCTGTCCCTGTCTTCTCTGCCCCTGTCTTCTCTGCCCCTGTCTTCTCTGCCCCTGTCTTCTCTGTCCAAGCAGTGAGGATGAGAGCAACACAGTGGGATGTGGATAAATGTTTTCAGGTCAAATGCAGCCATTTAAAAAAAAAATCAATGTCAAATATTTTCTGGGGAACAATTAAGAACCTTACTGTGATTGTTTTCAATTCAAATGGTCAAACATAAACAAAAATAGCTTCTTAGCAAAGAGTAATTTCTCAAGCAATAATTTTGCTTGGACTTGTCTGGGAGTGGAGTGGGGAGGGGAAAACTGACAACGATCTGTTATTGGCAGAGAGGTTTGGAACTCTCTTTCTTATTGGTCTATTGCTTATAGGTCTCATTGATCAACAGGCAGGTGTTGTATTTTATATTGAATGTTCTGAGAGTATGTTATTATATCTTATATTATTGTTTACACAGGAGCAGCTGTCTTCTTGGCCAGGTATCCCTTGGATAAAACTCAGGTTGGCATTTATTGTCATGAAGGCAGCTCTGCAGAGTGGTCACTAGCTGGCACAGCCACAGAGTCATGAAATTGGATGTTAAACCAAACCCAAACCACACTGATTTAAAAACTTACCCTAACATTAACCACACGGCTAACCCTAATGCCTAACCCTAACCTGAAATTGCGACCAAAAAGCACAAAAAATGTTACACATTTTTTACAATATAGACCATTTTGACTTTGCAGCTGGCCCATCTAGCAGGAAATAGATCAGTCCAGCCTACAGGACAAGATTCATGACAATAGCCCTGCGGGTGATAATTATTAATTTAAAAAATATATATTTTTGTGTTTTTCTAGATATAAATGGATTTAAAACGTTGTCTCCTAAAGTTTCAAAAGCTTTGACTATCATCCAGAAACTGCCATAACATATTTCGTCATCTTCGATACATGTCGCTACTCTTGTTTTCTACTTATTTTCCTCAAGTGAAACAAGGTCCGGTGATTTTCAGACGATCACATCTGGATTACTCAACATTAAAACATTAAAACGAACCGTGTTTTAGAATGAATCTATTGCCATGAGAATGGTGAATAATTGTATGACTGTTATAAAATTGTCCTGAGTATTTCTATTGTCTTTCATTCTGTTTTTTTGCTTCCAATTGAAGCAAAAGTGTTCTGGTTAGATTTTGCATTGACATAATGAACCCATATTATTTTATGCACTAACGTAATCTGTGTAAATGATTGCTTTCAGGGTTTATTCATCAACTGATTGTGATGTCACATTTTCAGACATAAATCTATGCCATACAATGCATTGCTGTTGAATAAAGATCTATAATTTGATGTATTGTGTAGTTATTCTTTTCATGGAGATGGGTGTCACCGGATATTGCATAATAATTGATAATTGGCTGTTAATAAATTGGTGGTTCAGGTTGAATCAATACCCTGTTGCCTGGTAGAAATTAGGAATCATTTGACCTGCTGCTATTTTCCATATTTCCATTTCCTCCGCAGAGCCATTGGGTACTCTCTTAGGCCCCCTAGTGGTACATCCTTGTAATGTCAAACATGTACTCAAATCAAAGTCTATTGGTCGTGTACATGGTTTAGCAGGTGTTATAGCAGTGCAGCGAAATGCTTATGTTACTAGCTCCTAACAACTATTCCTAGATGATATTACAGTAATGCCAACTGGTTATCTAGTGGGGAGTTGCATTTGCCTCGAGTTAGGGCTATGGTGGGAATAAGGGTTTCTGGTGAAACCGAAGTCAACGTTCTGCCATACTGGGCTCCAACCAGTGATCCTCTGCTCGCAAACCTAGTGATGGGTATTCAGCCTGCTCGTTCGGCTCAGCTCACCAAAAAGAGCGTCTCTCTTTTGGCCCCCAAAAGTCTCTTAAAAACAAAATGTTTTGTATTTTTTCAAGTCAAACAGTTTGCGATAGTTTGACTATGATTGGTGTTAAAACAATTATAATTAAATGATTAAATGAAATAATACTCTACCTTAACCACAATGTATTTAAAAATGCATTGGTTTGTTATGAAAAATAATGCTATTAAACATTTGCTTTTAAAGTATAACTTTTTAATGTATATAAACAAACTACTTCTCATATATACTGGATTAAATAATGATGTAGTAATAACTGTTTACTGTGCCTCTCTCCACTGATCTCCACAGTGACCTGCTGAAAGGGTTCCAGGACTCTGCACACCTCCTCCACCACCTTCCATTCCTCTTGGGTCAGAGCATCAACAGGTGCATTGACAATGGCCAGGGTAGAGATGATGGCATCCTTTGACTCAAAAAAATGCTTCAACATATAAAATGTTGAATTCCACCTTGTAGTGCAGTCTTGTTTAGGCCTCAGCTCAGGCATCTACTGTGCTCCTGTGGAAGTATTCCACAGCTGCTTTCACTTTGTCCACAGTGGGCTTCATCACTTCCAGAGCATCTCTAACAATCAGGTTGATTGTGTGGGTAAGACATGGATGATGGGTACATTTAAAAAATGTCATCAAAGCCATTAATTATCGTGACTCTGCATTGTCACTAACACAACAGACCACTTTTCCATCTACTTGCCATTATCTGGCCACTCTCAACAGTTCCTCTGCCAAGTTCTCTGAGGTGTGTCTGTCGCTGAACTCAAAGCAGTCCAGAAGACAGATAGACATCAAACCATCTTCAGTGAAGTGACATGTAACCGACATGTAAGAAGTGGTTACCCCTTGATGTCCAGCAGTCAGTGGTAAGGCAAACTGCAGTAGCTTTTTGGACTCTTTCCCGCACTGCAGCCTGTGTGCTCCCGTACAGCTGTGGAATAAGGGATTTTGAAAGGGTTTTCCTGCTTGGAATTGTGTACATTGGATTTAGACTATTGCTATAATTTCTAAAACCTCTGTCCTCCATGATTGAAAATGGCTGGAAGTCGCTGGCAATCATTTTAGCCAATGTAATATGAATTTGCCCTTGTTTTGCTACAGACATAGACTTTGGCATAAACTGGTCCATAGAAGCTGTGGGTCGCTGAGTAGGCCTACTTGACTGAGTGGATACATCTCCATGTGTGGAGGTGCTGGCTCCACCACTATCACTAGCAGGCCCGCTAGTTTCTCGAATTTCCGCTACAGATAGCTTCACAGTTGGGTGCACAGTTCACATATGCCGTTGTAGTTTGTGAGTAGAACCGGCTTTATATGAGATTTTGTTTTGGCAAATTCTACACTGTGCTCTAACATTGTCAAATCAAATCAAATCAAATCAAATTTTATTTGTCACATACACATGGTTAGCAGATGTTAATGCGAGTGTAGCGAAATGCTTGTGCTTCTAGTTCCGACAATGCAGTAATAACGAGCAAGTAATCTAACTAACAATTCCAAAAAAACTACTGTCATACACAGTGTAAGGGGATAAAGAATATGTACATAAGGATATATGAATGAGTGATGGTACAGAGCAGCATAGGCAAGATACAGTAGATGATATCGAGTACAGTATATACATATGAGATGAGTATGTAAACCAAGTGGCATAGTTAAAGTGGCTAGTGATACATGTATTACATAAGGATGCAGTCGATGATATAGAGTACAGTATCAACGTATGCATATGAGATGAACAATGTAGGGTAAGTAACATTATATAAGGTAGCATTGTTTAAAGTGGCTAGTGATATATTTACATCATTTCCCATCAATTCCCATGATTAAAGTGGCTGGAGTAGAGTCAGTGTCATTGACAGTGTGTTGGCAGTAGCCACTCAATGTTAGTGGTGGCTGTTTAACAGTCTGATGGCCTTGAGATAGAAGCTGTTTTTCAGTCTCTCGGTCCCAGCTTTGATGCACCTGTACTGACCTCGCCTTCTGGATGGCAGCGGGGTGAACAGGCAGTGGCTCGGGTGGTTGATGTCCTTGATGATCTTTATGGCCTTCCTGTAGCATCGGGTGGTGTAGGTGTCCTGGAGGGCAGGTAGTTTGCCCCCGGTGATGCGTTGTGCAGACCTCACTACCCTCTGGAGAGCCTTACGGTTGAGGGCGGTGCAGTTGCCATACCAGGCGGTGATACAGCCCGCCAGGATGCTCTCGATTGTGCATCTGTAGAAGTTTGTGAGTGCTTTTGGTGACAAGCCGAATTTCTTCAGCCTCCTGAGGTTGAAGAGGCGCTGCTGCGCCTTCCTCACGATGCTGTCTGTGTGAGTGGACCAATTCAGTTTGTCTGTGATGTGTATGCCGAGGAACTTAAAACTTGCTACCCTCTCCACTACTGTTCCATCGATGTGGATGGGGGTGTTCCCTCTGCTGTTTCCTGAAGTCCACAATCATCTCCTTAGTTTTGTTGACGTTGAGTGTGAGGTTATTTTCCTGACACCACACTCCGAGGGCCCTCACCTCCTCCCTGTAGGCCGTCTCGTCGTTGTTGGTAATCAAGCCTACCACTGTTGTGTCGTCCGCAAACTTGATGATTGAGTTGGAGGCGTGCATGGCCACGCAGTCGTGGGTGAACAGGGAGTACAGGAGAGGGCTCAGAACGCACCCTTGTGGGGCCCCAGTGTTGAGGATCAGCGGGGAGGAGATGTTGTTGCCTACCCTCACCACCTGGGGGCGGCCCGTCAGGAAGTCCAGTACCCAGTTGCACAGGGCGGGGTCGAGACCCAGGGTCTCGAGCTTGATGACGAGCTTGGAGGGTACTATGGTGTTGAATGCCGAGCTGTAGTCGATGAACATCATTCTCACATAGGTATTCCTCTTGTCCAGATGGGTTAGGGCAGTGTGCAGTGTGGTTGAGATTGCATCGTCTGTGGACCTATTTGGGCGGTAAGCAAATTGGAGTGGGTCAAGGGTGTCAGGTAGGGTGGAGGTGATATGGTCCTTGACTAGTCTCTCAAAGCACTTCATGATGCCGGATGTGAGTGCTACGGGGCGGTAGTCATTTAGCTCAGTTACCTTAGCTTTCTTGGGAACAGGAACAATGTCTACATTGTCTACATTATTAAAATGCATCCAAATGCTACTGTGCTTCCGACTCATTTTCCAGCTGTTGTTTTCACAGCCGTCCTTCCTCTCTCTCCTCGGCTGCTAAGTGTGTGATGGTGAGTGAGTTGGCTCGGCCCTCCCTCGTGCATCTTTGGTTCATTGGTTGACACTGCGTGTCTGATTGACAGGAACAACAGGTGAGACTGTTAGTCTGAGCAGACAGTCAGAGTGTGTGTGTGTGCGCTTGAGCATTTAGGCCTATATTATTATTTATTTTTTTGTACTTTGAATTAGTTAATTCTATTCATTTAAATCTTTAAATTATTTACACTTTGATTTTTGATACTTAAGTATATTTTAGCAATTACATTTACTTTTGATACTTAAGTAGATTTAAAACCAAATACTTTTAGACTTTTACTCAAGTAGTATTTTACTGAGTGACTTTCACTTTTACTTGAGTCATTTTCTATTAAGGTATCTTTACATTTACTCAAGTATGACAATTGGATACTTTTCCCACCACTGCGTCCACAGACTCCAGTTCATTAGAGGTTATATGGGAACCTGCTCCACAGACTCCAGTTCATTAGAGGTTATATGGGAACCTGCTCCACAGACTCCAGTTCATTAGAGGTTAACCTGCTCCACAGACTCCAGTTCATTAGAGGTTATATGGGAACCTGCTCCACAGACTCCAGTTCATTAGAGGTTATATGGGAACCTGCTCCACAGACTCCAGTTCATTAGAGGTTATATGGGAACCTGCTCCACAGACTCCAGTTCATTAGAGGTTATATGGGAACCTGCTCCACAGACTCCAGTTCATTAGAGGTTATATGGGAACCTGCTCCACAGACTCCAGTTCATTAGAGGTTATATGGGAACCTGCTCCACAGACTCCAGTTCATTAGAGGTTATATGGGAACCTGCTCCACAGACTCCAGTTCATGAGAGGTTATATGGGAACCTGCTCCACAGACTCCAGTTCATTAGAGGTTATATGGGAACCTGCTCCACAGACTCCAGTTCATTAGAGGTTATATGGGAACCTGCTCCACAGACTCCAGTTCATTAGAGGTTATATGGGAACCTGCTCCACAGACTCCAGTTCATTAGAGGTTATATGGAAACCTGCTCCACAGACTCCAGTTCATTAGAGGTTATATGGGAACCTGCTCCACAGACTCCAGTTCATTAGAGGTTATATGGGAACCTGCTCCACAGACTCCAGTTTATTAGAGGTTATATGGGAACCTGCTCCACAGACTCCAGTTCATTAGAGGTTATATGGGAACCTGCTCCACAGACTCCAGTTCATTAGAGGTTATATGGGAACCTGCTCCACAGACTCCAGTTCATTAGAGGTTATATGGGAACCTGCTCCACAGACTCCAGTTCATTAGAGGTTATAGTTCATTAGGAACTTGCTCCACAGACTCCAGTTCATTAGAGGTTATATGGGAACTTGCTCCCACAGACTCAGTTCATTAGGAACTTGCTCCACAGACTCCAGTTCATTAGAGGTTATATGGGAACCTGCTCCACAGACTCCAGTTCATTAGAGGTTATATGGGAACCTGCTCCACAGACTCCAGTTCATTAGAGGTTATATGGGAACCTGCTCCACAGACTCCAGTTCATTAGAGGTTATATGGGAACCTGCTCCACAGACTCCAGTTCATTAGAGGTTATATGGGAACCTGCTCCACAGACTCCAGTTCATTAGAGGTTATATGGGGTTAACCTGCTCCACAGACTCCAGTTCATTAGAGGTTATATGGGAACCTGCTCCACAGACTCCAGTTCATTAGAGGTTATATGGAAACCTGCTCCACAGACTCCAGTTCATTAGAGGTTATATGGGAACCTGCTCCACAGACTCCAGTTCATTAGAGGTTATATGGAACCTGCTCCACAGACTCCAGTTCATTAGAGGTTATATGGAAAACGGCATGGTTCATATTGGCAGGGTTTAAGCCAGGGGTCTGTGTTGTGTTGTTACCATGGCAATCTACCATGCTGCAGTAAGTTATGAATAGATTCTCAACTAGTTCCATAGTCCATTGTCAGAAGGATCTGCAGAGAAGAACGGAAGAAACTCTCCAAATGCAGGTGTGCCAAGCTGGTAGCATCTTACCCAAGAAGACTCAAGGCTATAGTCTCTGCCAAAGGTGCTTTTTTATTTTATCTTTTTATTTTACCTTTATTTAACCAGGCAAGTCAGTTAAGAACAAATTCTTATTTTCAATGACGGCCTAGGAAAGGCGGGTTAACTGCCTGTTCAGTGGCTTCAACTAAGTACTGAGTAAAGGGTCTGAATACTTATGTAAATGTGATATTTCTGTTTCTAATTTATAATATATTAGCAAAAATGTGTAAAAAAATGTTTTTGCTTTGTAATTTAGTGTGTGTGTAGATTGATGAGGGGGTGGGGGGAACGATGTAATACATTCTAGAGTAAGGCTGCAACGTAACAAAATGTGGAGAAAGTCAAGGGGTTTGAATACTTTCCAAATGCACTGTATGTGCATGTTATGTGTGACTGAGCAGATGATGCAGTGTGTGTGTGTGTGAAGGACCCTGAGAGTTTTTTTATTTTACCTTTATTTAACCAGGCAAGTCAGTTAAGAACAAATTATTATTTTCAATGACGGCCTAGAAACAGTGGGTTAACTGCCTGTTCAGGGGAAGAACAACAGATTTGTACCTTGTCAGCTCAGGGGTTTGAACTTGCAACCTTCTGGTTACTAGTCCAACGCTCTAACCACTAGGCTACCCTGTGCATAGAGACCCCACAAAAACCCCACAGAGTTAAAGCAGTTCTGCATGCAAGAGTGGTTCAAAATTCACCCACAGCGATGTGAGAGACTGATCAACAAGTACAGGAAGCATTTGGTTGCAGTCATTGAAGCCAAAGGAGGCACAACCAGTTATTGCTTGTAAAGGGAACATGTGCTTTTTCACACAGGGGAATTGGCTGTTGCATAACTTTATTAATTTCTTAATTCAATTTAATAAGGTAAACCTTTATCTAATATTAGGTTTTGGTTGAAGAGCTGCTAACATTCAGTATTGAAAATATGCAAAAATTTGGGAAAATCAGAAAGGGGGCAAATGCTTTTTCACGGCACTGTACAAGGAAAGGGGGTACAGGACAAGGCCAGAGGAAGTGAGCGATAAAAAGTGCTTAAGCTGTCAATAGACCTATTGCAAATACAACATATAGCATACATTTTTCACATGCAAATAGCACTTTTCGGTAGTGTTCCAAGCATGTCAGTTTCTACTCGAAGCAATAAGCGCAATCAGTCATGACAACAAAATCTTAAACAACAGAGTAGGCTAATTAGTCCTTTGTTTTTGGGTTATGCTCAGGTAAAACCAGTGCTTAACCTCTCAGATTTGACTTTGTTTGTTCCGGCACCTCTCGTGGCATGATGTATTAATTGTTTCACTGTTCGCACTGTAACCCTTCTAATAAAAGAGATCAGTGTCAAATCAAGAGGCCTCGTTATTTCTAGAAAAAAAAGCCTTGTTGTTTCTCCAGCCCCCCCAGAAAGACCGTCACGTGATCCACGTGATCCTTCTGTGTAATCGTCATATCCTGCCAAACTGGTTCCAGACCTGCTCTCTTATTTGTACATAGAGGTTATGGGGAGGGCCGGTGTTGTAAGCAACTGATCTTGACACAGGTCTTGGTAGTGGTGGTCAGCTAGTGAAAAGGTCATCGAGTTTGAGGACATTTTTCAAGTCCCCCCAAAAAATCCAGAGAAAGATGGTGAATCAAACCCAGAACGAGCCAGAGAACTGTCATTGGCGGAGGAGAGCAGTGAAGGGCACACTGTTCCTGATGGCGATGCCTCAGCTAGCAGCGCTGCTAGTCACCAACAGGCACCTCTACTAACGAGTCAGACTCAGCAGGAGAGGGAGACTGGGAGCTGGTGGGGGAGCTGGTGGGGGAGCTGGGCAGTGCATACCCAGACGAAGTGCTTGGAGCAGGTGCAATTTGCAGTTTTGTATTTGTATTTATGGAAACCCATTACTCTTGTGGTACAGTAAAATTAAGGCAGTTTATACAACATTACAATACATTCACAGATTTCACAACACACTGTGTGCCCTCAGGCCCCTACTCCACCACTACCACATATCTACAGTACTAAATCCACCACTACCACATATCTACAGTACTAAATCCACCACTACCACATATCTACAGTACTAAATCCACCACTACCACATATCTACAGTACTAAATCCACCACTACCACATATCTACATTACTGTGTGTGTACGTATAACCCCTGGCTTGTTTTAAAGAATTCAAAGTTGGGCTGTACAACATGAACTAGCACAATACAGTCAATTAAAATCCACTTCCGATCTCAAAGTGGAGCCTTACCATGACAGCTTCCTGACTAGAGAAGTCATCCAAAGAGCTCTCAGCGTGTGTGAACTTATACGGTTTATTTTTGAATTTCCAAGGAAACAGTTCATTGTGATTACTGGAGTGACCCTGCACCCTGCTATTCTTGTAATAAATTAACAACATACATAAGCTATAGTTTAAATAAATGTACTTTCTTCTTGAATGCAGAGCAAGAGAACTGGACACTTCTTCTTCTGGTACCTGCACAGTGAGGTGTCGGGCTGCCAGTTCTGTTGTTGGTGTATGGCCATGGTGCTGGAGACCTACCTGCTGGGCAGTGGCCATGGTGCTGGAGACCTACCTGCTGGGCTGTGGCCGTGGTGCTGGAGGCCTACCTGCTAGGCTGTGGCCATGATGCTGGAGGCCTACCTGCTGGGCTGTGGCCATGGTGCTGGAGGCCTACCTGCTGGGCTGTGGCCGTGGTGCTGGGGGCCTACCTGCTGGGCTGTGGCCATGATGCTGGAGGCCTACCTGCTGGGCTGTGGCCAGGTCATTCTGAGCAGCTTCATGACTGAGAGGTGCAGGCCGTGTAGGCTCTATGTGAGGTGGTCAAGAGACTACCCTGACAAGACTGACCTCCCATCCACAGGTGTGGTTCTGACCTCTGACCTGGGATGTTGAGTGTAGAACAACAATAAAACATTTAGTCAACCTCCCATTGGGTCATAGTGGAATAAATATATTGCTGTGTACTGTGGAGTGGTTATTCAGTTGACCTTAGAGTGTTACAAAATGAAATTTGTTCGAGAGTTTGGTTACACTTATTGACTGCTACTTTGTTGATGTTTGTTTCTCAGTTGCCCAGAGGCTTCAGGAGCTCCTGAGGACATGGAATCTCCCATCATACTTTCAAATGCCCTTTGACCCACACATCAGGGCAGGCAGCATCCTGGTAAGGTTTTTTTCAGTGTCTGTATGGCAGGAAGGGACATTTTTAACCATAGCGTGTTTTTGCTGTCACTCTAACATCAAGGATTCCTGAGTTGAACTTAAACTTGATTTATTTTAATTATCACTGTTGGTGATTGTCATTTCATAATCATAATTCGCTAACGGTCGCTTCTCTCTGGCCGGTACCAATCCCAGTCCTCCAATCTCTACAACCCTAGCTGAACAGGTGCAAGGTTATGGCCTCCAAGAAGAAGCCTCTGTGGCGTTTGCCCGCATGGACTCTTCATGTCCTCCAGGTCCCCCTGTAAGAATAATCTTCAAACAGGGAGATGACCTTCGGCAGGACATGCTGGTGATTCGGGTGAGGGAAGACTAGCTAAATGATCGCCAGAAAATATGATCTTTAAAAGTGATTATATGATTGAAAATGTTTCTTATTTAATAATTTAGTCCTTTTTGATTAACATTTGATTGATCATGTTGCATGTTAACTTTAGACATTTCACCAAATAATAATTCAAGGAATATTACTCAAAAAAATACTTAAATATTCAGTCTCCAATTGAATTGCACGGGTCACAATCATTGATGATTGGTAGATGCTAAGTGGGATCCTTGGGAATACCATATCCTAAACATTAACCTAACCCTAAGATTTCTTTATTTGTACTCTTTTCTACATTGTAGAATAATAGTGAAGACATCAACACTATGAAATAACACACATGGAATCATTTAGTAACCAAAAAAGGGTTATATCTAAATATATTTTATATTTGAGATTCTTCAAAATATCCTCCCTTTGCCTTGATGACAGCTTTGCAGCTGTGCTAGCATAATTGCAAAAGTGTTTTCTAATGGTCAATTATCCTTTTAAAGTGATAAACTTGGATTAGCTAACACAACGTGCCACTGAAATAACAGGAGTGATGGTTGCTGATAAGGGGCCTCTGTAGTTCCATTAGGATATCCAACATCAACCCAATTTTACCTCTGGCATTACCATTGGGTCGTGATAAGCTGAACTCCAAATTGATTTACTTTTGTGCTGCCAGCTGTGGACATGTGGGCAGGATTGAAACAATTCCAACCATAATGTATGTTGTGAAGAAGTCACAAACGCAAGACTGACTTTATGATCAAAATGATCCGACTGGTGTGTGACCGTGGCAAATATTTTACACTTTGTAGTGAATTTTGGCAGTAGAATAAATGTTTCTAAATCATATTGGCAGGGTAGCCTAGTGGTTAGAGCATTGGGCTACTAACTGAAAGGTTGCAAGTTCAAATTCCCAAGCTGACAAGGTACAACTCTGTTGTTCTGCCCCTGAACAGGCAGTTAACCAACCCACTGTTCCTAGGCTGCCAGGTAAAATATATATATATATATATATATATTGAGGCTGTGATCTAAATGAGAAGTTGGTTTTTCAGGAGCAGTTTCTTTTTGAAGTTTATTTTTGCATCACGGTGTCCTTGTTTTTTTCTTTTTGTGGTTTGAGTGTGAGTACCTATTTAATTGTACAGATATTTCTTCTTCCATGCTCCGACCACCCTTCCATTGTAGCCAGAGTACAGACCCTCACACTGGCTGTTTTTGAATGCATTCTTTTCAGGTTCTGTTACTCAACAGAGCATCATGATGCCAAAAAATATGAGCTTATTTAACCATTTTGTTCATCTACTAAACTGTCTGATTTAACAATCTAATTACACAGATAATTAAATGGGATCTATACATCAGGAAAAATGTATGCTTCCATTGGTTCAATATTCTTCAGTGTTTTCCTTTTTTCAGCCCTAGAGCCAAGTCCATTCCTGGAAACCCAATTCAATCTAATTAATTGCACTATGCAGGTTTTCATTGTAAACTTACATTATAACAAGAATGCTACAAATGTCACAATATAATTATTTTTAATGGTTAAAAATAAGTACATAAGTGTTGTTGATTTGTCATCGACCAATTTTGTGTTGGGAGTTACTAATTAGTGTACCAATTAGATATAGTAATTAGAGTCTGTTTTGACCAGCAGTTTTGACATTCACAGTGGGCCCCAGGGAACATAGCAGCAGAACACACCACTAGATACACACGTTGTACGTCTCTGGTGACCTTCTCATTAGTGTTGACATGTTCTGTTTTATTTTATCTCGTCTTTAGTTTGACAAAGTGAGAAATCGAATCTGTGCTCAATACCATAATAAAGTGAAGCAGTTTTTGCATTATGACTTTTCTGAGTAGATAAGAGACACATACTGTAATTTCAGTTGTCATTGGCAACTGCTTTTTATGCACAATGTTAAAAAAATAATTTAAAAAAAATCAAGGTAAAGTCATCAATGGTCCTTTCACATTATGTCTCTTTTGCTCCGGCATCGCTTGCTCTTTGTATGTGGTTTTAGGTTGGGTATCTGTAAAGCACATTAAACTAAAGAAATCTCCAGATGCCTGAGATTCATGTTATTAATCCCAACACAATCGGCTGTGACACAACACACTGGCATTGACAGGATATACAGTTGAAGTTGGAAGTTTACATACACCACAGTGTTTCACAATTCTTGACATTTAATCATGGTAAAAATTAAGTTTTAGGTCAGTTACGATCACCACTTTATTTTAAGAATGTGAAATGTCAGAATAATAGTAGAGAGAATTATTTATTTCAGCTTGTATTTCTTTCATCACATTCCCAGTGGGTCAGAAGTTTACATACACTCAATTAGTATTTGGTAGCATTGCCTTTAAATTGTTTAACTTGGGTCAAACGTTTCGGGTAGCCTTCCACAAGCTTCCCACAATTATTTGGATGAATTTTGGCCCATTCCTCCTGACAGAGCTGGTGTAACTGAGTCAGGTTTGTAGGCCTCCTTGCTCGCACACACTTTTTCAGTTCTGCCCACAAATGTTCTGTAGGATTGAGGTCGGGGCTTTGTGATGGCCACTCCAATACCTTGACTTTTGTCCTTAAGCCATTTTGCCACAACTTTGGAAATATGCTTGGGGTCATTGTCCATTTGAAAGACCAATTTGCGACCAAGCTTTAACTTCCTGACTGATGTCTTGAGATTTTGCTTCAATATATCCACATCATTTTCCTACCTCATGATGCCATCTATTTGGTGAAGTGCACCAGTCCCTCCTGCAGCAAAGCACCCCCACAACATGATGCTGCCACCCAAATGCTTCACGGTTGGGATGATGTTCTTCAGCTTGCAAGCATCCCCCTTTTTCCTCCAAACATAACGATGGTCATTATGGCCAAGCAGTTCTATGTTTGTTTCATCAGACCAGAGTACATTTCTCCAAAAAGTACGATCTTTGTCCCCATGTGCTGTTGCAAACCGTAGTCTGGCTTTTTTATGGTGTTTTTGGAGCTGTGGCTTCTTCCTTGCTGAGCGGCCTTTCAGGTTATGTGGATATAGGACTCATTTTACTGTGGATATAGATACTTTTGTACCTGTTTCCTCCAGCATCTTCACAAGGTCCTTTGCTGTTGTTCTGGGACTGATTTGCACTATTTGCACCAAACTAAGTTCACCTCTAGGAGACAGAACACGTCTCCTTCCTGAGCGGTATGACGGCTGCGTGGTCCCATGGTGTTTATACTTGTGTACTATTGTTTGTACAGATAAACGTGGTACCTTCAGGCGTTTGGAAATTTTTCCCAAGGATGAACCAGACTTGTGGAGGTCTACAATTATTTTCTGTGGTCTTGGCTGATTTATTTAGATTTTCCCATGATGTCAAGCAAAGAGGCACTGAGTTCAAAGGTAGGCCTTGAAATACGTCCACAGGTACACCTCCAATTGACTCAAATTATGTCAATTAGCCTATCAGAAGCTTCTAAAGCCATGATATAATTTTCTGGAATTCTCCAAGCTGTTTAAAGGCACAGTCAACTTAGTGTATGTAAACTTCTGACCCACTGGAATTGTGATACAGTGAATTATAAGTGAAATAATCTGTCTGTAAACAATTGTTGGAAAAACTACTTGTGTCATGCACAAAGTAGATGTCCTAACCGATTTGCCGACACTATAGTTTTAACAAGAAATTTGGGAAGTTGTTGAAAAACGAGTTTTATATGACCCCAACCTAAGTGTATGTGTCACGTCCTGACCTTAGTTCCTTTTTTATGTCTCTGTTTTAGCTTGGTCAGGTCGTGAGTTGGGGTGGGCATTTGATGTTATTGTTCTTTGTGTTGTATTTCTGCTTTTGGCCTGGTATGGTTCCCAATCAGAGGCAGCTGTCAATCGTTGTCTCTGATTGAGAACCAAACTTAGGTAGCCTGTTTTCCCACTCTTGGTTGTGGGTGGATGTTTTCTGTTTAGTGTAAGGCACCTTGGTCCTCTCCTTCTTCCACCTACGACGATCGTTACAGTATGTAAACTTCCGACTTCAACTGTATATATATATATATATATATATATATATATATATATATATATATATATGAAACTGGGATAGAAGGATGAGATTAATGGTCCTCTTACTCACTTTTCTAATGTACATCAACAGTATTAATAGTATTTATCCATGGACATACTAACTGAAGTTGCATTTTTGCTCGTGCATGTTTCAGTAGCACAGAACAGGATGTAGACCAATCATACTGTGTTTGAAGGATTACAAAGACTACATAGCAATTATGGACCCTGCCATAACATTATTTTGGACAGCTTAAGTGGGTGAGATCTGGTTTTAATAACATAATTTCTATAGTGTGTAATGGCTAGGTTGTTAGAATCTTCTCCATTTCTCTTGATCAAGCAGCCTTTGCAAATTACCCTGAGTGCACTTTAATCTATGGCAAATTATCATGATAAATGTCACATTTACATCACCTTAGTATAGTCAAGTCCCAGAAGTCTAAAGAAATTTGGCTTAACACCGAAAACCCTCACAAATTTTACAGATGAACAATTGAAGCACCCTGTCGGGCTGTATCACTGCCTGGTACGGCAAATGCACCGCCCACAACCGCAAAGCTCGCCAGAGGGTGGTGCGGTCTGCCCAACGCTTTACCGGGGGCAAACTTCCCACCCTCCTGGGCACCTACAGCACCCGATGCCATAGGAAGGCCAAAAATATCATCAAGGCAATCAACCACCTGAGCCACTGCCTGTTCATCCCGCTATCAACCAGAAGGCGAGGTCAGTACAGGTGCATCAAAGCAGGGACAGAGAGACTGAAAAACCGCTTCTATCTCAAGGCCATCAGACTGCTAAACAGCCATCACTAGCACATCAGTGGTGTCTGCCTATAGACAAGGGGGGGGTGTGTGTATGTCTATCTTCAATGTTGTGTTCTCTTGCAGAGAGGATCCCACTGCCAATGCTGATGTCTCTGCTGCAGCAGCCCGTGGATAACCTGTTATGACACAGTGTAGCGCCTTCTGGTCCCTCAGGATGGGGTAGAGAATGCCCCCAAATCACCCCATGTTTTGGAGGGGAAAATACTAACTGACACCAGCTCATAGGAATGCCCACTGGAGGTAAACCCCTTCACTTCCTCCTGATCTCAGTCTGACCTCTGTGAGAGCTCTGCAAGGGAGCGGAGACACATGTATTGGAGATGGAGACAGATACAGACAGTCAGAGAGAGAGTGTGAAAGGACAAATATTAACTTGAACTATTGTTAATATAGGGAACATAATATGTCTCATAACATATGAGACAATTTGTGTCCTCTATTGGAAATAACATAATGATCAGCAAACATCTACCCTGTCTATTGAGACGCTAAATATATAAGCATACATTTCTTTGGCGACTATAGAGACTCATTTTTGTTTGGACTATTGCTGGTCTTTTGATTTGGCCAACTTTCCGTCTCTCTACTCCACTTTACAGGGATGTGAAAGATGCTGCCTGGGATCTGTGACCTTTGCCCTTTCCCAGCGTGACTGATTTCCTCTGGTGTTCAGAGTGGACTGAGGTTTTCTCGCATCATTTGAAATCAATGGTGTTGAAAGAGATGGCACCACGTCAGGCAAGATTCGGAGAGGCCTCAGCCATCAAACCGCTCTATAGGAGCTCATGTTATGACAACTCTTCCTTGGGCTTGGGGTAGATGTTCAAATTAATTTACATTTCATTTAAATGGTTTACAGTGCAGTCAACATTTGCATTTTCCTGTGTTTTCTATATGTTTACACACTATGAAGTTGGAATAACACTGTGAAATTGTTAAAAAAAAGATATTAAAAAAAGGGGATGCCCTTTAGTGCCCTTTTAGTGTAGTTGCTGTTTGAAAGGACTACCTGAAATTTCAGCCTGTTTTGGTGGGATGGAATTTTGGCCTGCCTGGTGTTTTGGCCTGCCTGGTGACATCACCAGGCTGTAAATTAGCTAAGAGACTGATAAGAGAGTTCAAAACATCTCTGCCAATATCAGCTTGTTTTTAGGTTTCACCTCCCCACTCAGACCACTCCCAGACAGGCATAGCTAAATTCTTGCATGAGAAATTGCTCTCGCTAAGAAGCTATTTTTTAAAATCTTTTTGACCATTTAGATCGATAACAATTACAGTAAGGTACTTCATTGTTACCCAGAAAGGATTTGATATTGATATAGAAAACACCGCCTTGGGCCTTTAACGTCTCAACAATTTTGAAGTGGAAAATGAAATCGGAAGGGGCCAAAGCAGAGAGTCTGCATATATATTCTGTAATAACCTGACTGATTTTATTTCTGTTTTCTTCAGGTTGAGGAACATAATGGTGGTATTGACTGCATGTTGTGTTTTTTTCTTTCAATATGCAGTCCTGCATGTGTTCTTTTACATTCTGTCCCGTCCCTGTATCTGGTTCAGGTTCTCAATCAGCCTGTCAGATTTCTCTCTCACCCCACCTCTCTGGACATCTCTCACAAATGCATTGTTTCTGTTACCCTTTGACTAGTGATTGGTTTCGGATGAACAGAGCTAGATCGGGCGCACAGTCTGCAGGTAAAGAAGTAGACTGGAACACAGGTGGAGGTCTCTCTGGAAGTGAGAGAGAATGATTGAGAGTCAGGACAGCGTTTGTCTTCTCTTCCATAAAAGGGAATCGGGTGTTCCCCGCCACCTAGCAACCATCATCTCTCTGTGGGTGTCGCAAGAACACGCTGCCCTTGTAGTGACAAGGCCCTGTGGAACTGCTGAGAGATGAAGTGTCCCTCCACTGATCACTGGTGTGAGACGGAGGCGTTTCTCTGATTCCTATGAAAGAAACGCAGCAGCAATCTGCCCACGCACTATCACAGCCCCACACAGCAGCTGTCATCACCCAATCCAATTGGTAAAGCCAAATCGGACCTCTGTTTCATGTGATAATAAGCACAGGGTTGAACGGGAACAGAACAGCCAAGGATTTGATTCCTGCAGAAAGGAGAGATGAGGGAGTGCGTGATCTCTCATGCATGATCACTATGATGTTTATCTTTGTTGCTGTTACCCTGGGTATTTATAGATTACTGACAGATGGATTTTAAATGTCTTAAAATATCTAATAAATTCAACCAAATACAAATAATGTGGTGGACTCCACCCATGTGCCTGTTCAGCTTCACTGTCGATATGAGCACGCAGGTTACTGAGACAGATGTCCTGGGGAACAAGGCACAGCCCATCTGAACCACCCATGTGCCTGTTCAGCTTCACTGTCGATATGAGCACGCAGGTTACTGAGACAGATGTCCTGGGGAACAAGGCACAGCCCATCTGAACCACCCATGTGCCTGTTCAGCTTCACTGTCGATATGAGCACGCAGGTTACTGAGACAGATGTCCTGGGGAACAAGGCACAGCCCATCTGAACCACCCATTTGCCTGTTCAGCTTCACTGTCAATATGAGCACGCAGGTTACTGACACAGATGTCCTGGGGGACAAGGCACAGCCCATCTGAACCAGACACTGGGGCTGGCACTGAACAGGACTACTGGATTTTTGTGTTTCTTTGGGTTTACATGTGAGTGTGGATACTGTAAGTATGAAAGGCTGCACATGTATTGTTAACCGTACGCATAGTGTGTGGACGTTAAACATATCTGTTATACCTGTTATACCTGTTGTACCTGTTATATCTGATATCTGTTATACCTGTTATACCTGTTATACCTGATATATCTGTTATACCTGTTATACCTGTTATATCTGATATACCTGTTATACCTGTTATATCTGTTATACCTGTTATATCTGATATACCTGCTATACCTGTTATACCTGATATACCTGTCATACCTGTTATATCTGATATATCTGTTATACCTGTTATACCTGTTATACCTGATATATCTGTTATACCTGTTATACCTGTTATATCTGATATACCTGTTATACCTGTTATATCTGTTATACCTGTTATATCTGATATACCTGTTATACCTGTTATACCTGTTATACCTGTTATACCTGTTATATCTGATATACCTGTTATACCTGTTATACCTGTTATATCTGATATACCTGTTATACCTGATATACCTGTTATATCTGATATACCTGTTATATCTGATATACCTGTTATATCTGATATACAGTGCCTTGCGAAAGTATTCGGCCCCCTTGAATTTTGCGACCTTTCAGGCTTCAAACATAAAGATATAAAACTGTATTTTTTTGTGAAGAATCAACAACAAGTGGGACACAATCATGAAGTGGAACGACATTTATTGGATATTTCAAACTTTTTTAACAAATCAAAAACTGAAAAATTGGGCGTGCAAAATTATTCAGCCCCTTTACCTTCAGTGCAGCAAACTCTCTCCAGAAGTTCAGTGAGGATCTCTGAATGATCCAATGTTGACCTAAATGACTAATGATGATAAATACAATCCACCTGTGTGTAATCAAGTCTCCGTATAAATGCACCTGCACTGTGATAGTCTCAGAGGTCCGTTAAAAGTGCAGAGAGCATCATGAAGAACAAGGAACACACCAGGCAGGTCCGAGATACTGTTGTGAAGAAGTTTAAAGCCGGATTTGGATACAAAATATTTCCCAAGCTTTAAACATCCCAAGGAGCACTGTGCAAGCGATAATATTGAAATGGAAGGAGTATCAGACCACTGCAAATCTACCAAGACCTGGCCGTCCCTCTAAACTTTCAGCTCATACAAGGAGAAGACTGATCAGAGATGCAGCCAAGAGGCCCATGACCACTCTGGATGAACTGCAGAGATCTACAGCTGAGGTGGGAGACTCTGTCCATAGGACAACAATCAGTCGTATATTGCACAAATCTGGCCTTTATGGAAGAGTGGCAAGAAGAAAGCCATTTCTTAAAGATATCCATAAAAAGTGTTTAAAGTTTGCCACAAGCCACCTGGGAGACACACAAAACATGTGGAAGAAGGTGCTCTGGTCAGATGAAACCAAAATTGAACTTTTTGGCAACAATGCAAAACGTTATGTTTGGCGTAAAAGCAACACAGCTCATCACCCTGAACACACCATCCCCACTGTCAAACATGGTGGTGGCAGCATCATGGTTTGGGCCTGCTTTTCTTCAGCAGGGACAGGGAAGATGGTTAAAATTGATGGGAAGATGGATGGAGCCAAATACAGGACCATTCTGGAAGAAAACCTGATGGAGTCTGCAAAAGACCTGAGACTGGGACGGAGATTTGTCTTCCAACAAGACAATGATCCAAAACATAAAGCAAAATCTACAATGGAATGGTTCAAAAATAAACATATCCAGGTGTTAGAATGGCCAAGTCAAAGTCCAGACCTGAATCCAATCGAGAATCTGTGGAAAGAACTGAAAACTGCTGTTCACAAATGCTCTCCATCCAACCTCACTGAGCTCGAGCTGTTTTGCAAGGAGGAATGGGAAAAAAATTCAGTCTCTCGATGTGCAAAACTGATAGAGACATACCCCAAGCGACTTACAGCTGTAATCGCAGCAAAAGGTGGCGCTACAAAGTATTAACTTAAGGGGGCTGAATAATTTTGCACGCCCAATTTTTCAGTTTTTGATTTGTTAAAAAAGTTTGAAATATCCAATAAATGTCGTTCCACTTCATGACTGTGTCCCACTTGTTGTTGATTCTTCACAAAAAAATACAGTTTTATATCTTTATGTTTGAAGCCTGAAATGTGGCAAAAGGTCGCAAAGTTCAAGGGGGCCGAATACTTTCGCAAGGCACTGTACCTGTTATATCTGATATACCTGATATACCTGTTATATCTGTTATACCTGATATACCTGTTATACCTGATATACCTGTTATATCTGATATACCTGTTATATCTGATATACCTGGTATACCTGATATACCTGGTATACCTGATATACCTGTTATACCTGTTATCTGATATACCTGTTACATCTGTTATACCTGTTATATCTGATATACCTGTTTACTTATGTAGGTGAATTAGTGTTTATGAGTGAATCCTGTATCTTCTCAGGTCATTGTTTCTGAATGTATTAATTTCTCTCTGTGGGTATCGGAAAATCAATACAACACAGCAGTTTTACATAATATTGGCATTATAATTGGATGGAAGCATTATAATTTTGATGCACAGTATGGGCTAATACAGTGTGTGTGTGTGTGTGTGTGTGTGTGTGTGTGTGTGTGTGTGTGTGTGTGTGTGTACGTATTTATTTAATCAGCTGCTGTCTCTGTGTAGGCTGTTCTGGAAGGAGACAACAGCTGAGTACTTCCTCATCCAATCTCCAGTCCACACAGCCTCACCCACCTGGTACACACTACTGATGGGGCACATAGGAGGTACAGGAACTGTTATAGCTAACGGTTGTATCTAACAGTTGTAGCTAACTGCTGGGGTGACAGGTATCCTAGTGGTTTGAGCGTTGTGCCAGTAACCAAAAGGTTGCCGAGTCAAATCCCAGAGCTGACAATGTAAAGATCTGTCATTCTGCACCTGAACATGGCAGTTAACCCACTGTTCCCTGGTAGGCCATCATTGTAAATAAGAATTTGTTCTTAACTGACTTGCCTAGTTACATAAAGACGCTATCCGAAGCGGTGCAGCCAGCGGGTTTCTCCACGCATCGCGCCGACAGAAACAAACATCTTTCTGGTAAGAAGAGGGGCGGGGGCGTATGCCTCATGGCCAACGTGACATGGTGTGATGAAAGAAACATACAGGAACTCAAATCCTTCTGTTCACCTGATTTAGAATTCCTCACAATCAAATGTAGACCGCATTATCTACCAAGAGAATTCTCTTCGATTATAATCACAGCCGTATATATCCCCCCAAGCAGACACATTGATGGCTCTGAACGAACTTTATTTAACTCTCTGCAAACTGGAAACAATTTATCCGGAGGCTGCATTCATTGTAGCTGGGGATTTTAACAAGGCTAATCTGAAAACAAGACTCCCTAAATTTTATCAGCATATCGATTGCGCAACCAGGGGTGGAAAGACCCTGGATCATTGTTACTCTAACTTCCGCGACGCATATAAGGCCCTGCCCCGCCCCCTTTCGGAAAAGCTGACCACGACTCCATTTTGTTGATCCCTGCCTACAGACAGAAACTAAGACAAGAGGCTCCCACGCTGAGGTCTGTCCAACGCTGGTCCGACCAAGCTGACTCCACACTCCAAGACTGCTTCCATCACGTGGACTGGGAGATGTTTCGTATTGCGTCAGACAACAACATTGACGAATACGCTGATTCGGTGTGCGAGTTCATTAGAACGTGCGTTGAAGATGTCGTTCCCATAGCAACGATTAAAACATTCCCTAACCAGAAACCGTGGCTTGATGGCAGCATTCGTGTGAAACTGAAGGCGCGAACCACTGCTTTTAATCAGGGCAAGGTGTCTGGTAACATGACTGAATAAAAACAGTGCAGCTATTCCCTCCGCAAGGCTATCAAACAAGCTAAGCGCCAGTACAGAGACAAAGTAGAATCTCAATTCAAGGCTCTGACACAAGAGGCATGTGGCAGGGTCTACAGTCAATCACGGACTACAGGAAGAAACCCAGCCCAGTCACGGACCAGGATGTCTTGCTCCCAGGCAGACTAAATAACTTTTTGCCCGCTTTGAGGACAATACAGTGCCACTGACACGGCCTGCAACGAAAACATGTGGTCTCTCCTTCACTGCAGCTGAAGTGAGTAAGACATTTAAACGTGTTAACCCTCGCAAGGCTGCAGGCCCAGACGGCATCCCCAGCCGCGCCCTCAGAGCATGCGCAGACCAGCTGGCCGGTGTGTTTACGGACATATTCAATCAATCCCTATACCAGTCTGCTGTTCCCACATGCTTCAAGAGGGCCACCATTGTTCCTGTTCCCAAGAAAGCTAAGGTAACTGAGCTAAACGACTACCGCCCCGTAGCACTCACATCCGTGATCATGAAGTGCTTTGAGAGACTAGTCAAGGACCATATCACCTCCACCCTACCTGACACCCTAGACCCACTCCAATTTGCTTACCGCCCAAATAGGTCCACAGACGATGCAATCTCAACCACACTGCACACTGCCCTAACCCATCTGGACAAGAGGAATACCTATGTGAGAATGCTGTTCATCGACTACAGCTCGGCATTCAACACCATAGTACCCCGCTCGTCATCAAGCTCGAGACCCTGTGTCTCGACCCCGCCCTGTGCAACTGGGTACTGGACTTCCTGACGGGCCGCCCCCAGGTGGTGAGGGTAGGCAACAACATCTCCTCCCCGCTGATCCTCAACACTGGGGCCCCACAAGGGTGCGTTCTGAGCCCTCTCCTGTACTCCCTGTTCACCCACGACTGCGTGGCCACGCACGCCTCCAACTCAATCATCAAGTTTGCGGACGACACAACAGTGGTAGGCTTGATTACCAACAACGACGAGACGGCCTACAGGGAGGAGGTGAGGGCCCTCGGAGTGTGGTGTCAGGAAAATAACCTCACACTCAACGTCAACAAAACTAAGGAGATGATTGTGGACTTCAGGAAACAGCAGAGGGAACACCCCCATCCACATCGATGGAACAGTAGTGGAGAGGGTAGCAAGTTTTAAGTTCCTCGGCATACACATCACAGACAAACTGAATTGGTCCACTCACATAGACAGCATCGTGAGGAAGGCGCAGCAGCGCCTCTTCAACCTCAGGAGGCTGAAGAAATTCGGCTTGTCACCAAAAGCACTCACAAACTTCTACAGATGCACAATCGAGAGCATCCTGGCGGGCTGTATCACCGCCTGGTATGGCAACTGCACCGCCCTCAACCGTAAGGCTCTCCAGAGGGTAGTGAGGTCTGCACAACGCATCACCGGGGGCAAACTACCTGCCCTCCAGGACACCTACACCACCCGATGCTACAGGAAGGCCATAAAGATCATCAAGGACATCAACCACCCGAGCCACTGCCTGTTCACCCCGCTGTCATCCAGAAGGCGAGGTCAGTACAGGTGCATCAAAGCTGGGACCGAGAGACTGAAAAACAGCTTCTATCTCAAGGCCATCAGACTGTTAAACAGCCACCACTAACATTGAGTGGCTACTGCCAACACACTGTCAATGACACTGACTCTACTCCAGCCACTTTAACAATGGGAATTGATGGGAAATGATGTAAATATATCACTAGCCACTTTAAACAATGCTACCTTATATAATGTTACATCCTTATGTAATACATGTATCACTAGCCACTTTAACTATGCCACTTGGTTTACATACTCATCTCATATGTATATACTGTACTCGATATCATCTACTGTATCTTGCCTATGCTGCTCTGTACCATCACTCATTCATATATCCTTATGTACATATTCTTTATCCCCTTACACTGTGTATAAGACAGTAGTTTTTTGGAATAGTTAGTTAGATTACTTGTCGGTTATTACTGCATTGTCGGAACTAGAAGCACAAGCATTTCGCTACACTCGCATTAACATCTGCTAACCATGTGTATGTGACAAATAAAATTCGATTTGATTTGATAAAGGTTACATTTAAAATAAAATAAAATGTCCCTTTTAGTTGACAATGCTCTATGCAAATGCTGAATGCAAATTATGTATGCAAATGTAACTTTTCAGTGGTAAAACTGTTCAGAGCATTTTGAGAGGGCACGTGAGTCTGCAAGGCAGAGGTCCTGGGTCTCGTGTGAGCTGGAGCGGGAGGAAGTGGTCGGGCTAAACAAGCCTTGTGACGTCTGCCATACACATAGGTGTCCTTCTTTCCCCATGATCAAGCCTACGGTTTAACAGACAATACAAAAAGACTGATCCCCACTGCCAGGGTATTTATTACCATCTAGTGTCTTAGTGTGTTGTCTACACTCTTTGAAAAAAGGTCTAAAACCTAAAAGGGTTCGTCCACTAACAATTTTAAGAACCCTTTTTGGTTCCAGGTAGAACTCTTTTGGGTTCCATTTACAACCCTTTCCACAGAAGGTTCTAGATGGAACCCAAAAGGGTTCCACCTGGAACCAAAAAGGGTTCCTCGTGGAACCAAAAACGGTTCTCCTATGGGAACAGTCAAAAAATCCTTTTGGAACCCTCTTTTTCTAAGAGTGTATAGCTTGTAATATGTCCAGCGTATGTCTGTCATGTATTGTAACTGTGTAGCCAGAGGATGGCAGGCCATCCTTTTGGAGCCTGGTTCCTCTCTAGGTTTTCTCCTAGGTTCCTGCCTTCTTGGGAGTTTTTCCTGGCCCCTGTGCTCCTGCGCCCAGCATTACTTGCTCTTTGGGGTTTTATGCTGGGTTTCTGCATAGACATTTTGTGACAACTGTTGATGTAAGAAGGACTTTATAAAATACATTTGATTAGTTGTTTGTCAGATGCAGTGGTGGTAACTACTTCAGGAAAAAAACTTGAAAGTAGATTTTTGGTGTATCTGTACTTTACTTCACTATTTATGTTTTTGACAACTTTTACTTTTACTTTAATTTCACTACATTACTAAATAAAATGATGTACTTTTTTACTTCATATGCTTTCCCTGACACCCAAAAGTACTCATTACATTTCAATGCTTAGCAGGACAGGAAAATGGTCTAATTAACACACTTATCAAGAGAACATCCCTGGTCATCCCTACAGCCTCTGATCTGGTGGACTCCCTAAACAGAGAACATCCCTGGTCATCCCTACTGCCTCTGATCTGGTGGACTCCCTAAACAGAGAACATCCCTGGTCATCCCTACTGCCTCTGATCTGGTGGACTCACTAAACAGAGAACATCCCTGGTCATCCCTACTGCCTCTGATCTGGTGGACTCCCTAAACAGAGAACATCCCTGGTCATCCCTACTGCCTCTGATCTGGAGGACTCACTCAACAGAGAACATCCGTGGTCATCCCTACTGCATCTGATCTGGTGGACTCACTAAACACAAACTTAGTTTCTAAAGTGTTGGAGAGTGCCCCTGGCTATCAGTAAGTAAAAAACAAAACAAGAAAATGGAGCCCTCTGGTTTGCTTAATATAAGGAATTTGAAATGATTTATACTTTTGATACTTAAGTATATTTTAGCAATTACATTTACTTTTGATACTTAAATATATTTAAAACCAAATACTTTTAGACTTTTACTCGAGTAGGATTTTACTGGGTCACTTTCACTTTTACTTGAGTCATTTTCAATTAAGATATATTTACTTTTATTCAAGATTGACGGTTAGGTACTTTTTCCACCACTGGTTATTCCTATTATAACTAAATCCCAATGTCAGTGAAATGTGTGTGTAATTGGACAAATCTTCCACTAGAGAGCAGTCCCAGATTATTGAGAGGATGCTGGTTGAGTTGAACTTCATCTGCCAGAAGCCTTCACTTTAATATGATGAGCAGTACCAAAGACATTTATAGCTAAACCAAAAAAATATGACAGCTTGTCATTTTCAAATGGGAACAAAAGAGTGATAGTGGGCAGAGCCAAGCAAGGAGGGGGGCAGAGCCAAGCACGCGCTAGCGATATCCTACTGTTGCGTTCTAGTATACATCAGCATTTTTCCATTTGGGAAAAATAACATTAAAAAAACAACTAACATATTGTAATTTTGGGAACAGAAACTGTATTGAGATCAAATTTTTAATTCATGAGAAGATTTGCAGAATATCAGCTAAAAATCCATCTCGGTCCATCTTCTTCCATCTTCTCCCACTGTCCGCTAGTGGGCTTCCTCTCACTACCATATTTGGTAGTGAGTGGAAACGCCAACCGGAGGCTTCACATTTATACATCTGGGGAAATATTTGTCTCATTGTTTTATCTGTGGCAGTACTTTCCTACAAAATTGCATTTTGGTCGTTTCCGCTAAGAGTTATAAAACGTCATTGTTTTATTTGTGACAATCTGTATTATTCTTTGAGTTTGTCATTAGAAGTGGCACATTAATTGAATCCTTCAGTGCCCATTTGGTATGCAGGCCCACAGGTTTAACACATTAAACACTGTCTCATTGCAGCCAAACACAATCAGTAGGAAAACAAGGTGCTCTAGATTTCACAACGGTTAATTTTCCCTTTTCATGGCCATGCAACAATCACCTGGACTCCTCTCTCAGGTGTTTTTCTAGCAGGTTGATGTTTATTGTCATGAGTCTTGCCCTTGAGGCAGAAATGAAACCCTGAAACCCTACCTCTTCAAAGAGTATCTTAAATAATCCCACAGCATCTCCCTCCCATCCCCTTCTCACCCCAAAAATAAAAAGTAATGCCTTTTGTGAACTAACACACTTTAGACATTTTTTAAAAACAAATTTATGAAAACAAAAATTTGGTTTTTGGTCTTAATTTAAGATTAGGGTTAGGCATAAGGTAAGCAGTGTGGTTAGGGTTATGGTTATTTAGGGTTAGGCATTAGAGTTAGCAGGGTAGTTAAGGTTATGGCTATTGAAGGTTAGGATTAGACATTAGGGTCAGCAGTGTGGTTAGGGTTAAGGTTATTTAGGGTTAGGATTAGGCATTAAGGTTAGCAGTGTGGTTAAGGTTATGTTATTTAAGGTTAGGATTAGGCATTAGAGTTAGCAGGGTAGTTAAGGTTATGTTATTTAAGGTTGGGGTTAGGCATTAGGGTCAGCAGTGCGGTTAAGATTAAGATTAGTGTTAGGTTTAAAATCTGATGTTATGCTATTGTGGCTGTGCCAGCTAGTGACCACTTTGCAGAGCTGCCTCCAGTACATGACTCATGCCAATAAATGCCAACCTACTTTTACTCCCAGAGTACAGCTCTGTGAAATTACAGCCTCAAAACCTACAATTTAACATCCCTCTGAACCTGGAACAGGGAGGGAGAGGGAAAGCCAGAGGGGGGCATCCATAATTTATTAACTTCTGCCACTGACTACATGGAAGTGTGGAATTCCGACCAGGAAAGCCCTGAGCCCCAGAATCCTAAAAACACTCTGAAAAATAATACATTGTACGGTCCAATGGATTATGAATGGAGTTTGTCTCCTTCGGAGGAGAGTTATACATGTTGCACCAGAAGAGAATCTTGACCCTCACAAGAAAATGTTAAACAGTGAAGTTCCAAAGGTACTGGTACCGTGACATAGTCTTTTATTGGGTGGGGGGGTGTTTTGGTTCTGTACTACAGCATTTTGGATATTGAAATGACACAATGACAATGAGGTTAAAGTTTTAATTTGAGGGTATTTTCATCCATGTCGGGTGAACCGTTTAGAGATTATAGCACTTTTTGTCCGTCGTCCTCCCCTTTAGGGGACCAAAAGTATTTGTGTATTAAAGAAGTAAAAAGATATGTATTTAGTGCCATATCCATAGCACACAATAACTGCATCAAGCTTATGAATATGTTTCTGAACACTTCTACATTAATTCAGGATTATCCATACTCATGGTAGCATCCACATTAATGTAGAAGTGTTTAGAAACATATTCTATTCTTATTTACAATAAAAGTGACTCCAAAATGACACAATACATTATTTACCATTAATTTATATTGGGCACAAAATAACCTGAAACGGTTTCCTCCTGGGAAGGAGAGGACCAAAATGCAGCGTGGTTATAATTCATGGTTCTTTAATAATGAAACCATACATGAATAAACTACAAAACAAGAACCGTGAAAACCTGAAACAGTCCCTTGTGGTACAAACATGGACACAGGAGACAACCACCCACCAAACCAAACCCAACACAAAACAGGCTACCTAAATATGGTTCCCAATCAGAGACAATGACTAACACCTGCCTCTGATTGAGAACCATATCAGGCCCAAACACAGAAACAGACAAACTAGACATCCAACATAGAATGCCCACTCAGATCACACCCTGACCAAACAAAACATAGAAACATACAAAGCAAACTATGGTCAGGGTGTGACAATTGACTGGGTCCAGTTCACTAATAATCACTACATTCATACAGTTTATTGACTGGGTCCAGCTCACTAATAATCACTACATTCATATAGTTTATTGACTGGGTCCAGTTCACTAATAATCACTACATTCATATAGTTTATTGACTGGGTCCAGTTCACTAATAATCACTACATTCATACAGTTTATTGACTGGGTCCAGTTCACTAATAATCACTACATTCATACAGTTTATTGACTGGGTCCAGCTCACTAATAATCACTACATTCATACAGTTTATTGACTGGGTCCAGTTCACTAATAATCACTACATTCATACAGTTTATTGACTGGGCCCAGTTCACTAATAATCACTGAAAAGAACTCTAGACAGTCAGGGAGCATCGAAAATGTTAAAAACGATGAACAGAGAAGTTTTTTTAGCACATTTTGACGACGAGGAAATATAAAACATTTTCAGTACGGCCCTCCGGAACTCGTTGAAGACTGAATGAGGCCCTCCGGAACTCGTTGAAGACTGAATGAGGCCCTCCGGACCTCGTTGAAGACTGAATGAGGCCCTCCGGATCTCGTTGAAGACTGAATGAGGCCCTCCGGAACTCGTTGAAGACTGAATGAGGCCCTCCGGAACTCGTTGAAGACTGAATGAGGCCCTCCCGAACTCGTTGAAGACTGAAAGAGGCCCTCAGGAACTCGTTGAAGACTGAATGAGGCCCTCCGGAACTCGTTGAAGACTGAATGAGGAAGCCAGCTGCACCGATGTGTCGTGCACCTGGCGACCCTGGTTAGCGTGCGCTGCACCCGGTCCGCCAGAGGAGTCGCTGGTGCGTGATGAGACAAGGATATCCCTACCGGCCAAACCCTCCCTAACCCGGATGACACTCGGCCAATTGTGTGTCGCCCCACAGTCTTCACAATGGCTGTAGACTACATCACAGTCTTTACAATGGCTGTAGACTGGATCACAGTCTTCACAATGGCTGTAGACTGGATCAGCGTCTTCACAATGGCTGTATACTAGATCACTCTGTTTGTTGAGAGTAGTGAGACTAGATCACTCTGTTTGTTGAGAGTAGTGAGACTAGATCACTCTGTTTGTTGAGAGTAGTGAGACTAGATCACTCTGTTTGTTGAGAGTAGTGAGACTGGAGAGGTGGCAGAAAGCCTTCCTTAATTTTCTCAAAGACCTGTTAGAAATTCGTTTTGGAACACAGCCAGTCTCTGTTCCAGTCAGACCTGGTTCACCTCTCTCTGTTCCAGTCAGACCCGGTTCACCTGTCTCTGTTCCAGTCAGACCTGGTTCACCTGTCTCTGTTCCAGTCAGACCTGGTTCACCTGTCTCTGTTCCAGTCAGACCCGGTTCACCTGTCTCTGTTCCAGTCAGACCCGGTTCACCTGCCTCTGTTCCAGTCAGACCCGGTTCACCTGCCTCTGTTCCAGTCAGACCCGGTTCACCTGCCTCTGTTCCAGTCAGACCCGGTTCACCTGCCTCTGTTCCAGTCAGACCCGGTTCACCTGCCTCTGTTCCAGTCAGACCCGGTTCACCTGCCTCTGTTCCAGTCAGACCTGGTTCACCTCTCTCTGTTCCAGTCAGGGGCCCTCTGACAGACACCCGGTTCACCTCTCTCTGTTCCAATCAGGGATTCCCAGACCTCCCTGTTTCATCCGGTCCCTGTGTGTTTGTTCAGCATTTTGACTGGAGGTGTTTATGCTGGTTTGTGTCTGGGCCAGTGAGGCTCTTCACTCTGTGCGACATTTGGGTCAAATGTTTGATTTCTTTCACTTGTATTTTGCTGGTTTCATTTCCTTTTAACCTTATAGGGCCATGAGGCTTTCCCACAACTCAAAACAGAACAACGTCATATCAGAATGTTTGATAAGAGACTGTCTCTGTGTGACCCAACAGGTACGTTCAGATGCCCGGTCCTTTCTGCTTCGAACCCAGTAACCGTTATGTTGTGTCCATCAGACTCCAGCGCCACGGAGTGTCCCAGAGACACCTGACTGCTTTCATCCTTGTAGACTCAGTGAGTCAATCAACTTATTAAACCTGTCAGGGCTCTGGTGTGACTCTACTTGAGAGGGAGTTGAGTTGAAACAGAAAGGAAAAAATACATCAAAAATTATATTTTTCAACTGGGCAAGTCAGTTAAGAACAAATTCTTATTTACTATGACGACCTACACCGGCCAAACCTGGACGACGCTGGGCCAATTGTGTGCCGCCTTATGGGACTCCCAATCACAGCCGGTTGTGATACAGCCTGGAATCGAACCAGGGTGTCTGACACCTCTAGCCCTGAGATGCAGTGCCTTAGACCACTGTGCCACTCTCAGCAGCAATGTGATAATAACTGTTGACCAGATACCACCACCTAGTGGTCTGAAACAAAAGTGGATTTAGGTACCAAATTCACTTTACATTTGAATTCTTTTCACCTCTCACTCACGTTGTTTTACTCCCTCCATTCCTCCTTCCCAGCTGGTGCTGACCCCCAAGTACCCGGAGCTGCCAGGTTTCCAGGGTCACGACCCGGCGGCAGAGGAGCGTCGTGATGAGATGGTACGTTACATGTGCCTGGAAGTCCTTCTTGGCCACGCCAACGCCACTGCTGACAGAGATGTGCACCAAGCTCATCTGCAGTATCTCTGCCATCCTGCACGACGGAGCAATGCGTGAGTCTACCATACATCATTCACTAGGGGATCAAAGGTCAAAGGTCAAAGCCCCCATTTAATGCCTTGTTTTCGAAAACTGGGTGTGAAATGCTTCCGGGTTCCTGTTTGAATCATTTTACTTACCAATAAACTCTAGCAAGCTGCAGTATGATCAGTAATGGGCGGTATGAGTTGGACCCCCAGGGGTCTCTCAGTGCTGAGTGTGTGGGTCGGAGGTCAGTGCCGCTGTAAACCTAACGTGATTGGACGACGGTGTGACCAGTTTGCACCTGACACGTATGGCCTCAGACCATATGGATGCACTGATGAGTGGCACTGGCATCTTTCAGCCAGTCATCACATCTTTATTGAATTGACATTATAGAGCAGGTGTGTCATACACTGCGTGACCTCACAAACCACATCCTAAATACAATCTCCCCTGCTCTCTCTCTCTTTCTACCTTCCTGCTTTTATGTCTCTCTCTTCCTCCTCCTCCTCCTCCCTGCCCAGCCTGTGACTGTGACTGCCACTCCGAGGGCTCTCTGGGAGACCAGTGTGACGCGGTGACGGGGCAGTGCCCGTGCAGACAGGGGGCCAGCGGGCACGAGTGCTCAGACTGCCAGCCTGGCCAGTGGGGCTTCCCCGGCTGCAGGACATGCCAGTGTAACGGGCACGCTGATGGCTGCAACCCACAGACAGGGGAGTGCCAGGCCTGCAGGGACTACACTGATGGACAGCTCTGTGGAAGGTGGGCAGGGGGATAACCAGTGATTGGTAAATGGTGTGGGTGGCGGGGTTTTGGTGTTGTTGGATCAGGTAGTGATCGGTAATTATCCCAGTAGATAATACTGTGATCGGTAATAGTCCCAGTAGATAATACTGTGATCGGTAATAGTCCCGGTAGATAATACTGTGATCGGTAATAGTCCCGGTAGATAATACTGTGATCGGTAATAGTCCCGGTAGATAATACTGTGATCGGTAATAGTCCCAGTAGATAATACTGTGATCGGTAATAGTCCCAGTAGATAATACTGTGATCGGTAATAGTCCCGGTAGATAATACTGTGATCGGTAATAGTCCCAGTAGATAATACTGTGATCGGTAATAGTCCCAGTAGATAATACTGTGATCGGTACAGTAATGAAAGAGATGGAATATGTTCTCTCTCTCCCTGCCCAGGTGTGTAAATGGGTTCTATGGAAACCCAGTGCTGGGGTCCGGGGATCATTGTCGACATTGTCCCTGTCCTGGTAACGCAGAAAGCAGACGCTCCAACGGACACTCCTGTCACGCTGACAGCTCATCCAATCAAATCCTCTGCAACTGCACACATGGCTACATAGGTATAGTCCCAATGATACAATTTAGCTCACTAAAAAGGAAATCCTTGCTACACTTATTGGCATTTAACTTCTCAGCTTAAGCCTGACCGCTTTCGCTCTCTTTACCCCACCCTAGGGCCTCGCTGTGATCGGTGCGCCCCTGGTTACTATGGCAACCCCAAGCATCCAGGTGGGCAGTGCCACCCGTGCCAGTGCAGTGGCAACATCGACGCCCACGACCCCGAGTCCGTGATCGGCCGATGCCCGAGCTGCCTATACAACACGGATGGACGCTCCTGCTCTGACTGTAAACATGGTTACTATGGCAACGCCCTGTCCCAGGACTGCAGGCGTGAGTTTCTACATCGTGACGGCTGGTTGGAATCTCTAATTCTTACAGGAAGGCCATAAAGATCATCAAGGACATCAACCACCCGAGCCGCTGCCTGTTCACCCCGCTATCATCCAGAAGGCGAGGTCAGTACAGGTGCATCAAAGCTGGGACCGAGAGACTGAAAAACAGCTTCTATCTCAACGCCATCAGACTGTTAAACAGCCACCACTAACATTGAGTGGATGCTGCCAACACACTGACTCAACTCCAGCCACTTTAATAATGGGAATTGATGGGAAATGATGTAAAATATATCACTAGCCACTTTAAACAATGCTACCTAATATAATGTTTACACATACCCTACATTATTCATCTCATATGTATATGTATATACTGTACTCTATATCATCTACTGCATCTTTATGTAATACATGTATCACTAGCCACTTTAACTATGCCACTTTGTTTACATACTTATCTCATATGTATATACTGTACTCGATACCATCTACTGTATCTTTATGTAATACATGTATCACTAGCCACTTTAACTATGCCACTTTGTTTACATACTTATCTCATATGTATATACTGTACTCGATACCATCTACTGTATCTTGCCTATGCCGCTCTGTACCATCACTCATTCATAAATCTTTATGTACATATTCTTTATCCCCTTACACTGTATATAAGACAGTAGTTTTGGAATTGTTAGTTAGATTACTTGTTGGTTATTACGGCATTGTCGGAACTAGAAGCACAAGCATTTCGCTACACTCGCATTAACATCTACTAACCATGTGTATGTGACAAATAAATTTTGATTTGATTTAATGAGTTCTGTCTCTGGTGATGCCCACTGGAGACAAACTATTGGCATTTTGTGATGATATGTGTGACGTTGGACATTGGCTCAATTATATAGCGTGACTGTCTAAGGCACTGCATCTCAGCGCCAGAGGCATCACTACAGTCCCTGGTTCGAATCCAAGCTGTATCACATCCGGCTGTGATTGGTAGTCCCATAGAGCGACGCACAATTTGCCAAGCGTCGTCCGGGTTTGGCCGTAGTAGGCCATCATTGGAAATAAGAATGTGTTCTTAACGGACTTGCCTAGTTAAATAAAGGTTACATTTTTAAAAGAAATGCAAATTACATTCTTGTCTATCTCTGCTGTGTGTGTGGGTGTGTGCTGGATCACGTTGTTATTCCATCTGTAGGTTGCACATGTGTAACAGCAGGTACACAACAGTCCTCATGCAGCGATGGCCATTGCCACTGTGACAGACAGACAGGAGCGTGCCCGTGTCGGGACAACGTGGTCGGGTACAACTGTGACCAGTGTGCCCCCGACCACTGGAACTATGGCACGGACAGAAGGTGTGAGCAGTGTGGCTGCCACCCTCAGCACGCCAGGGGATCCCACTGCAACATGGTAGGCCTCATAGTTGTGAAAGGCTTTTGTTCAGTGTACTTTACCTCCATTGTGTTTTAACTACAGTGTGTTTTAACTACAGTATGTGTTAACTACAGTATGTGTTAACTACAGTATGTGTTAACTACAGTATGTGTTAACTACAGTATGTGTTAACTACAGTATGTGTTAACTCATCAGTTTAATTGAATGGTTTGATGATACATCTGTCTGTCTGTCTGTCTGTCTGTCTGTCTGTCTGTCTGTCCCTCTGTCCCGCTGTCCGTCTGTCTGTCTGTCCCGCTGTCCCTCTGTCTGTCTGTCTGTCTGTCTGTCCCTCTGTCCCGCTGTCCGTCTGTCTGTCTGTCCCGCTGTCTGTCTCGCTGTCTGTCCGTCTTCAACTAATGGCAGGGCTGTATCTAGAACTGTATGTTGGATTGGTTGTCTTCAACTAATGACAGGGCTGTATCTAGAACTGTATGTTGGATTGGTTGTCTTCAACTAATGGCAGGGCTGTATCTAGAACTGTATGTTGGATTGGTTGTCTTCAACTAATGGCAGGGCTGTCTCTAGAACTGTATGTTGGATTGGCTGCCTTCAACTAATGACAGGGCTGTCTCTAGAACTGTATGTTGGATTGGCTGCCTTCAACTAATGACAGGGCTGTCTCTAGAACTGTATGTTGGATTGGCTGCCTTCAACTAATGACAGGGCTGTCTCTAGAACTGTATGTTGGATTGGTTGTCTTCAACTAATGACAGGGCTGTCTCTAGAACTGTATGTTGGATTGGTTGTCTTCAACTAATGACAGGGCTGTCTCTAGAACTGTATGTTGGATTGGCTGCCTTCAACTAATGACAGGGCTGTCTCTAGAACTGTATGTTGGATTGGCTGCCTTCAACTAATGGCAGGGCTGTCTCTAGAACTATATGTTGGATTGGTTGTCTTCAACTAATGGCAGGGCTGTCTCTAGAACTGTATGTTGGATTGGCTGCCTTCAACTAATGGCAGGGCTGTCTCTAGAACTGTATGTTGGATTGGCTGCCTTCAACTAATGGCAGGGCTGTCTCTAGAACTGTATGTTGGATTGGCTGCCTTCAACTAATGACAGGGCTGTCTCTAGAACTGTATGTTGGATTGGCTGTCTTCAACTAATGACAGGGCTGTCTCTAGAACTATATGTTGGATTGGCTGCCTTCAACTAATGACAGGGCTGTCTCTAGAACTATATGTTGGATTGGTTGTCTTCAACTAATGACAGGGCTGTATCTAGAACTGTATGTTGGATTGGTTGTCTTCAACTAATGACAGGGCTGTATCTAGAACTGTATGTTGGATTGGTTGTCTTCAACTAATGACAGGGCTGTCTCTAGAACTGTATGTTGGATTGGTTGCCTTCAACTAATGACAGGGCTGTCTCTAGAACTATATGTTGGATTGGCTGCCTTCAACTAATGACAGGGCTGTCTCTAGAACTGTATGTTGGATTGGTTGCCTTCAACTAATGACAGGGCTGTCTCTAGAACTATATGTTGGATTGGCTGCCTTCAACTAATGACAGGGCTGTCTCTAGAACTATATGTTGGATTGGTTGTCTTCAACTAATGACAGGGCTGTCTCTAGAACTGTATGTTGGATTGGTTGTCTTCAACTAATGACAGGGCTGTCTCTAGAACTGTATGTTGGATTGGTTGTCTTCAACTAATGGCAGGGCTGTCTCTAGAACTGTATGTTGGATTGGCTGTCTTCAACTAATGGCAGGGCTGTCTCTAGAACTGTATGTTGGATTGGTTGTCTTCAACTAATGACAGGGCTGTCTCTAGAACTGTATGTTGGATTGGCTGCCTTCAACTAATGGCAGGGCTGTCTCTAGAACTGTATGTTGGATTGGCTGCCTTCAACTAATGACAGGGCTGTATCTAGAACTGTATGTTGGATTGGCTGCCTTCAACTAATGACAGGGCTGTCTCTAGAACTGTATGTTGGATTGGTTGTCTTCAACTAATGACAGGGCTGTCTCTAGAACTGTATGTTGGATTGGCTGCCTTCAACTAATGACAGGGCTGTCTCTAGAACTGTATGTTGGATTGGCTGCCTTCAACTAATGGCAGGGCTGTCTCTAGAACTATATGTTGGATTGGTTGTCTTCAACTAATGGCAGGGCTGTCTCTAGAACTGTATGTTGGATTGGCTGCCTTCAACTAATGGCAGGGCTGTCTCTAGAACTGTATGTTGGATTGGCTGCCTTCAACTAATGGCAGGGCTGTCTCTAGAACTGTATGTTGGATTGGCTGCCTTCAACTAATGACAGGGCTGTCTCTAGAACTGTATGTTGGATTGGCTGTCTTCAACTAATGACAGGGCTGTCTCTAGAACTATATGTTGGATTGGCTGCCTTCAACTAATGACAGGGCTGTCTCTAGAACTATATGTTGGATTGGTTGTCTTCAACTAATGACAGGGCTGTATCTAGAACTGTATGTTGGATTGGTTGTCTTCAACTAATGACAGGGCTGTATCTAGAACTGTATGTTGGATTGGTTGTCTTCAACTAATGACAGGGCTGTCTCTAGAACTGTATGTTGGATTGGTTGCCTTCAACTAATGACAGGGCTGTCTCTAGAACTATATGTTGGATTGGCTGCCTTCAACTAATGACAGGGCTGTCTCTAGAACTGTATGTTGGATTGGTTGCCTTCAACTAATGACAGGGCTGTCTCTAGAACTATATGTTGGATTGGCTGCCTTCAACTAATGACAGGGCTGTCTCTAGAACTATATGTTGGATTGGTTGTCTTCAACTAATGACAGGGCTGTCTCTAGAACTGTATGTTGGATTGGTTGTCTTCAACTAATGACAGGGCTGTCTCTAGAACTGTATGTTGGATTGGTTGTCTTCAACTAATGGCAGGGCTGTCTCTAGAACTGTATGTTGGATTGGCTGTCTTCAACTAATGGCAGGGCTGTCTCTAGAACTGTATGTTGGATTGGCTGCCTTCAACTAATGGCAGGGCTGTCTCTAGAACTGTATGTTGGATTGGCTGCCTTCAACTAATGGCAGGGCTGTCTCTAGAACTGTATGTTGGATTGGCTGCCTTCAACTAATGGCAGGGCTGTCTCTAGAACTGTATGTTGGATTGGCTGCCTTCAACTAATGGCAGGGCTGTATCTAGAACTGTATGTTGGATTGGTTGTCTTCAACTAATGGCAGGGCTGTATCTAGAACTGTATGTTGGATTGGTTGTCTTCAACTAATGACAGGGCTGTATCTAGAACTGTATGTTGGATTGGCTGCCTTCAACTAATGACAGGGCTGCATGTTGAATATAGAAATAGAATGAATAGAGGACACAATCTTCTATACTATTCCAATCTATCTCAAAGTCATATTTGATCTACACAATACATTTCTATCTGAAAATTTAGTAAATGTCCAGTCTCCTTAATGTCCATCGCCCCAGGTGTACGTAATCAAGTCAAACCAATTAAACAATTATATTTTGTACAGGTAAGTACAAATAAGTTGTGATGCTCAGTGACTCTTTCAACGAGCCACTGAAAACGATGAAAGCTGCAATTCATTTGATGCCTGAAAATACTGCAGAGAAATTCAAAGCTATTTGCAAACGGCAAGTTGGATGCTTCGCAAAAACACCTTCGAACCATCTTTGTCCATCTAAAGGGAAGTGTTCGAACGCCAAACACACACACTACACCATCTTTAAAGGGATAGGTTACGAAGAATACAAACTAACATGATATTCCACCTACCTTGGCTGTAGTTGGTTCAAGAAGGCAATTTTATAATATTTAATTTCCTTTCGACACCTACTAGCCATATTTTGTTACCTTTAGCATTCTCAGTAACACTTAACATTACACTGATCTTGTGCCTGTGCAATAAAACTGTAATTACCCTTAGTTTACCCCCCTCGCCGCAGTCGGGGGCACACTAAACAACGCCCCTTGTTCGCTCGAAAAGGGTGGTCTTGTCCTTATTCTATTTATAACGTAGTGCATTTTGTTTGCTGCAGGTGAGAACGCAGTCCGGACCAAACTGTTACGGTTCTCTAGGTGTGAAGGATAGTCGGACCAAAATGCAGCGTGTAGATTGCGATCCATGTTTAATCAAATAAACGTAACACGAATACACACAAAACAATAAACGTAACGAAAACCGAAACAGCCTATACGTGTCAACTAACACAGCGACAGGAACAAAGACACTAAGGACAATCACCCACGACACACTCAAAGAATATGGCTGCCTAAATATGGTTCCCAATCAGAGACAACGATAAACACCTGCCTCTGATTGAGAACCACTCCAGACAGCCATAGACTTTGCTAGATAACCCCACTAGCTACAATCCCAATACATACACACCAAAACCCCAAGACAAAAACACACCACAATATAAAAACCCCATGCCACACCCTGGCCTGACCCAATACATGAAGAAAAACACAAAATACTTAGACCAGGGCGTGACAGTAGCCACCCTTTGTCTTGATGAAGCTCGCTGTGTCACGATCATTATAAGGAGTAGACCAAGATGACGCATGGTATGTTTCCATCCTTTATTTTGGAATAGAAAACTTTAAACAACAAAACGAACAACCGAAACGTGACGCTAATTTAATGCTCCCAAGCAACTATACATAGACAAGATCACACAAAGCACAATGGGAAAATGGCTACCTAAATATGATCCCCAATCAGAGACAACGATAAACAGTTGCCTCTGATTGGGAACCAACATAGAAAGGCCAACATAGAAATATAATTCCCCTAATCACACCCCGACCTAACCAACATAGAGAATAAAAGCTCTCTATGATCAGGGCGTGACAGGTTGAGAGAATTCCAAGAGTGTACAAAGCTATCATCAAGGCAAAATGCTAAATTCTCCACCCCAGACATCCTCACGTACTTTCTGCCCTCTCTGATTTTTGGGCTGCATGACGCCCCTGCTCAAAGCTGTGTGAAAACTCCCCTTCGTCATTTTGAAGCTGCAAAAGTGGTCTACTCTAATGTTGAGGTGATTCATGTTAAGATTTATATCTAAGAGCTCTCCAAACCATGTGCTTCTGATCATATATTTAGACTAATTTAACTAACTGTTAGAGTTTTTGTTTCTTAATAAAAAAAATTGCAGCCATCAAATATATACATTTTTTGTTGCATATATATTCAGAAAACCAGTCAGTATCTGGTGTGACCACCATTTGCCTTATGCAGAGCGACAGATTACCTTCACATAGAGTTAATCAGGCTGTTGATTGTGGCCTGTGGAATGTTGTCCCACTCCTCTTCAATGGCTGTTCGAAGTTGCTGGATTTTGGCGTGAACTGGAACACACTGTTGTACACGTCGATCCAGAGCATCCCAAACATGCTCAATGGGTGACATGTCTGATGATTATGCAGGCCATGGAAGAACTGTGACATTTTCAGCTTCCAGGAATTGTGTACAGATGTTTTCCACATGGGGCCGTGCATTGTCATGCTGAAAACATGAGGTGATGGAGGCAGATGAATGGGCCTCAGGATCTCGTCACGGTATCTCTGAGCCTTCAAATTGCCATCAATAAAATGCAATTGTGTTCATTGTCCGTAGCTTATGCCTGCTCATACCATAACCCCACCACCATCATTGGGCACTCTGTTCACAATGTTGACATCAGCAAACTGCTCGCCCACACGACGCCATACACGCTGTCTGCCATCTGCCTGGTACAGTTTAAAGAACACACTTCTCCAGCATGCCAGTGGCCATCGACGGTGAGCATTTGCTGACTGAAGTCGGTTACGACGCCAAACTGCAGTCAGGTCAAGACCCTGTTGAGGACGACGAGAACTCGGATGAGCTTCCCTGAGATGGTTTCTGACATTTTCTACGGAATTTATTCGGTTGTGCAAACCCACAGTTTCATCAGCTGTCTGGGTGGCTGGTCTCAGATGATCCCTCAGGTGAAGAAGCTGGATGTGGAGGCCCTGGGCTGGTCTGGTTACATGTGATCTGTGTTTGTGAGGCCGATTGGACGTACTGCCAAATTCTCTAAAATGACATTGGGCTTATGGTAGAGAAATGAACATGAATTACTCTGGCAACAGCTCTAGCGGACATTCCTGCAGTCAGCATGCCAATTGCACGCTCCCTCAAAACTTGAGGCATCTGTGGCATTGTGTTGTGTGACAAAACTGCACATTTTACAGTGGCTTTTTATTGCACCTGTGATGATCCTGCTGTTAAATGAATCGCCTCCTTGATATGTCACACCTGTCAGGTGGATGGATTATCTGGGAGGGTTTATTTCAGCTCATGAAGCATGGGACAAAACACGTTACATGTTTACTGTATATTTGACTGTATATTTGACTGTATATTTGACTGCATATTTGACTGTATATTTGACTGTATATTTGACTGTATATTTGACTGTATATTTGACTACCTCGAGCATTTGAAAAGTTTTCAAATAAACTACAAAATACAACTATTTTCTGCCCAGGTCTACATAGGACTACATAGGTCATCTGTGCCTGTCTGTCAACGCCCAGTGTAACTCCCTGTTCATTCATTTAATGTTTTTTTTTATACAATGCTATCTGCACCAGTTTGGTGTGTATTGTTCAAGGTGACAACTGTATAGGAACCAATTAAGCTTGTGTTTTGTGTTCCAAAATAGATCGACTTTCGAATTGAAAAATAGAAAATTTTCACAAGATTTCTGAGATTTCTGAGAGGATGTTAAGAAAGTAATTTTGTTTTTACAAATTGAATGTCCTTTCTGGAATATTTGCTGTTTTTATTTGATTATAGTAGGATACTTATATACTACATGTCAAATATGACATTCATATTGAAAAAGTCATGTTTTATACCGAGGAGCAACAGATGTTACTGTTTATATTTTTTGTAAGCAAAAATGGTATTGAGGCAAAAAATACTTGTTTGTCACGCATATACAGTACACACAAAAACAAACACTCACGCACGGTCGCTGACACAAACAACCATTTCAGCCCTACTGATGTATAATTGACACAGATGTCTATGAAAAATAAATATACATTTGATATAATGTTGATGTTTTTTTAAAAGTAGTTATTTGCCTCACACTTGAGGTCTATTTCATGTTGTCTTTTACCTCTAATGTTAGAATTGATCTGATTTGGCTCAAATTAGATATAAGAACAAAGTAACATAAAATAATCACACCATTGGGGGGCGCTACAGAGTCAACTTTGATAGAGAAGTTTTATTGTGAGAATGCATTGAGGCTACTACCTTCGTTAACGTGTGTGTGTGTGTGTGTGTGTGTTCCTTAACATTAAGTGTGTGCTTTGAGAGAACGTCCTCTCCCTCCTCCAGTCTCCTGTTCAGTCAGACTGAGAGAACGTCCTCTCCATCCTCCAGTCTCCTGTTCAGTCAGACTGGAAGGTCATCCTCTCAGAATTATCCTCTCACTGACTGCATGTCATAGTTCTTGCCATTTTACTCACAAGTGTGTGTGCGTGTGTGCGTGTGTGTGTGTGTGAGAGAGGGCGAGAGAGAGAGTACATAAACAAGAGGGATAGCAAAATTCATCAATCATAATGTTAAATAACCTTATAATAATAACCTTAAAATAATAATAACCATAACCATTAGTCTCCACTGTGGTGCAGGTGGACAATAGGTGAAACAAAGACTGTCTGTCCTCAGCCACAGAGAAAAATCTAACGTTAACAATATATCAGGAGGGTCTAAAGTTAACAATATATCAGGAGGGTCTTAATCTAAAATGAACAATATATCAGGAGGATCTTAATCTAAAATTAACAACATATCAGGAGGATCTTAATCTAAAGTTAACAATATATCAGGAGGGTCTTAATCTAAAGTTAACAATATATCAGGAGGGTCTAAAGTTAACAATATATCAGGAGGGTCTAAAATTAACAATATATCAGGAGGATCTTAATCTAAAGTTAACAATATATCAGGAGGGTCTAAAGTTAACAATGTATCAGGAGGGTCTAAAGTTAACAATATTTCAGGAGGGTCTTTCAGGAGGCAATAGCATTATTGTGTACACCATATTGTGTAACCGTTATGAACACTCTATAGCCTACTAGGAGATCTGTAACATGTAACGTGGTAACATGTTCAAAATAATTAACTTTTATATATGCCTTCCTACTGAATGGGAATTATTCTAACCACCGGTTGTTGGGAAGGAGTATGGTCTGGTGATGGTAGATAGGTGGTGTGTACGTGTGGATTGTTCACTGACGCAACAAAACAGAGCCTGATCCGCTCTCTCCAGAACGCGCATTCCTGTTACCCACACCAGCATCTATTCTCCAACAGACATGAGGGTCTTCCCGAAAACATGTGGTGGAGTTTACACCGTCACTGTCAATAATTAAAACTGTGTTTTCCACAGGACAATGACCCAACACACCTCCAGTCTGTGTAAGGGTTATTTTACCAAGAAGGAGAAGTGATGGAGTGCTGCATCAGATGACCTGGCCTCCACAATCACCCGACCTCAACCCAATTGAGATGGTTTGGGATGAGTTGGACAACAGAGTGAAGGAAAAGCAGCCAACAAGTGCTCAGCATATGTGGGAACTCCTTCAAGACTGCTGGAAAAGCAGGTGAAACTGGTTGAGAGAATGCCAAGAGTGTCTAAAGCTGTCATCAAGGCAAATGGTGGCTACTTTGAAGAATCTCAAATATAAAATATACACTTTTTTCGTTACTACATGATTCCATATGTGCTATTTCATAGTTTTGATGTCTTCACTATTATTCTACAATGTAGAAAATAGTACAAATAAAGAAAAACCCCTGACTGAGTAGGTGTGTCCAAACTTTTGACTGGTACTGTTTTTTATGTATATATACCCATAATGAATGTGCAACCATTGTTTGGGTCTGTGGGACCTATTTTTAATGTTTACAAAAATAAAATAAAAATCAACCTGAGTGTGTGTGTAGGTGAAACAAGTAAAAATGTAACAAAAAGGTTTGCTGTGTGCCTTCACTCTGTCTTCCTCCTCCCTGGGCCTGCTGTTTCAATATACAGTAGCACCAATAACCTGTCTGTCTCCCTGCCTGTCTGTCTTCCTCTTCCCTGGGCCTGCTGTTTCAATATACAGTAGCACCAATAACCTGTCTGTCTTCCTCCTCCCTGGGCCTGCTGTTTCAATATACAGTAGCACCAATAACCTGTCTGTCTCCCTGCCTGTCTGTCTTCCTCCTCCCTGGGCCTGCTGTTTCAATATACAGTAGCACCAATAACCTGTCTGTCTCCCTGCCTGTCTGTCTTCCTCCTCCCTGGGCCTGCTGTTTCAATATACAGTAGCACCAATAACCTGTCTGTCTCCCTGCCTGTCTGTCTTCCTCCTCCCTGGACCTGCTGTTTCAATACACAGTAGCACCAATAACCTGTCTGTCTCCCTGCCTGTCTGTCTTCCTCCTCCCTGGGCCTGCTGTTTCAATATACAGTAGCACCAATAACCTGTCTGTCTCCCTGCCTGTCTGCTTGTCTCCCGCTTTTCTCACACTATTTACCCTTTGTAGTGTGTGAAACTACACAATGTCTTGCGGGAACCTGCACAATGTTATTGCAATACATTATTTTGATACATCATTTCTATACATTGTGAAAAAAATCTGTATTTTCCTACACTTTACCCCAGCCAGGTGCAAATTGGGGGAGGGACATAACTATTAAATAGCTTTGCATGTTTGGCTCCATTACCACAATCAATCAGAATGGCAAAAAACTATCTCAGCTCTTTTTTTTGCAGCGAGAGAAGCTGGTGTGGAAGGTGTATCTTCCGCTTTGGAAAAGCCTCAGGACCTGCCCCTCAGCAGCCAGCCCCAGGACCTGCCCCTCAGCAGCCAGCCCCAGGACCTGCCCCTCAGCAGCCAGCCCCAGGACCTGCACGTCAGCAGCCAGCCCCAGGACCAGCCCCTCAGCAGCCAGCCCCAGGACCTGCCCGTCAGCAGCCAGCCCCAGGACCTGCCCGTCAGCAGCCAGCCCCAGGACCTGCCCGTCAGCAGCCAGCCCAAGGACCTGCACGTCAGCAGCCAGCCCCAGGACCTGCCCGTCAGCAGCCAGCCCCAGGACCTGCCCGTCAGCAGCCAGCCCCAGGACCTGCCCCTCAGCAGCCAGCCCCAGGACCTGCCCGTCAGCAGCCAGCCCCAGGACCTGCCCATCAGCAGCCAGCCCCAGGACCTGCCCGTCAGCAGCCAGCCCCTCAGCAGCCAGCCCCAGGACCTGCCCATCAGCAGCCAGCCCCAGGACCAGCCCCTCAGCAGCCAGCCCCTCAGCAGCCAGCCCCAGGACCTGCCCGTCAGCAGCCAGCCCCTCAGCAGCCAGCCCCTCAGCAGCCAGCCCCAGGACCTGCCCGTCAGCAGCCAGCCCCAGGACCAGCCCCAGGACCTGCCCGTCAGCAGCCAGCCCCAGGACCTGCCCGTCAGCAGCCAGCCCCAGGACCTGCCCGTCAGCAGCCAGCCCAAGGACCTTCCCCTTCAGCAACCAGCTCATGAGCAGCCTGCAGAAGGTGAAATGGCTGCCAATGTAATAAGGATGTAACCAGGGGCGATGCGGATGGCTGTTACTCATGTTCAGGACATAAAGTCTTCTTTTCAACTGTTCATCCCAGACACCATCCAGGAAATCATTCTGAACTCCACTAATTTGGAGGGAAGCCATGTTTTTGGAGAGAGATGGTAGGAGGTGGGCCAAACTCATTTACATGCATACTTTAGGGTTCTTATCCTTGCTGGTGTTTTCAGATCCAATGGGGAATACACAGAATCCCTGTGGGATGCAGAAGTAGACAGAACGTTTTCGTGTAACAATGTCTCTGCAAAACTTCCACATTATTTCCAGGATTAGCCGCTTCGATAACCGAGACACCAGACCAGCTCGGCGGCAGAGAGACCAGCTAGCTGCTATCAGGTCAGTGCAGAGAGACAAGCTAGCTGCTATCAGGTCAGTGCAGAGAGACAAGCTAGCTGCTATCAGGTCAGTGCAGAGAGACAAGCTAGCTGCTATCAGGTCAGTGCAGAGAGACAAGGTAGCTGCTATCAGGTCAGTGCAGAGAGACAAGCTAGCTGCTATCAGGTCAGTGCAGAGAGACAAGCTAGCTGCTATCAGGTCAGTGCAGAGAGACAAGCTAGCTGTAATCAGGTCAGTGCAGAGAGACAAGCTAGCTGCTATTAGGTCAGTGTGGGACAAGTGGGTGGACCACCTTCCCCTGTTTTACAACCCTGGGCCCAACGTTGCTGTTGATGAGCAGCTTATGCCAGTTTATGCCATTTATGCCGTCTCTAGAGACAGCAGGAGCGGTAGAGATACTCTCAATGATCGGCTATGAAAAGCCAACTGACATTTACTCCTGAGGTGCTGACTTGTTGCACCCTCGACAACTACTGTGATTATTATTATTTGACCATGCTGGTCATTTATGAACATTTGAACATCTTGTCCATGTTCTGTTATAATCTCCACCCTGCACAGCCAGAAGAGGACTCATAGCCTGGTTCCTCTCTAGGTTTCTTCCTAGGTTCTGGCTTTTCTAGGGAGTTTTTCCTAGCCACCGTGCTTCTACACCTGCATTGCTTGCTGTTTGGGGTTTTAGGCTGGGTTTCTGTACAGCACTTTGAGATATCAGCTGATATAAGAAGGGCTTTATAAATCAATTTGCCCCTTCAGCCAGTACATACTGTCGAAACCCGCAAAATATGGAATCAAGATCTGGCTGTGATGCAGCTGCCTGTGATGCTGCTGCCTGTGATGCTGCTGCCTGTGATGCTGCATCATGATGCTGCTGCCTGTGATGCTGCTGCCTGTGATGCTGCTGCCTGTGATGCTGCTGCCTGTGATGCCGCTGCCTGTGATGCTGCTGCCTGTGATGCTGCATCATGATGCTGCTGCCTGTGATGCTGCTGCCTGTGATGCTGCTGCCTGTGATGTTGCTGCCTGTGATGCTGCTTCATCATATGTGTGGAATTAGCAAGTGTATACAAGGAAGCCAGATGGACGAGGCTCTGAGAAGAACCAAGGGATGAGGGTTGTCCTGGACGTGTCAAAGGGACTCCGTCGCCGCAACATCAGAAGCGATAACTTTTTTTTAACTTCGCACAAGCTGGGCCAGGAGCTCCTCAAGAGGAAGCTGACGACAGTAGGAACAGTACAAAAAAACAAGCCAGAGCTTCCACCTGAACTGTTGAATACACGGAACGGGCCTATCAATTCCTCTAAGTTTGTGTTCCCGGCCGACATGTCCCTAGTGTCCTACGTGCCAAAGAAAGGCAAAAATGTGGTACTCATGAGTGCGCTGCATAGGGATGGGAGAATCTGTGCCCAGGAACATAAAAAAAAAAATCATAATGGATTATAATGCCACAAAAGGAGGAGTGGACAATTCAGACAAGATGGTGACTGACTACAGCTGCAGAAGAAGAACCCTACACTGGCATCTTGTGATATTCTTCAACATCTTGGACATCTCGACGTACAACGTATTTGTCATCTGGATGACGTTGAACCCAGATCAGAACAGAGGAGGAGACGGCTCTTTCTCTAGGAGCTGGGTAAGGCATTGGTAAGACCTCAACTCCAGAGGAGGCAACATATCCCAAGGACCCCAGCTTCTGCAGCCATCGTGAGTAGGATTCAGGAGGAGGATGCTGGTGCCCCATCCGCCTGACCCACAGAACCAACAACTCCAATACCGGAAGTAAGTGTGAGTGATGTTGTTGTGTGTGTGTGTCTGCCTCTCCTATCTTGGCCTGCTGTAACTATATATGTGAGTGAGTGAGTGAGTGAGTGAGTGAGTGAGTGAGTGAGTCAAATTCCTGAACTAACTGTTTCCATCATTCTAGATTGTAGCCGGTAGCAACAAGAAGAAGCGCTGTGATGTGTGTGGACCCAAGAAGGACAGGAAGACACAGTACACATGCATCAAGTGCAAGAAATACATTTGGAACATTTGGAACTGTTCCTCATGTGGTGTGTAGACCAGCCTTCATTTGTGTTCAATGGGGCTAATTTATCATACCCATAAAATACTCTATGTAAAATTTGTCCTTCTAATTTGTTCAGTTCAAAGCAATAAACATCAATAGTGATGAAAACCTTGTTTCATATATATTTGTTCAAGATAAACATGATTTATTCCACGCATGTCTTGATTATAATGGATTTTTACTGACAATCACATTTTATAAAATAAAATAAATGAATTGCACCTTTATTGATAAATGTGATCTAGCAGAGGTAAATGGCAAATATTAACTAAGTATTAAGTATGAAATATTTTTATGTAAATTGTTAAGGCTGTATTGTTTTATAAACCCAATAATGTTGTGCGTCCATCAGACCCGCGAACATTGGGAAAATAACAAAAACACGAACACCACACAAGGATTAAACCGTTTTATTAGTGGATTTTTGTTTTGACGTTATTACACTACAATAAACATATGCAACCCCCCAGTCAGACGTGATCAGATCTCGAGTAGGCAGAAGTGCGAGTCCATTCCTACGAAAGCAGCTCCGCTGCGGAGTTTCCATTTAAACGAGACTCAGGACAGAACTTTGGAGAGTGGTCGCCAGACTTCAGATCACACTGCTAACTCTGCTCAACCTCGCATTCTATTTAACAGCGGGACTCGCAGCATTCGACTTGATTTAAAATACGGGGATCAAACCTACTGATATAAAGGGTGTAAGTTTGATTTTTTTCTCTCTCTGAAATAATTTATTACAGTTGAACAACGTTGTTATATTACAGTAAACCTTCCAACCTGGAACCTATACATTCTAATGCCGTATTAGTTTATTTTAGTGTTTTTCTTTTTAAATACGTGTGGAATCAAAACGTTCCGTCGGATCTTCATTAACTGAGTTGACGTGTAAAATGATTCATACCAGGCTATGTCTATGTACAATTTTCAGTCTGAATCTACACTTCAAAGGGGATTGATTGACTGATGACCATAAAGCCATGCACGTGACACCGGTCATTTTCATCTGTGGTAAGTAGCCTCTGCGCTGAGCGCTTTGAACGCAATTAACATTTTCCTATGCCAACCAGCGGCCTAATGATGCAATGAAAACGGTATGAGTTGTAAACTGCCCTAGAGGTTGTGTAATTTATACTGTTAACTATATGTGTTGTGAACTTGCGATGCAGAATTTAAAGGTTTAAAATCACAGAAAAATGTGGGTACCTCAAGCATCCAGAATTGAAAGATCAGATCTACAGATAGACTACTATAGCCTTCATGGATGAAGGACGGGACAGAGGGAGGCAGAGGGTTGTGTTTACTGTCTCCAGCTCTGAGACAAGATGCCTTGTTTTTTGGGGGGGGATCCCCATTCCCCTCATTAGGGGTCACTTCTCAGTTCACAGTTGGGCCACTGTCCTTGGTGGTAAATTCCCCTGTCTTCCTGGGTGGTGTTGGAGAGGTGTCTGGGTGGGACTTTGTGCTTTGGGGAGGCTAACCATCAACTCTGTTTGTTGTTTATGGTTCTCTTAAAACAGCCCAGCTGAATCCACAAATGGAGCCAGTCCACCTCACCAACGATGTTGTTGTTACAGCATCACAGGGTGTGTGGGTTGGGGGAGGGTGGGGTTATTTAATCCGAGGCTGGGGACTGGTCTTTGTTTAAAGGGTTCTACTTGTGAGTGTAGTCTACCCGGCAGTCTGTCATTATAGAGATACAGAGTGATCTCTTCAGAACCCTGACGCCTCTGTGTGTGACCTCTGGAGGTCAGGGTTCATTCCCATCTCCTCACATCATTGGGCCAGACTAGGTTAATTACTTTTCATGTGTTGGGTGAAAGGGACTGGCTGATCAGATGGACAAAGCTCAGCTCTTCTCGCTCTGCCCTCTTCTCTCCTCCCCCTCCTCCTCAGAAGATGCTAGAGGATGAGAGAGCTGGGGATTTTAAAGAGCAGTGGCTGTATCTATTTTCTATAGGTTGTTGACAGCCGAGGCTCCTGTCTCACACTCGAAATGTAACTGGTCTTCATTGGGTCATTTGTGTCACAGTGGTCTCCCTCAGGCATTGTGGGAAAGCCTTGCAGGTGATTCTGCACGTGAGCCCCCACTGTTGTGACTAGTAGACGGGGAACAGCAGCTGTGTTAAGAAAGATGGTGAACAGGGACCTTCTTTACTGTGGAGTGAAAGGAGAGAAGAAAAGACTGAACAAACTGTTCTTTTGTGAATAAATCTCCCTCTGAAAGAATGTACGTTGGTGACGAGTGTTCAGGCTTACATGAAAGAGGACAGAAGCATTCCTTATAGAACTAAAGCCTCTGTGACATAGCTTTCTTCTAGTCTCCCGGAGCACCGGTGTGCTTTTTGTGTGCAGGTGAAGGACAGGTACAGGCTGGTGCCCAGTGTTGGGAGGCCCTCTGTGAACGGAGACTCCGGAACTCGTGGATTCAAGAACAATGGGCCAGTTAAAGCCCTCCACAGAAACCAGACGGAGAGGGGGAGAGAGGGGGGGTTTATGAGAGAGAAGAAGAGTGGTGGGCAGGGACTTTTCTCTGTGAAAAAAGGAAGATGAGGAGGAGGATGATGAGGGGGGGACGATGAGGAGGAGGATGAGGAGATGTTCTTTCTAATAACAAGAGTGGCATTGGCACTTGTGGTATCATGTTTAACCTAACCCCAGTGTACTTGATAGGGTCATATATCTTAGGTTAACACAGTACCTATTGTGAACTGTGTTTTGGGGCTTGTATTTCATGGTTGTCAGGGTCAAGTTGACGTCGTGTATAACAAAGTAAGTGCACTTGAAGTTAAGAGTGAAAACACAATGCGTCAGGTAAAAGTTGGGATTGTTTCCTACCAGTTGTCACTTGAAACAGTGGGTGTATGAATGAAGGTTACAATATAAATATTTTTTCTATCTCAGCCTTTTTGTCTCCGCTGATTGATGGCCATAGCACCATAGCCCTGTCATGTATGTTACAACCCTATCAGATCATACATGCTCCTCAGGCTTTAACCACAGTTGAACCCCCTCACACAGTTGAACCCCTCACACAGTTGAACCCCCACACAGTTGAACCCCCTCACACAGTTGAACCCCCTCACACAGTTGAACCCCCACACAGTTGAACCCCCACACAGTTGAACCCCCCACACAGTTGAACCCCCTCACACAGTTGAACCCCCTCACACAGTTGAACCCCCTCACACAGTTGAACCCCCCACACAGTTGAACCCCCTCACACAGTTGAACCCCCTCACACAGTTGAACCCCCCACACAGTTGAACCCCCACACAGTTGAACCTCCCCACACAGTTGAACCCCCTCACACAGTTGAACCCCCTCACACAGTGGAACCCCCCACACAGTTGAACGCCCTCACACAGTTGAACCCCCTCACACAGTTGAACCCCCCCACACAGTATTCCAATTAGCTGTTTATCTACTGTCTACCTGTCTTCTTGGAAAGAGGCACTTCCTCTACTTAGTCTGATGGGCTGCTTTCTGGTCTACTCTCACTCTAAGAAATATAACAGACAAGGCCCAGGGAGGGGAGGAGAAAGCCTGGACTGTGTTGTCCCTCCAGGCCTGCTTAGCTTCTGCCTCTTTATCACACTGCTGTATGCATCTACAACCAAGCTCTATCGTATGATGATAGGCTCCGTCATACGTCTTAAATACACCTGTATATACACCTGTATTTAAGAGTGGACATGACGTTCATTATGGAGCCTGAGAGGGATGGTCAGTCCACTATTCCTTCTCACTGCACACAGTCTCCACTGCCTCAGTTCTAATATCAAGGGACAGATGGTTGCCTAGTAAAACACTCACCTTTAAACCCTAACGATCTGTTTCATGTGGTCATGAAGACGGGTCAGTGCTCACCTGTAATTGACTGGTATATAGATACCCCCATAGGGAGCGCTAAGCTAGCTGATTTAGTTTGGTGTTACAGGTGAAAAGTTTAATTCCAAAACGCTATATATCCATTTTCAGAAATGTTGGTAAAACATTTTTTTGTTGAAAGTACTTAAGAAAGAGATTGGTGTTTTTTTTCTCACTATTTATTCATTGCAATGACAGACATGTATTTGTTCAAAATCCATCACTTGATGGTTTCATATCAGAGAGACAAATAATCATGTTATTTTGTAAAATGCTATACATCTGCATCACTCTTAGAGAAAGCAGTACTGCTTGATTTTACACGTTAAAATGTAACATACATTACAAAAAAAATTACAAATGATTGTCACGATCGTCGTATTGAGTAGACCAAAGCACAGTGTGAATGCATCATTTTTAATAAAGGACAAACTAACAAACTTGACTGCTATCAAACCACTGTGCTAACATACAATGTAACATAGACATTAATCCACCAACCACAACACAAAACAGGCTACCTAAATATGGTTCCCAATCAGAGACAACGACAAACACCTGCCTCTGATTGAGAACCATATCAGGCCAAAACATATAGAAAAATACAAACTAGACATACAACATAGAATGCCCACCCATATCACACCCTGACCAAACAAAACATAGAAACAAACAACACAAATCATGGTCAGAGTGTGACAATGATACATTTCTCACATGTGGTATTTCCTAGTTTTGATGTCTTCACTATTATTCTACAATGTAGAAAAACGTGTTTTTTTTTTAAATAAAGAGAAACCCTTGAATGAGTAGGTGTGTCCAAACGTTTGATTGGTTCTGTAGATATATTTTTAATAATTCAATACAGTAATATGATATCTGTATGTAAAACATTTACATTTACAAAACATAGTCATTTAGCAGATGTTCTCATCAAGAGTTTCTTACAATAAGTTTATTTATCTTATAAAGGAGAAGTTTATTTATCTTAAAGGAGAAGTTTATTTATCTTAAAGGAGAAGTTTATTTATCTTAAAGGAGAAGTTTATTTATCTTATAAAGGAGAAGTTTATTTATCTTAAAGGAGAAGTTTATTTATCTTATAAAGGAGAAGTTTATTTATCTTAAAGGAGAAGTTTATTTATCTTAAAGGAGAAGTTTATCCAAAATCAAGAAACTCCAAATTGATTCCATACGTTGAAACTCTTTTCAGTGGAGTCTACACTCTGCTCCTCTCTCTCCCTGTAGTGCTGTACTGAAAGAGCTGCGAAAAACAGATCACGTAACTCGTAACGTTGCTGGATGCAGAGCGTCACTCTGCTCCCGTTGCCAGTGAATTCATGATTCAGAAATCTGCCAATTGCAGCAGGGTAGCCTAGTAGTTAGACCGTTGGACCGGAAGATTGCAAGTTCAAATCCCGAGCTGACAAGGTACAAATCTGTCGTTCTGCCCCTGAACAGGCAGTTAACCCACTGTTCCTAGGCCAGTTAACCCACTGTTCCTAGGCCAGTTAACCCACTGTTCCTAGGCCAGTTAACCCACTGTTCCTAGGCCAGTTAACCCACTGTTCCTAGGCCAGTTAACCCACTGTTCCTAGGCCAGTTAACCCACTGTTCCTAGGCCAGTTAACCCACTGTTCCTAGGCCAGTTAACCCACTGTTCCTAGGCCGTCGTTGACAATAAGAATGTGTTCTTAACTGACTTGCCTAGTTAAATAAAGGAAGTATTGTTTTGTTGAAAGCATAATGAGCTATTTTTGTCAAAGTACTATTGGTTATGAGTCAGGAAATGTATATTTTTCCACCTTATACAGTTGCGGTTAACTTCCTGTCATTATTTGATGTAGCCGACTGCCACAGCAGTGGAGATGGGTAACAACTGAGCATGTGTGGGGAAAACCGTGCTACATACAAACGTTACGATATGCCCTTATATGGAACTTGACGTCAAGATGTAAATTCTCCTGCAGCCAACCTTACTTCACTGTGTGTGTGTAGCCAGCACGTCAGCAACGATGCATATGAATAAGATATGCAATCTGAAATTACAAACAGTTATGGTGTTGACGTTGCCCCCAGGATCAGTTTGGAACTCGGTAGTGAGTGTTGCAACCGAGGACAGACGGTTTTTATACGCTTCAGCAATCTGTGGTCCCGTTCTGTGAGCTTGTGTGGTCTACCACTTCGCAGCTGAGCCGTTGTTGCTCCTAGATGTTTCCACGTCACAATAACAGCACTTACAGTTGAACGGGGCAGCTTTAGCAAACTGACAAACGGACTTGATAGAAAGGTGGCATCCTATGACGGTGTCACCTTGAAAGTCACTGCTCTTCAGTAAGGCCATTCTAGTGCCAGTGTTTGTCTATTTAAAAAAAATATATATTTCACCTTTATTTAACCAGGTAGGCAAGTTGAGAACAAGTTCTCATTTACAATTGCGACCTGGCCAAGATAAAGCAAAGCAGTTCGACACATACAACGACACAGTTACACATGGAGTAAAACAAACATACAGTCAACAATACAGTATAAACAAGTCTATATACGATGTGAGCAAATGAGGTGAGAAGGGAGGTAAAGGCAAAAAAGGCCATGGTGGAAAAGTAAATACAATATAGCAAGTAAAACACTGGAATGGTAGATTTGCAGTGGAAGAATGTGCAAAGTAGAAATAAAAATAATGGGGTGCAAAGGAGCAAAATAAATAAATTAATTAAATACAGTAGGGAAAGAGGTAGTTGTTTGGGCTAAATTATAGGTGGGCTATGTACTGTGTCTATGGAGATTGCATGGCTGTGTGCTCTGTTTTACACACCGGTCAGCAACGGGTGTGGCTGAAATAACTGAATCCACTTATTTGAAGGTGAGTCCACATACGTTTGTATATATAGTGTATGTAGCCTAGACTGATTCTTGAAGTTGGAGGTGCTCTTATTATGTTATTACCATTGCACCTTGACATGTAGACATAGAGGCTGGGATACTCTACAGGTTGACACATGAACCCTATCTATTTATGATCGGGGATAAATAAAAGGTTAGATCACTCGTTAGATAACTGTCCGTTTGGCCCAGCCTGAACAGGGGTGTGTCTCCAATTCATTTTTGTAATACCGATTATTTATTTTAAAAAATATATATCTCTCAGGAAACCAGAGTTTATGTGATTCCTGTAATATTTATGAAGGACATTGTAAACAAGGATGGTAAAATTGTGTCACACAAGCTTGTAACAGTGTATGGAGGTGTATGCTCAATACAAAATTATAAAAACACTAATCTCAGCTTTGCCATAAAATTGGAAGAAAAATTGAAGTAGTCTGTCTGCCACCCATTGAAAATCCTTAAGGCTTAAATGATTAGTATAAATCTGAAAATGTATCAGTTTTACTTAAAGTAAAATGGTTTGACAGCAATGGTGTATAAAATTAAAGTTAGTTGGGAACAGGTCTTTGATGTCCCACTACCTTGGCATTGGGTCTTTGAACTGAAATATAAAACAATTGACACATCAATTCGTTCATTTCTATTTAAGCTATTATATAAAATATTTGCTGCAAAAATAATGCTCAATAGATGGGTCATTGGACAGTCAGCCCTGTGTAGACTCTGCCACGAGGAAACAGAATCTATAGAACAGTCAGCCCTGTGCAGACTCTGCCACGAGGAAACAGAATCTATAGAACAGTCAGCCCTGTGCAGACTCTGCCACGAGGAAACAGAATCTATAGAACAGTCAGCCCAGTGCAGACTCTGCCACGAGGAAACAGAATCTATAGAACAGTCAGCCCTGTGCAGACTCTGCCACGAGGAAACAGAATCTATAGAACAGTCAGCCCTGTGCAGACTCTGCCACGAGGAAACAGAATCTATAGAACAGTCAGCCCTGTGCAGACTCTGCCACGAGGAAACAGAATCTATAGAACAGTCAGCCCTGTGCAGACTCTGCCACGAGGAAACAGAATCTATAGAACAGTCAGCCCTGTGCAGACTCTGCCACGAGGAAACAGAATCTATAGAACAGTCAGCCCTGTGCAGACTCTGCCACGAGGAAACAGAATCTATAGAACAGTCAGCCCTGTGCAGACTCTGCCACGAGGAAACAGAATCTATAGAACAGTCAGCCCTGTGCAGACTCTGCCACGAGGAAACAGAATCTATAGAACAGTCAGCCCTGTGCAGACTCTGCCACGAGGAAACAGAATCTATAGAACAGTCAGCCCTGTGCAGACTCTGCCACGAGGAAACAGAATCTATAGAACAGTCAGCCCTGTGCAGACTCTGCCACGAGGAAACAGAATCTATAGAACAGTCAGCCCTGTGCAGACTCTGCCACGAGGAAACAGAATCTATAGAACAGTCAGCCCTGTGCAGACTCTGCCACGAGGAAACAGAATCTATAGAACAGTCAGCCCTGTGCAGACTCTGCCACGAGGAAACAGAATCTATAGAACAGTCAGCCCTGTGCAGACTCTGCCACGAGGAAACAGAATCTATAGAACAGTCAGCCCTGTGCAGACTCTGCCACGAGGAAACAGAATCTATAGAACAGTCAGCCCTGTGCAGACTCTGCCACGAGGAAACAGAATCTATAGAACAGTCAGCCCTGTGCAGACTCTGCCACGAGGAAACAGAATCTATAGAACAGTCAGCCCTGTGCAGACTCTGCCACGAGGAAACAGAATCTATAGAACAGTCAGCCCTGTGCAGACTCTGCCATGAGGAAACAGAATCTATAGAACAGTCAGCCCTGTGCAGACTCTGCCATGAGGAAACAGAATCTATAGAACAGTCAGCCCTGTGCAGACTCTGCCATGAGGAAACAGAATCTATAGAACAGTCAGCCCAGTGCAGACTCTGCCATGAGGAAACAGAATCTATAGAACAGTCAGCCCTGTGTAGACTCTGCCACGAGGAAACAGAATCTATAGAACAGTCAGCCCAGTGCAGACTCTGCCACGAGGAAACAGAATCTATAGAACAGTCAGCCCAGTGCAGACTCTGCCATGAGGAAACAGAATCTATAGAACAGTCAGCCCTGTGCAGACTCTGCCACGAGGAAACAGAATCTATAGAACAGTCAGCCCTGTGCAGACTCTGCCATGAGGAAACAGAATCTATAGAACAGTCAGCCCAGTGCAGACTCTGCCACGAGGAAACAGAATCTATAGAACAGATTTTCTGGTACTGTCCATCGGTGGCTCGCTTTTGGAATCCAGGAATGGTTGTGATGTCATAATATCCTGTTTCAGATTGACCTGCAAACTGTTTTGTTAGGGGATCTGAAAAACCACCATCAGTCAATGGGATATATCATTATACTCTTGGCCTAAAGTATTTATTTTTAGGTCAATATCACTAGACATTTTACAAATAGGAAGGTTCAGGACCTTTGTAAGACATCACAGTAAAATGGAGTGATGTGTTGCAAGATAAAATAGTAAAGTGGCATTATACTGGGAAAGATGTGTTAATCTGTGTACATCGGAGGTAAGATCACAAAGAATAGTGGATTGGCCACTGTGGGTGAAAATACAGCACTTACAGAAAGAGGAAAATCCAGCTATGGCTAAAAGAGGAGTGGGAAAATATGTATAATTATGTCACTAGATGTACTGTACATGTGAGCAAAAACAGCTGTAACTAGCAGTAGAAGTATTGTTGTCCATTAGTTTACACCAATCAGGGTAGAGATGGTAGGGTTGGGGGGAAAATGTCAATACATAAAAATGCAGACAATTAAATTGATAGAATCCTGTACTTGACCTGTATGGTTGGAGCTGTCTGGCTGGTGTTGGTGAGGCAGGAAGCAGAAGTGTCACGTTCTGACCATAGTTCTTTTGTGTTTTCTTTGTTTTAGTGTTGGTCAGGACATGAGCTGAGTGGGCATTCTATGTTGTGTGTCTAGTTTTCCCATTTCTATGTTTGGCCTGATATGGTTCTCAATCAGAGGCAGGTGTTAGTCATTGTCTCTGATTGGGAACCATATTTAGGTAGCCTGTTTTGTGTTGGGTTTTTGTGGGTGGTTGTCTTCTGTCTTTGTGTCTATGTACCAGATAGGACTGTTTTGGTTTTTCACATTTGTTGTTTTGGTATTTTGTAGTGTTCACGTTTATGGTCTTTATTAAACATGTTGAACTCTAACCACGCTGCGCTTTGGTCCTCTCCTTTGTCCACAGAAGAAAACCGTTACAAGAAGACCTAGTGCAGGGTTTTTAATTTTAAGGCTCTTGGAGAAGGTGCAGGTATTTACAAAATATACAAATCATCCAACAAGATGCCGGACCAGGCTGAAAGTAAATAAAAATTTATTTTTTCTTAAACTAGTCAAATGACTATAAAGACTGAAGATCAGTCTGGCTAGCCCCTTAGGGCTCAGAATAACACTAACCAACCCAGGCGGCCATCTTCCACTCCCATAAAACTCTACACCTGAGTATACAGTATATACCCTGGCAGAGACCAGGTGACAGGAAACACTTATATTAATATAAAACACTTTGTCAAACTAAGCCAATAAACACTTAGCAAGTAAACAACAATATAATAACAGTTTAGATACTATAACCTGTATGATACAGACATATATAGAATACTTTTAAAAGAGCTGGACTAGAGCAGAAACTCTTTCACCCCAATTAGTACCCCAATTAGTAATGGAATGTCCCTTAATGAGCAGACCATGGCCACCTGGGCGCTTGGTGGCCACGCCCCTCCACATGCTACAAGACAGATCTCACACTAACATTTAAGTGCTGCTTCAGACTGGCAAATAAGTACTGCTTTAGACTGGAAAATACTACAGATTTAGACTGGCAAATAGTACTGCTTTAAACTGGCAAATAGTACTGCTTTAGACTCAAATAGTACTGCTTTAGGCTGACATAGTACTGCTTTAGACTGGAAAATACTACAGATTTAGACTGGCAAATAGTACTGCTTCAGACTGGCAAATAGTACTGCTTCAGACTGGCAAATAGTACTGTTTTAGACTGGCAAATAGTACCACTTTAAACTGACATAGTACTTCTTTAGACTGGCAAATAGTACAGATTTAGACTGGCAAATCATACTTTAGACAAGCAACATAACCAACACACTTTCTGATTTACTTCTCATGTCTTCTGTCATTTATATTCAATGTTTATAAATTTATCAAGTACAGGTAACAAGGTGAGGTGACCAAGCAATTATATCTTCAGGTATACTGTGATAATGGGACTAGTGCGTGCAGTTTGAAGGGTGTTGCTAACTAACACTAGCGCAATTGCTAAGTTCCAGTCATTGCCCTAATGCTCGTTAGCATCGTCTTGCGGAGCTACCTCTAACTTCTTTCATACTAGACAACAGAGACATACAAATGGTGTCCACAAGTTCTTTTGACTCTGGGGAAGTAAATAAAGGATTTCATTGCCAAAATCCCAAAGTATCCCTTTAAAATAGCTAGGTGAGAAAATATAACAGTCAAATATACAGAATGCGAACATTCCATTCCGGCTAAACAATAGATGTAGCGTTTAGCAAAAAACACATTTTCATACACATCTAAAACATTTAAATAAAACATCTGGCAACGGTAATACTTTACAAACACATTACGGTACCCATAAGCAACCATTTCTGATGAAAAAACACATGTGGATGTAGTGTTTTGGAAATAAACTCTTTATGTTGATGTGTGAAATTGTGAACATGTGGCCAGAAGGTGTTGCAGTCATCTGTAAGTGAGATTTCTTACTTCTTCCTTGTTTCATTACTCATCTCTAGTGATACCTGGAGGGAAATGACAGGAAGTGTCTGGCTTATCCAGGTCATCTCTCTGTGTCCCAAGGGACAGGAAAGGTCAGCTGCTGGTCTTGGTTCAACTGAAATGGAAAGAAAAATGGCTTCCTACCATCACACATGAACGGAGGCATGTTCAGGTTCAGTCATACACAGCACGCACACACACACACGCACACACACACACACACACACACACACACACACACACACACACACACACACACACACACACACACACACACACACACACACACACACACACACACACACACACACACACACACACACAGCGCACGCACACACAGCGCACGCACGCACACACACACACACACACACACACACACACACACACACACACACACACACACGCACGCACACACACACACACACAGCACACGCACACAGCACACACACACACACACACACACAGCACACGCACGCACGCACGCTCACACACACCACACACACACACACACACACACACACACACACACACACACACACACACACACACACACACACACACACACACACACACACACACACACACACACACACACACAGAACAGACTTTCCCTAATCTCAAGGTTATTCGGAGATTGTACATTAAATCAATTTAAATACCAGACAGATTTACACAAAAGTCTTTGATTGTGTCTCTGATAAAATGTATCAGGAAAATGGAGTGCACTTGGAGTATAACACAATTGCAAATCCCCTGTGTACTTTCTAAGTAGAAACACATGTGTGATTAGTTTGGGGCGGCAGGTTAGAGCGTTGGGCCAGTAACCGAAAGGTTGCTCAATCGAATCCCTGACAAGGTAAATATCTGTCGTTCTGCCCCTGAACAGGGCAGGTAACCCACTCTTCCTAGGCCGTCATTGTAAATAAGAATTTGTTCTTAACAGACTTGCCTAGTTAAACAAAAGTACTTTTTATTTTATTTTAGCTAATGTCCATGTGCTCCAGTGGAGGATTTGAGTGAATCTCCATCCGTTACTCCAGCTGGTGAAAGAGCAAACGGAAATCACTAGTCAGTAAATCAAACCCACAGCTACTTGACTGGCTGGCTGCAGCCAACATCTGCTGAACATGTAGTGTCTGACTGCCCACGTAGACTTACACTGATTAATAGCATGGCCAGGGGCTGGTGACTGAACAGATCTGGGACTTGGGAGTACCAAAGGGCATAGGAGGTAT